>NW_008825547.1:1611883-1643216 GCF_000699105.1 Pygoscelis adeliae
GCTGTATTTCTTTTTTGCACAGACCACGAACTGAATTCATTTCTCTAAGGAACATGAATAAAGTTTGTTTTTCCTAAATTCCTGGCAAACAAGTTGATGAAATCCATATGGATCACAAAGACTGAATGCTTGAGTACAATGTTCCTCATGTGAGCAAACACTTGTCTTTTAAAATAGATGACTTTTAGCTGTGGGGATTATATATATACATATTTGAGATCCGTTCTGTGAGCCATCAGCTAGATTTCAAAAGCATAAGACAGGAAGCTGACTGCTTCTGAAGGTGTTTTCCTTCTTCCTCATGTTAAACACACACGCATTTCAGATAAGTGTTGTTAATTTTAATTTGTCATCATATCCGATAATTAAAGAAAAATTTAAAAAGTGGTTTGAAGCTTTCAGACCCATGCCTTCACCCTCACCCCTTTGCTCATTTTAAACACTAATCTTCTCAGCCCGAACAGCTCTGGGTTTTAACCTTATTCTTACCATTGTCAAAATCCCTTCAACGCATGCGTGCACCACCACCCCCCCGCCCCCGCCTTGTGCATCTCCCACCTTGGCCAAACTGCAGATGATCCAACCTGCTGGGATTTTGAATCAATCTCTCTTCAATATGTCCTGCGCACATCTCCATGCCCCAGTTTGTCTCCAGCCCACACCTTCCTGGCATCAGACTACCTGAGACATGCTCGAGTGCAGGCGAGGATGGGAAAGCATCTCTATGGCGAGCGCTTTGAAAGGTTGCAGAGAAGGTACTGTCTCACACCTCCTAGGCTGCTCAAAGGAAAGCTATGCCCTTCTCTCCTTTTGGAAAAGAAAGAGGTGACCAGCTTAGCTAATTAAAAACTGCTTGTTGTTTGTGAAATGGGAAGCTGAAATGAATTATCAGTTAGCAGAGCTCATCTGTATATACTTAAAATCTGTATGGTGCTTTCTTATCCCTGTCTGTACATGAAACGTAGCAGCTTCAGGTGCTAGACCCTATGGCTGTGTGTCGCTGGTGAGGGACCATGGCCCTCCACTGCTGCACCCTCTTTGGCATCCCCAAAACCCTGCCTAGGGGCTTCCGCACCAGCCAGGTGCTTCACCATGCACAACCTTCCCTTTTTTAGGGCAGGAGCTAAAAGGCATGGTTAGTCATATTCTCTACTGTCTGATCTCCTCACCTCCTCAAAAGACAAGAGAAGTGGCATCAGTCTTAAAGCTCCATGGGAAGTGCATGTCATTGATAGAGCTGAGAGCTGAAAACATTGGCGGGAGAGTGGGCAGGAAAATGGGGAGATGACAAAGCAGGATGGCTAGATTTGAGTGGCTGGGAGGGTGAGGATGGGGTTGGTGTCTCTCCATAAGGAGGCTGCGTAGGGCCAGGTTGCTGCCTTTTCCCCTGGGGGCTGGAGGTGGCTCCTGGCCACCTGTGGTGGCTCTACACAGTAGTGCACAATCATCAGCTTATCTGCAAAATAAAGCACAATTTTTTTTAGTGTACAGCCTCAGAAACCTTTAAAATGACTTGAGAGGAGAATAAAAGCCATTAGCAAAATATGTGGTTAGAACCAAGGCAGTTTCTGCTGATTTTTTTTTTTAAGTGTTTATTTTGTAAGTGGAGTGAACAGTGTGTAGTAAAAAAAATTAAATAATCGAGAAAAGTTTTCCTTGGCAAAAAGAAAGCATTTTAAAAGCAGCAGAAGATGAAATGTCAAGGCAGCTGTTGGATTGCAGTCGCTATGGTAATCATAACACAACACTTTGGTTAGTTAGGCACACGGTGGAGACTCTGGGAACGAGCCCAGGGTGGCGGTGGTGAAGGGCAGGTTACTGGTTTTTTGAGGAAGTTTTAAAAAACTCAACACAGAGAAGGATCTGTCCTTTTTAAAGGACAATGTATGCAGAGTTTTCTGCTAAAATGTATTTGTATACACATTTTGGCACTTTAAAAAAAGCCCGTCTTAAAAGTAGTAAAGGTCAGACCCTTTTTGCTAAAATAATGCTTGCAGGACAGAAGTATGATTCCCTTAGTACAGGGTTGGAGCATCTTATGGCTTTCATGTATTTGTATTCACAACACCCTGTGGAACAAGGAATTCTTTTATTCCCAATTTTTCTTGTGGGGAAAAGAAACCAGAAAGGCTATGGTGTGGATTAATGAGAAAATGCAGGTGTTTGGACACTCTACATCACCTAACGCGGGCACATCCAAGCTACCTGCCTAGCGAGTTAGGGTGACCCGTGTTTCCATTTCTGCAGATTTTTGATGGTGGCACAAAATGAACATGTTGAAGGCAAGACAGAGCTTCCTTTCCTTTTCCTCCTGCTTTCCTCCACTTCCCACAAACCAGAACTGAGCCTTAAATACTGTGTTATTGGATAGAAGCGGACAGTCCTTCCAGCCCATCTTTTGAAAGGAAGGAAAGAGGGTTGCCCAGTTTTGAAGAAAAGACCTGGCTTCCCAAATTCAGTAGTGGGTTGAGACCTGGGAAAAGCTCCTGGTGGAGCTGAGCAAGGGTATGTCTGGGTGGAGTTCACATCAGCATGTCCCCCGCTGCCTTGCTGCTGCCTCGCTGCAAACAAAGACATTTCAACTCTGTATTTTCAGCTTCTCTTCACACCTTTTGTCTGTTGTGTTTATTTTGACTAGAAACTCCTTCATGGGGTGGTGAAGGAGGTGCACTGGCTTCTATGGCATGTGTGCACAGCACAGTGTGCCTCTGAGGTGATTTGGATGCTGTAAGTACACATCGCCAATGCAAACAGTACAAATAATGTTACATATTCTTTCAAAGTGTTGAAATACATGAATTACCCAGGATGACACATCACCTGTTTATCCTTTTGTCTTTCTAAAAAAGACAAATCAAGATCAACTTGGGTTTTGTTTGCATGGGGAACCTTGAAGAAGAATGGCAGTCACGGATCTTGTAACAGGCTTCCCCAGGACAGACTTTCCTACCTCTTTCAGAGCTGCTGCTGATTTGGTGCGGTGCGGTGCGGTGCTGTGCTGCACTCTCAGAAGTCAGGGGTGTTAAAATCAATCCCTTCTCCATTCTGTTTGTCGATTAAAAGTCTCCTCTTGCCTTTGTGAATTCAGGGGCTAATCCCTCCTTTCAGCTGGCACTTGCTTTACTGGGCAGCAGCCGGCTTCCTCCACCATCCCCTGCAGCCATGGCAGCCCAAACACCCTCATTCTGGGGAGACCCAGCCCCAGGGCAGCCCCTCACCTGTGCGCAAAGTTCTCTGGTTTGACTGCACAGATCGGCTTGCAGGATGGAGACCTCAGCGCACAGCCTGAAAAGTCATTTCAGCCCAAAAAGTGGTGGAGTAATACCGTAATGTAAAGTAATACCTAAACAAACCCACAAAACCTAGAAGGGAAGAGATTTAAGTCCTGTAATTGCCTTAAGCTTTGCTAATTGTGAGACCACCAGCTGTGATAACGGAAATTGATTTCATCAGTTGTCAGTCATCCTCCTTTTATTAATGATCAGAAGTTCACATCTCCTCCAGGCAGGGCAAAGTCCCGCTCTGCTCTGCTCCTGTCTGTCATGCTGAAAGCTTTGGCTGTAGCAAGCCTTTGCGGGTTATGTGGGGAGTTTTCTCTCTCCCCAGTGGTTTCTCCTGCTGGGATCATGCTGAGATGAGTCCTTGTCCTGACGACATCACTTGGAAGTTTCTTGTCAGGCTTGTTCCTTCATCCCTTCACTTATTAACTAATATATCTGACTTCTAGGACAGAATTTGTCCATGCTGTGGCTAAACTGGTTTCTGTTAAATACAGTTAGACAGCCACGTTACCCTGAGAGGGTGTTGCTAAGTACAATGGGTAGTACAGAGGTGCAGGACAACGCTGACTGCTTCTAAGAAAAAAAAAAGGACATGCTTCTTTCAATTTTACGTGACATTGAATTAAAAGTAGCCATATTGCTAATTAATTTTTTTTGTTTGACAATACAGCAGGGAATGCTCCTCGCCACATCTCCTTTACTCCAGCGCAAAACTAGCTCTTAAAAAAGCTGTTGAAAGATGGAATTTTATCAGAAGGGAACTTGAAATTTTGCTGGCTGCATATCCATCCATTCTTGCTTGTTAGGGTTTCAGTTTCAGATAGATGTGTATTGACAAGCCTTGGTACTGCTCTTGGAAAAATAAGAGAGCTTTTAAAAATAATCAAAAAAAGAATGAAAAAGAAAACCAGAACAGGCATGTCCTTCTCCCTTTTCATTCTAAGCAAATGGTTCTGGCAATGCTTTTCCAGCAGTGCTGACTGGATTTGTACAAAGGAAAAAGCTGTACCAGACTTTCAAACTGTCAGCACTCAGTAGAAATGGATCATTTTAAAATTTATTGAAGGAACATTGTGAAGAAAAAAAAAACAACAATGTTTTGGGGTCAGATGAGAGGTTTTGCTTAAACATTGACTTTTGTTTTGCCTCTTTCCGTCTACTGAATTCAGACTTGTCCATCTAATTTTTAGACACCTGCAGCAGAGCACATGAACCCCACCCCTGCAGTATGATGGGAGAACTGGTACTGCGGTGTGTAAGTGCTGCATTTAATCAGTGTTCCCATGAAGAATTGTGGGGTCATGCATCTTCAGTGCTTCAAGCAAAAATACTGTTGACTCAGTCATGGGAGAATGAAGGGGGGGGAATGAAAGTATGAAGTGGGGCCTTGGGATCCTCACTGACTGTGTAGTACCATTTGTTAATTTTGCAAGTTAATTAGACTTGTAGATTATGACCTGTGCAATTCACTACCTTGTGAGGTATTAATCTGTGAAAAACTTTTCTGCTAATCACAAAGTTCCAGGGTCTTGGAGAATCTCAAAATCTTTTAAAGTCACATTTGCATCATGTCTGTTCGAGTGAAAATGTAACTTTTATGAAAAAAATGTATGAAGGAAATGGACTATATGCTCCAGAAATGGTAAACAGAATGGGAAACTAGTGAGCTGGGGTAGAAGAGATGAGGGTTAATAGGTGGAAAGGAAATTTTGCAGAAGGATGGTAGGAGTGGAAGGTGGCAGAGAAGTGGAATGGGAGGATTTAGAGGGCAGGTCTCTGGGTACAAAACATCATTGGAGCCCAACCTTGAACGAGAGCTGGGCCTGCAGAAAACACCTACACCTTCAACGTGCGAACGAGATGACTGTGCACAAGCTTGAGTCTCACATAGCTGCAACAGCAAACGTGCCTCAAGGGTACCCACCAAAAAAAAAAAAAAAAAAAAAGGGGGAATTGAGTGTTGCCCTTTATGATGTGCACAAAGCTTCTCCGGAAAACCCATGTAATGAGTGCTGTGCAGTGCCAGGAAGAGTGTTGTGGCAAGAGGGAGAACACTTCTTCTTGTACTTTCTCATCACTCTGTGACCTTGATACATTTTATTATTTTAAACACTTAATTGTGTCATTTAAAACCTGTTATAATTACTCAGTTCTCTAGAGGCATACTTACAGCCTTTGCGTAACAGTCCTGGGTATATCCTGAAGCAATTACTGAGGAAATCCTATATTGTAGAAGAACTCTATGGGTTAGTTATAGCATAATAATGACGGGAATGTACATAACTTGCTAGCTTACTGCCTCTTCATGCCTGCAGCAGGAAATGGCAGCTCCGATGGGACAATACAAGGGACAGTATTGCAGTCCCTGCCAGAACTGTCTTGCCCCACAGCCACTACCTGAGCATTGCTCTCTACCCGAGGTAATGACTAGCAGTACTGGAGTCCAACTGGGCTGCAGACAGTCAGAGGTCAGGGAACAGAAATGTCAGTCGTTACCATTGCTGGATGACTCTTTGGGTTGAATTAATATTTATTAGCTTTTTAGTTACAATTGAAAGAGCTATAGATTGAGAAAGATGTGTTAAAAAGTAATAAATCAAAAATTACAAGCCATTTCCAGCCTTTTTTGTTTTCATCTCCACTTTGGGATATGTGGCACAATTTCTTCTCTCTATAAAGTTCTTGTGGGACTTCCCTCTATACTGTGTGTTTTAAAGGTTTTTCTTTTTTCTGTTGTAAAAACTTGAAGTGGTGTGAAGCAAGTACAGCGTGTGAGCGTAGGCAGCTTGCTGTGACTCTACCCCTCTGGAAGTGCCACCTCTTACAGGCAAGAAGCCTGGTGTGCATTTGAAAGCAGCTCCATGGGGAAAGCAGAAATTTTTAGAGGCACCCTCCAGCAGTGACCCGCTTGTTGCCAGTTTATTTCTATGTTTAAACAATAATCAAGCTCTTCCACTCTCAGTTGGTGATTCACAGTAATTTTGTCCTATACAGGCTCTAGATTAGGTGAAGGCAGCTGCGTACATTTGATCAGACTCTCACATCAGCTGAATTCTGACAGGCTGGCACTGTCCTGTTTTAGCACCGTCCTTCATGCATACAAATATTCTGGCATGAGGATTTCCTAAACTACATGGCTGAGGCTGACCAGCATGGGAACCCTGCTACTGCAGAGAGAGAATAAGTGCCTTGCCTACAAGGTTCAGACTATTTTGTTTCCTATTTAGGTCGCTGCACTGGAAACGAGATACGACCAGTTAATCTTCAACGGGAGATCTCAGACGTTATAGATCCACTTATACCTTGTGATGAATTACTTCAGTGTTTGGCAAATATTAAATAACATTTTTTTGTTGACATGGAAGTATGACCTGCAGGCTGCAGCTGGTCCCAGTGTTTAGTGCTGTTTGTGTCCTGCTGTCTGGCTCTTCCTCCCTCTGTTCTCTCTCTATTGAGACACAGCTGGTTTACGTCCGTCACAATCAATGGAAGGACATTTCTGAGCTGGTAATTGCTAAGAGGATCCGGTGCTGATGGCTTCTGGAGCTGCCAATCCGGGGAGCAGCTTTTGGCTCCTGCTGTGTACAGTATGTCTGCAGTTTGACCATTTATCTCACTTTACATACTTGAACTGAAAGAAAGGTTTGTGCAAGCACTTGCTGCTCATTCCCTGGCATGTCTTTCTCCCCCTCATCCCCTCCCTCCCTCTCTTGTGTGTTATCAGCTATTGCAACAACACTAAAATGTGTCAAATAAGGTGAATGCTGTTGTTTAGTTCTGAAGTAACACTTCACAGCGACTCCATTCAAAATGTGACTTTGAAATAATCACTGGTTCACAATTATGGGAGAAGAAATGACTTTGAAATAATCACTGGTTCACAATTATGGGAGAAGAAATACAATTATACTGGCTATATTCTAACTAAGTGTTGTAGGCCCAAACTGTCAAACTTTGGTCTTTAAATGCAGCTGCAGAAAATTTATTTAGGTATTTGCATAGGTGTTTCTAAGCTCAAAAGCTGGTGAAGACTGTCTGTTGAGATACAGAAGTGGAAGAACAACAAAATCAGGCTTCTGCTGTAAGTGGTTGAATCGCTTCATTTAAGATATCAGATGGTAAAAATACTGAGTGGGATCCAGTCTGCAACATCCTGCTTATGCTGGGACTTAGGTTCCTAAAAGCCACTCAATTAATCCTGTAGGCATCTAAATTCACTAAGCCACTAAGCCTCACTACCTAGTTGAAAGCTCCTTTGGTTCCTGGTTTTATTCACCTGTAAATGCTCAGATTGCTGGTGCTAGGAAATGGGTGTCTGTCTGTCATCTGAAGCAGTTTGGGATTCAAGCTGAGGAGGAAAGGCACTCAAATACTGCCCAAGCCCCTTGGGGAAAAAAAAAAGAAAAGTGCGATTTCATCAAACCAATGATTACTTTCATTTGACATAATGACACTGCCCATGTGTTGCTGATTAGCTGAGTGTCTAGCATACTGACAGAAGAAGGGAGATCCTGGGTGGTTAGCACACTGACAGAAAACTGACAACAGAAGAGAAATGCTATTTAGCATCTTTCTTTCATCCAAAGAGTATGTGGAGCCCTTAGAGCTCTCAGTGGAGCCTAGCTGGACCCAGCTAACTGCAGTGTGCACCCCCTTTATATTAGATTATCAGCGGATAAACAAGAAAAACTGCCTTGGGAGCAGGGATTAGAATAGTAGGTGTCTATCCTTTCCCCTTCAATTTCCCAGTTTTTATCAAACTACACAGAAATTGTATTGAAGAAAGATCCTAAAATAAAAATGTGACCTACCATTTTTCCTTCCCTTCCCTTCCCTTCCCTTCCCTTCCCTTCCCTTCCCCTTTCCCTTCCTTCTTCTCATTCTCAGTCCTGTTCATTCCCTTTGTTTAATCTGTTTTAACTTTAACCGATTGCTACTCTCCATCACAACTTTCACGGCCCTGCTCTCTCCTCTGCTGCTCGGTGCATGTATGTTTGTACAGGGAGGAATGTTGTCTTCCTGCTTTGGCATCTTCTTTGTTTAGCTCACCTGTTGGTCAAGGCTGTTCACATCCGTTTGCTTCTCAGGCTCCATGGAGACTGTGTATAAATCCAAAGGGAGGTGACAAAAACATCATTAAAAGGTGTGTTTGCTTCAAGACAGATATTGAGGAATTTCTGATATGTCGCTACCAGCTAAGTGGAAGTAAACATCCTCCCAACTCTAAGGGATAAAGAAAGTTAACAACAATCTTTCTTGTTTCTTATCTCAAGCCTTCAATGAGGTGTCACCAGATGGCAGGAACTGTAGCGAACCCCCCATCCTATTTTTCTCCTCACCATTTTCATCATTGGTCTATCGTATCGGTGGATTAACCCATTTTAGCCCATTATGGGGGAAGTTTATTCAGAAAATTGTGCATTTCATTTTTATTTCCCTGGGTAAACAGTGGAACTCTATGCACAAACACCAGATGTCCGTTGCATTACAGCATTGAGGCCTAAACCCAAGTATTTGAATGTTGTATGAATATTGGGATGTGAATATGACTGAAGCTTTTTTGACCTTATTGAATGCACACATAAGGCAAACCAGAGAATAGACTGTGCCACTCACCACGCAGGGCTGAATGACATGAAGGTACACAAAATCGTAAATGACACCTTCAGAACTGACTTGAACCACTAATTCTGTAGCAAATAAAGAGGACAAAAGGGAAATAGTCACAGATGAAGGCAGGATTCAGTTTTGTCAAATTCAATCACAATATTTCTTGGCAATGACTTTATGTGTTAAGGAAATAGTGCATTCACTGCACAGTTTAGACATCAACAAATACATATTTTTCAAATCCGTAGTCCTTGTAGTTCTTATCCTGCATCTAAGACTGCAGGACAGAGAATTAAAATACCATGTTAATTCAGAGCTACAAATCTTTGTATCAGAGCAGATGTAACTTACAATTATATAACACATGATCACATAGGCTCATATGGCAGCTTGGCTACACTTATTTAACATATCCTTTGGTACCTCTGACACCTGTCTTTTGGATTTATTAGAGACCCTGGTGAAAAGTTAGGGGCAGAGAGGAGGGGTACACGGGGGGTGAAGACCCCAAAATGGAAATAACATCCAAAGGAAAGTACTGGTAAAGAGCAGATAAAAAAAATAGCTGTACTAGATGGTACCAAAGGTCTTTTTATCCCAGTTTTCTCTCTCCCATGAATGTATGAATACATTTGCTCCATTGGTCTCTCTCTCTCATAAATTAATAGCCACTGTTTCTGATGCTGCTGTATCTGGGGGGAGGATGAGGAAGACTAAGGTCCTTCAGGACTCCGTTAGCTCCTCTGCCACCCCCTGCCACATGTCACCCAGTCCTTGGTGGCTGTGTGACCCTACAGTTTCCCTCTCTTCCCAAGAAATACTGTGGCATAGATTAAACTACCTGCCACTGATTTTACCACCACATGTCATGACATGATTTTGGGGCAAACCCTGTCATCTGATATAGTGAGGGTGGCTGTGCCCCTGTCACTTGACCAGATACAGATGGAGGTCCGCCCACTACTCCAGTTCCCATCACCCCATCATCTTGTTCAGAAGTTAAATGTGCAGTAAATGAATTTCTTGGAGAGTTATCAAGATTTTCTTGACAGAGACTTCTCAGAGAAAGCTGGGTGACCACATGCTGGGAAGAAAATTGGATTATGTTCTCTTCAACTTCCATCTTTCTTGAGTCAGGAAATATGCCTTCTCTTCTAAAACAAATTCAGCTAAATTATAAGGTTCTTGGTCACGTTCCATAAGTTTCTGCAAATAGGTTTTATGTTTTGTTTGACCTGTTCATGAATTTTCAGCTACACCCCAAGTACAAAGTGGCTGCTTCCCTCATACTCCGGTTGTATGAGAAACTGAGCTATTGCTGAAGGTGGTTTCTGAGCCTGTACTAGGAATGGTTTGCCTTATATACATTAATTTTAGCATTAATTCTAATGCTAAAAAATAAAAATTTAAAATACAGCATGCACTATATCCTTCACTGTTCTTTATCATAACACTTTACACTCCTCCTATACCGCATGGCTAATTTTCTTATTTAATGTGTGTCAGAAAAAGCTGAAAAAGTACTTTCTAGCCTACCAAAGCAGTACTTTGAACCCTTACCCCAACTTTAAGTGCTTCAGTCACATCTCAAGTCTGAGCAGAGAAATAGAAAACGCTACCTGGGAGGTACATTTGGTTTGCAAAATTTTTTAAAACTCAACCAGTGAGAAAAGGCTGATTCTCTGATTACTGTGTTCACCAGGTACTCTTGCACTGCACTGGGTTTTGATGCACTGTCTGAAAATGAATTAAATTGAGAAAGACAAACCCAGATTTCAAATGTTTTTACTGTTTAATACAAAGAACCAAAACTGAGCTTCCAGAATTCCCCGTTCACACAAGGCTGTATTCTGATCTTACTATTCATACCAAACAGTGAGATCTCTGACTGTTCCCTTTGCCTTTTTTTCACTTTGGTTACTAGGTGCAAAACATAATTTCCTCATCAGAGGTTTGAGAAATTAGATTTTTACATTAAAAATATATTACAGATGCTCACGGGTTTTTTTAGTCAACTTTCCTTTTTCATTTTCTTTCATTTTCTTTCTTTTTTCCCCCCAAAATTAGCCTCACAAATGTAATTCTCAAAACCAGAAGTTATTATTTCTTACAGTCAGACAACTTTGCTGGAAAGATAACATAATGTGTCATAAACTAAATATTTCATTTGTTATGCCCTGAAATATAGCATCTCACCTTCTTGACTAAAATAAATCATTAACACCATGCATTCATAAATAACTTGAATAACATCCTTTCTGAGAGTATTTTTGATATAGTCCAGTCAGGCTGAATTCAAAACATTCCTATGGCTCTAAAAATATACATACTCATGGTTTCTCCTGTTACAGATTGGTTATTACATTTGATACTAAAGTCTACACACTAGCAGCTCCAACATGGAATTTTCTAAAACACATTTGTTTATCTTTGGCTCAGATTTAGACACAATAACACTGGTTAATAACTGCCTGGTTGTGCTAGCTCTCTACAATATATAGAGCATTTGCTGTCCTGTGCTATGATAACCAAAAAAAAAATAGTAGTAACATTGATTAACTCTGATGGTGATGGGGTTAGACTGTGCAATTCAGTGCAATTTCATGAATATGCTTCTCTACATTTTAGAGGATTAAATCCATTTTCTTCTTTGCTACTAAGGTCTGTTTCATCCAGCCTAATTGCATACCTATTTCCAGAAAACTTCCTTCAGCATTATAAGAGCTGTAATTTCCATTATTTCATTTTGAAAAGAAAAATCAAACAAAAATAGGTGTGAAAGTTTATCTTGACTTTTCTTTCCCAGCCTCTTTGAAATACATGTCGTGGTTTAACCTCAGTTGGCAACTGAGCACCACGCAGCTGCTCGCTCACTCCCCTCCCTCCCGATGGGATGGGGGAGACAATTGGAAAAGCACAAGTGAGAAAAACTTGTGGGTTGAGATAAAAACAGTTTAATAATTGAAATAAAATGATAATGATAATAATATGATAATAGTAATAATACACAAAGCAAGTGATGCACAGTACAATTGCTCACCACCTGCCGACCGATGCCCAGCCAGTCCCCGAGCAGCGGCCCCCCCCGGCCAGCTTCCCCCAGTTTATGTACTGAGCATGACGTCACATGGTATGGAATGTCCCTTTGGCCAGTTTGGCTGTGCCCCCTCCCAGCTTCTTGTGCACCTGCAGCCTTCTCAGTCAGTAGAGCATGGAAAACTAGAAAGTCCTTGGCCAGTGTAAGCACTACCTAGCAACAACTAAAACATCGGTGCCTTATCAATTTTGTTCCCATCCTAAATCCCAAACACAGCACTGTACCAGCTACTAGGAAGGAAATTAACTCTATCCCTGCTGAAACCAGGACATATCAGAATCATTTTCTGCTTGCAAACGACGTGGATGAATACAGTTAGAGCTTACCTCTCTTCTTAAAAGTGTTTTGAACTTGCTCAATGTAATAGCTTCACAGTGTGAGTCCTTGACTGGCAAAATAACAGGTATTACCTAGTATTTTCATTAAGATATTTCTGTTTTTCTTCTAAGAGCACTGAAAACTTTGTGATATGAAAAAAAAAAAAAGAAAAATCAAAGTGCTTGTGGATCCTTGGTCACAGGAAGAAGCCTGGGAACTTCCAATTCAGTTCCCATTAAAAAAATTCAGTGAGTATGGAAGCTTTAACCAGGTCAAAGAATGTCCCATGTTTTAATGGTACAGCGTACAGCTATATCAATAAAATTCAGTCGCTAGCTGGAGAATAATGGACCATTTAAGGTCTTTGAAAGTGAACTGGTCACTCTTGAGTGAAAATGGTTTGCACACTGCTCCTTCGGCAGTGGAAATGATGAACCTACTGTGTTATACATGTGTTTCCTACATTACTCCCTCACAGTTGCTATACCTAGTGAAACACAGAAATAACAATAACTATCAATTATCACTGAGAGTTCAACAAACTTATAAATGAACTGGGTTCCCTTTCTGCGTCCCCTCTGGAACAAGAGGCAGCCTGTGGTGTGTCTGATTTTGGACTTTGCACACATTCATTGGCTGGATAGGAAGCACAAACCAAATAGCCAGGTTAACAGAGGATCTCCATCATCCTTTATTGGGAATCCAGACAGAAGATGAGGGGATAAATGGAGTAAAAGGGAGGACTTACAGATTGACTTGCTCATGGACTCTTGATTTCTGAATGTGGAGGGGTCAAGCAAACATTTCTGCGGCATAAGTCTTATTGTCTAGCATGGCTTTATCCTCATATCACCCTTGTGATGGAAAGAAAAGTGGCAGGCACAATCACAAAGAAGGTTACCTCTCCCACAGCCAGGTTCTGCAAAGGAAACCTACCCAAGCAGGGACAAAGTTACTGTGAGTTCCAGCAGGTCCCATGGCATGACCAAGAAATATTATGGCAAACATCCATCTGCCATTTAGATGTGGCTTGATGTGCTGTCTGCTGTAGCGTGGTTTTCCCATCAGTCCTAATCTTTTCTAGGCAGTTGTAATTGCATTAGTTCAAGTTATGTCATGTCTGAGGGCACAGTTGTCTGAACTTGTCAGAGCTGCTGCCTTTAGGTACCTTACTGGGCAATTAGCTCACTGACATTCATGTCCCTCCTTTCTGGAATATGGAGAAAGGCTATTTGTAAAATGGGTTCACCTATATTGCTAAGAAAAAGAAGGCTAGCTCAAACACTGAACCCCTGACTGAACATCTAATTGTCCACACAGCTTAACTGCTAGCTCACTCCCTGTCTGGTTTTGGGTCATTTCAAAGTGTCACAGAATCGCAGAGTGGTTTAGGTTGGAAGGGAGCTCTTGAGATCATCTAGTCAACCCCCCCCGCTCAAGTAGGTTCACCTAGAGCAGGTTGTCCACGACCATGTCCAGTCAGGTTTTAAATACCTCCAAGGAAACTCCACAACCTCTCTGGACCACCTGTTCCAGTGTTTGACCAGCTTCACAGTAAAAAAGTTTTTTCTTGCTTTCAGATGGAATTTCAACTGTTTTAACCTGTGCCTATTGCCACTTGTCCTGTCACTGGGCACTACTGAGAACAGTCTGGCTGCCTCTTCTTCATCAATATATCCATGTATATTTTTATACACATTGATAAGATCCTCCCCCCCCTCCAGTTTTCTCTTCTCCAGGCCGAACAGCTCCAGCTCTCTCAAACAGTATTCATATGAAAGATGCTTCTATCCCTTAATCATCTTTATGGCCCTTTGCTGGACTAGCTCAAACATGCCCATAACTTTCTTGTACTGGGGAGCCCGGTATTGGACACAGTACTGCAGATGCAACCTTACCAGAGCCGAGTAGGGAGGAAGGGTCACCTCCCTCGACCTGCTGGCAATGCTGTTTCTAATGCAGCCCAGGAAGCTGTCTGTCTCCTTTGCTGCAATAATACATTGCTGGCTCATGGTCAGTTTGGTGTCCATGAGGACCCCGGGGTTCTCAGTGAAGCTGCTTTCCAGCCAGTTGGTCTTCAGTGTGTACTGTTGCCTGGGGTTATTTCTTTCCAGATGTAGGACTTTGCATTTCCCTTTATTGAACTTCAAGAGATTCTTTTCTGAGCAGTTCTTCAGCGTGTCAAGATCCCTCTGAATGGCAGCACACTCATCTGGTGTGTCAGCCACTCACCCCATTTATTTTTTTTTAATCTGTGAACTCTTTGAGGGTACACTCTGTCCCAGTATCAGGTCATTAATGAAGAGATTGAACAGTATTGGCCCCAGTATTGACAGCTGGTCAAGCATGAGAATGTTGCAGGAGACAGTGTAAAAGCCTTACTGAAGTTGAGGTAAACAGCATCCACTGCTAGCTCTACCAAAGTCAATCCTCCTATGTAGTTTGGGTGATAGTTCACTCCAGAGCTTCTTTCTGAAAGATGTTACAGATAAGGCTGTACAATGTCTGGCACCTTCTGCTCTCTACAGATGTCCCATATTATTCCACCTGGTTTTGTACACAAAGAAACACCCCCATGTCCTCCTAACACATCCCAGGGCATGAACCACATACCCTGGAATTCATCCTGTAAAAACGCCACTTTGATGATGGTGAGAATGCCCTCTGTCTTCAGACACTTCAACCTGCAATAAGCACTGAAAATAGTCATCATGACTCAGGGCTAAAGGAATACCACAGTGGGCAGAGAAGAAGATCAAGGCCAGCAGCGGCATGGTGGTCACACTGTTTTACAGGGCACATGGTGAGCCCTATGGGTGCAAGCAAGTCCTTGCCATGTGGCTTATAAAACAGGGATTGGTCCCTGTTCCTTTTTTGTCTAGCGGTAGAGGCATAGACAATTACTTTCAGCAGGGCTGCTTCTAACTGTTTTTATTAGAGGTTAGGAAAAGATTTTCTTTCTTCTGTTTTTCTCATTATCTGATTGATAGGTGCATGTTCTGACTGCGAAATCTGGTCTAGTGCAGTTTTGTTCCGTAAGCTATATTGTGCCATTAACTTTTTTAAGGTACTCAATTTCCAAATCACATATGCATAACTGAAAACAAAACCACATTCCTGTCTGTATTCTTGGGGATTTTTATGGGTCCTTTTTAATTTCCATGGCAGTTTCAGCTACCTGTGGCCTTATCAGGTAAAGTCATGTATGTTTTTATAACATAAAACCATAAGCAAAATTATTTGTCTTTTGAGTGCTTAGTTTTTGGTAGGACATGCACAAACCACTTCTTTGTACTTCTGCCGGTCTTGCTGCCTGAGAACTGTAATAATCACACCCTGTGGAGGCACCTGTTGACAAGTAAGGATTGAGGCTGCTGCACTAAATTTTGTTCCTTTTCAGTAATCTTTTCACTGTATCTCATTCCCAACTTTGCATTGTAATGGCCACGCTCTTGTATCTGTTTCTCCTCTGTTCAGTCAAGCAGGCCATGATGGTCCTGAGCTTACTGTAGTCCATTATCTTTCCCCAAAATGTTATTTTTATTTGATGGATTTTCTATTTTGTTTATTATGAAATGTTAATTTTGTTTAACAAAATATCTGTCTCCTTCCAAAAGTGCTCAGATTCACTGGTTGTGGTCCTCAATTATCTTTCCTTAGGGAAAAAATGCTATTTACATAGACCTTAGTAGTCTCCTTACCACCAAAACGTTTATTTTCATTGAAAAAAACTTGTTACCAAATACAAGCCAGATGGTGGCTTATTTTTCCAAAAGATAAGATTTAATATAGACAAACATGCTGTTATGTCTCCAAGGGTAGAAAATATTTTATGTCAATGATATCCCTCAAAAAATTTACTTTGCAGAGACCATATTCTCTTCTTCTACATTTATTGATTTTTCTGTGTCTATACAAGTGAATATGTCTATCTTTTCTCTCTACAGTGGTTCTTTTTTGTCTCCTTTACTTACTGTCTGATTTGTACAGAAATTAATCTTCCTCTGATTTTGCACAAAGGGAACTTCCCAGTGGCTAGTCTAGAAACTCAGGTTTGATCACATGCTGTTGGGATTTTACTTTATTTTTAACACTGAACAGGTGGGAACTTCCTCTCATAAAGTAATGAATGGTGTTGCTTTCCAAATGTATTATTCACATACACTGTGTCAATTCCCCTTAGGGGTATAAACCTAGCTTTGAAAGATGCCTGAGTTTTACCTGTTTTATTTCTTCATCTTGGACTTTTCTTACAGTGCTAGCATCATTGTCTTTGACTTCGTATTAGCCTGTGCATCTGTCCAGCTTAAAATTAATGATATTCCACTTGCTTTCATGATCTACTGATGTTCTGCTGTGACATAAACAAATACTCCAGTTAAGAAAGGTCATTTAAGGTAATGCTTCTGTTGCCATCTTCCTTGTCTAAGGAATGAATATCCTGCTGGCATTTGGACAGTTTTGCAAAATAATGCACTCCGTTGTAACCCTAGCTTTTCTCTTAAGTGCCAGGGATTGTCTTGGCTTATTGGTCAGCATATGTTTAGCATGTTGTGTTTTAGGGACATAGGCAAACTCAAGGGGCTCAGAAGTAGCTTAGGGACATGTGACAAGTGGACATGAGTTTCTCCAGAGGAGCATTTGTACCATGTGGCAGTAGGCATAGACATCACTCCCTGGGAATAATATATTTAACTGTGTCGTTTATTTGCCTACCATATGAGCTGACGAAGGGCTGGCACCCTTCAGGCTCAGCTCCCCAGCAATCCACTTGGTAGCCTATCAGCAAGGCAAACAAAATGACAGGAACAAACAGTTTTTGGATGGAAACTTTCAGAATCAGCAGATTCTGAAACCCACGTGTGCTTCTTCACAACTTTGTCAGCCTCATACCATTTCTGAGAAATATTTCACTTTTGATTAATCATCTGTCTCCATCCAAAAAAGTTCTATTGAAAGACTTCAAACAAGTTATATTCATGGCTATAATTTCAGAGAGACCTACACATACAACAGGAGTTTTTTAAGGCAAGGTTTTCTAGAAACATAGAGTAAAAGTCCATTTCTATCTCACAGAGGTGGCAAAAGACTGTTGACATGAGATTAAAACAGACAAATTGAAAAGAAGGTAAACAATCACACAATATTAATTATTGCATTAAACTGTGGTATGAGTCTATCAGCCTACTAGGGGACTGCCTATGGATTTTTTGACATATTTAGAATTAAACTTTTTGACTTTTCATTTTGAAGTGATATTTTTATTTAAAGTGGTGACCTAAATTAAACAAACACCAAGAAAAAGACAAAAAAGTTAAAAAGTGGATGGGAAGTTATCTGAACTACAAATTAAATAATATCTTTCACTGGGAATTGAAGTATTTTATATTGATCCAAAAATCTGTCAAAAGCTTGGTTGGTTACTTTGCAAAAACGTCTTAATTTGATTATTTGGTTCTTTTGGAACTATTCTCACTTTCCCATTCTCTGTTCTTTTTTGTTATTCTACTGAACAAAAATATGAATATTGATCCAGTTCTTTTCTGAGATGAGTGTTATTTCTCTCTGTATGTTCCAGTCCTAACCAGAAAAAGCTGAGATTGCAGCTTTCTCTAGGAAAATACTAGTACTACAAAAGAGTAGGAGGAAGCCCTTTTTTTTCATTATTATGTGAAGCCATTGAAAAAAATTTGAAAGTTAGTGAGACAAAATAAAAAAAATCCAGCAATTATGACCACTCCTTCTTCTCTTACTTATCTGATTCTAGTTTCTCTTAAGGATGCCTTCCCTTTCAGTACAATTAATTTTGATAACTCCCTCCTTTGCATACCAAAAGCTTGTATTAATAGATCCTGGAAATTGTTAACAAAGGATATACTATTCAATTCCAATTCCAGATGTCAAAGCTTTTGTTGCTTCTCTTTTTGACACGAAGAAAGGTTTTTATTCCTAATGGCTTGTCTAATTCTTCCACCCACATCAGTTCATCAAATAACAGATATTACCTCTGCCTGCAAATATTTTCCTACCTGTATTTTTTATTATCATTACAGCAAAATACTACTTTAGAGAAAGAAGTTTTCTAGACAGTATTTTGGCGAGCTTCTTTCTCTCTCTTTCTCCATTGACTATAGAGGAATGCAAGGGACATTGGTCTCATAACTTAGGCACTTCATTAAGTAATTTGAGACTAATCTGTGCAAGATATCTACTTAAATCTTGATGATTCCTTGCTGCCTCACCAGGTAACCAACTTTATTCAAGCAACTCTAAAGATTTCTACATCACATGGTCAGAATGTCAATATAGAAAAATCCACACTGTCAAAGTCAGAACACAGCACTGATTTAATTTCATTTTTTAGACATATAACTTTTAGACTGCAGAATATCCTTCCACAGAAAGAATTCCAAATGACTGAACTTCATCTAAGGGCTCCTCATCACCAGAGACCCTAGTGAGAGGATGCCTCAGACTCTGGGGACCTGCAGTCTCACACCATTGTGTTGCAGCTTCCAGGCACACATTCCATTCAGAAGAGTGTGAAATCAGGGAATGCCGTCCAACGTGTACCCTCTGTGATTTGTCTTAGTCACCAAGAAATGACTTTCTTGTGATATTTTGGGCAGACTCTCTTGAAGCATGTAAAAAACCCACTGCTCCTCCATGCCCTGAAATTGCCCTTGTGGCAATGCTGGAAAACTATCTGTGCAATCTTTCAGGGGCTCTGTGTGCTTCTGCTTTCTCTCCTGCTGGTGCCTGTCTGAATGCTCAGCGAAGTCAAAGGAAACTGTAAAAGGAAAGGCTGCAGAACTTAACAGGAAAGGTGAGACAATGGCATAGATAAGAGCTTCAGGTTCCCAGCTTCAAAGGAGTTCAGATAACAATGGCTAGGCCATCAAGCGATGGGAAGCCTTTGCCTGTCTGGCTCCATCTCTTCTGGGATCAAAAGACATGGAAAAACCTCAAAGACCCTTGAAAAGGGAGGGGACTCAGGAGAGTGCCCAGATTGTGTCAGTGAAAAAACGCTGGTGGGCTCCCTCCTCCCACATTAAAGGAGGGAGTAGGCCACTTCTTTTGACAGAGAAGTTGGAAATAAAACAGGCTTTTGATAGGGTGGAGAAAACTTGGTAAATAATGCATGTGGGTAACATAATTTGAAAAACGATTTTCCCAATATTGCGTTCCTTCTGGCAAAAAAACAAATGCTTTGTTTTCCATTACAAATGTTTTCCTTATTACTGTAGAAGATATTCAGACTTCAGGAAGAGAGCTCTTACAATGGCCAAGACTAGTTATGTCTGTCTCTTATTCATAGCTAAAAGGATGATAAAATGTCAGAGGATGTATTTTGGATGCTTCTCTAAGAATGGGTTCAATGAAGCCTGTCACTTTTGAGAGTGCATTCATAAATGGTTGGTAGTGTCTTACACTATGTATGTCACCCTGTGCATAGTAGTAAGAAGACCATGTAGACCACATTCAGACAGAATATTTGTTTTTCCCTCAGGAGACTCCTCTGAACACAAATATTGTGGTCATCAGATTCACTCACCCAGCATGCAGGGCATTTACTGCTTTCCCATAAATGTTTGCAGCCCATGTGCTAGCTGACTGCACTAGAGCTATTGATCATGAAAGCAAATGAGCAAGGACAAAATTATTTATATTGTCAGGAAGCTATCCGGCTCTGTTCGGGCCTGTGGTAGCTATTACAGGAACATGTCACAGCTGTTGTGGTTTTCAAGCGTTCAGGATTTGCTGATAGACTTTTTAGCAATTGTGCACAAACAATCATAATAGATCACTCTTCCTTCTCCAGCTCTTGTTTTAGCACTTCTCTGTAAGACATTTCAGTAGGAGTTAGTAAACCTGGACTAATTCTGTTGTCAGTGGAAAGAACAGGTATCTTCCGAACATACTCATCATACCTCTGTTAGCTGTTTTTGGATGAGATGACTCAATCTTGTATGTCTTTACATTAACAATAGAGGGGGAGTCAGTTTACTGACTGAATTTTCTTATGCTGTATTACTTGTCAATGTCTTGACTTAAATACCTCATATATGTATGTGATATTAGAGATCTGCAAACCATGACCCACAAGAAACTTTCAAATAACTGAGTATTTTTAATCTCAATAAGAAAAGACTGAAACCATATGTTGTCACCCCAAATAATTAAATGGTAGGCACAAAGAGGAAAGCAGCATATTCCTTCATTAGTCCACTGGGTTAGGAAAATAATAGCTGCCTAACATTGCTGTAGGGTGTATTTAGGTTAGATCTGAAGAAAAACAAGTATGGTTATCAATTAAATGAGCAGCCAATGGAGAGTATGAGATCTCTGTCCCTGGAGGTTTTTGAGAACTAGATGGACAAACGTCTGTCAGGAGCAGTGAGCATTTGTCATGCATGCTCTACCCCACTGCAAGAAGTAGATGATCTTATCAGGCTCTCTGCATCCCTGTTTTCTAAAGCTACATCTATATTGATAAGTTAAATCGGCCTAGGATCATTTTCTGACATGATGTCAGCTAGTATAGAGCAATGTGTATCTATAGTATTAAACTGCTTTGACCACCTAAAACAAGGTGGCCAATTCCACTCTACTCAAGATGGACGCTGACCTGTGCCAACTGCCAAATCATGCCCAGAAATTGTTTGGGAAGCTGCTAACTGGTGTCAGCCAAAGTAGTGTGGAGACCCTTCTAGCATTTGAACAGTGCAGATGATCAAGAAAAATTGTTCGGGAGCATTCCCTGGCTCAGTTTAATTTACTAGTATAGCTATAACCTATAATTCTGTGGCCAAGTCTGTCCACACTCTCATCAGAACTGGTCTTAAATTGAAGAATGAAATAAATCTCAATGTTGTGTACTCCTGAAAACAATGTCTTTTACTACTTGTACCAGCTAGCGAAGATTCTCTGTAGCTCTCATTCAGACTTCTATCCTTTTTTTCTCAGTAGAGGGCATCCTTAGTACAGTCACTTCAGTAGTCTGTATCCATACAGCAAAGAGTGGGAGCAAACTTCATATTGCCTCCAAAGTAGACTAAACTTGGTACATGTGCATATTTATGAGAAACACTAGGTCTTGTGGAACAATTTGGGCCAGTATTCACTTGAACAGGCTTTCTCCTCTTCACCATAATAGGCAAAAAAGGGGAAATAGGGACTGGAAGACTTGAAAACATTTGTGAAAATTTCTTGCTTAACCTTTTTATGAGTACAGAAAAAAAGCCAGTATGAGCATAGAGTTAAAATAGCATATTTAACTTATTTTCAGGAGAAGGAGGGGAGATTTCTCCATTTACTTTAATTAAAGTTCTCCACAAGCTCTTTTTTTCCCTTAGGTTTGGGAGCTTGGCAGGCTTTATGTTTTTTAAAAAAATCCAGCTTGCTCACTAGGCAAATTTTCCCATGCTTTCAAAGCTGTACTGTTTAGGCAATCAAATGTTAATCCGACCACAGTCTAGCTTTTGCTTTCTTCCCAACAGCTTGATATCTACTGCCATTAATGTTATACCCTCAGATGTAGGGTAGACAGTGATGTCGCTGTCCAGCACATAAGTGGTAACGAACTGCAGCACAAATAATGAATTGATAACATGCATGTGTTCCTCACCCCCAGAGCATGTGCATGGGTAAGCCAGCTGCAAATGATTTATTCTACGTACCAAAGCTATACTAAATCAAGCCAAACAATATTGCCTTTTTTTTATGAGTGAAGTATTTCCCACGAAGCTGGTAACTTCTATCTATTAGCTTATAATCTATATAACCCAAATGTTTTGCTTTATAACACTCTGCCAGTGGTAAGCATCAAAAAGCTGAAGACGGTCTCTAGGGGACTGTGTTAACTTAATAACTGGAGAGTGAGCATGCAACTGAAATGAAGAAGGGACGTCTAAGAAAAGAGAGAGTATAAAAGTGAAAGTCTAAATAGTTGAGAGATCTCAGCCTTTGAACAGAGGTTTTTCACTGAGTCTGATCTGCAGAGAGTTACCACTGTGAATATTTTGAAAAGCAAACCGATGTAAAACTTGAATTACAGCCCTTAAATCTACCTGGTCCGTATTGCTTGTCATTGGTGGCTTTTACTGATACATTTAGTGTTGACCTAGGATTCTGGTTATATCTGGCAATAGGGAAAAAAATACGGAGGAAGTTTTAAAAAATACACTGTTTCATCTTTTTCTAACGTCTTAATTATAAAGGAGGTTTGCAATCAAACTTATGACAAAAAGTGTAACATTTCTTTATTAGAAGCTAAATTTGAATGACAATAATTTTGCTACGATTGTTTTTGATGATAAACTGGAAACAGCATACAGTGATCACTACCACATGTATTTAGACTCGGGTTGGCTAGACTTGTATTCTCCCAGGGAAACTGGGTACTTCAACTGGATTTCATTTTTTAAAATTTATATCTCACTGAGAAATTTCCAACTTAGTTTCCAATCTATTTATTCACAAGAATTCTTAGGGTTTCCACTAACTGTTGCAGATGTTCTTTGCTAGCCTGGGTTCCGCAATCTTGGAACAAGCTCTCGGGAGAGAAAAGGCCTATTTTACGGGATCAGGCTGTTTATTCACGCTGAAGTCAAAAGGACTAGCTGTATCATGTTGCAAACAACAGCAAATTATCTGAACAGATAGATTCCTTTTCATTACAAGGATAAATGTGCACGTACACACACATACACAGATAGACACACAGGCACATGCACACGTATGCATGAACTGTTTGGGAGTAAATCTGAGAAAGAAAATGAGGGAGGGATGAGGTTAGAAAAAGTTAATGGAAGAAAAATAACCCCCTCAGGCTTAACCCTACTCCTGTCAAAGAGTAATAAAGGGGTTTTGTTTGTTTTGTTTTGTCTTGTTTTTCCCTCAGTGAAAACAGATGACTGAGGCCTGATCCTGTTCTCAGCAAAATTATTGTAAAAGCTAGAGTTGGAAGTTGAGCAAAAAGGGGTGCTTGTTGGTGCTTGCCCAGAGAGAGGAGCTTGAAGGTTTAGGGCCTAAAACAGTAGTGTGGCATTAATGTCAGAAAGTTTGGACTTCTTTATTTATGAAAAAAGTGTCCATGTCTTTTTAGGTGCAGAAGTTAGATGGATGCAGTGGTAACAAAGGATCCAGTTTCTCAGAGATTCTTAAGAGCTGCCAGATAAAATTAGGGTTTCATGAAAGGCTGAGAGAGTGCAGACGCTCATAAATAACGATGCTGTCCTCCTTCCTTCAACAGCGCTGCAGTGGGGCTCTCCTGGCAGCAGGCACTGTGTTAACACTTTTAATATGCTTTAAAAATGAGTTTTATTTTTTAATGAAAGAGTCTTGCATGTTTTGAAAGGGATTTTTTTTTTTTTTTTTAAATGGAAAACCAAAAGTTATTTCTGTTAAAACAATATAGCCATCTCTTCTTCCTCATCCAGAATGTGGAATTTCTCCCTTGGAAATTCATAATGAACTGCACAAACCACATAGTCACAAACCTCCTCGGAGTCACGTTCTCTCCCAGAGGTGCATCTCTGGACGTCAATTGTACCCTAGGTTGCACCTTATTCGGTGAGGATGGGAGCAGAGGGGAATCACGGTTTGTCACTTGTTATATTTACAGCAGAGGCTATGCTGTATCGTGCTGGCTCTGTCCCAGCGGTCAGCAGAAAGCTGGAAGCAAAGAAAGGGGATAGAAAGTTTTCTTCTCTAATCCTTCCTCCCAGCCCAGAAATAACCCAAACATTTCTTCTTATAAACATGAAGGCTTCATTTCATTTAAAATAATGAAAAAATGCATTTCTGTGTCAGGCTACAAAACTAACTGCTATACGGTAATATTTTGTGCCCCAGAAAACAGGTGTTTGCACTGGCCTAGGCATTGTCACGAGTCAGATGACTCAAAACAGCTCAGTGTAAATGAGAGTCAGGGGAAAACCCCTTTTCAGGTTTGTTCCTTACTCCTTGTCTCTTAGAAGAAAAACTATTCCACTGACCTTTTTTAAAACAGATACAAAAAATGCAAGCATGAGGACAAATCACCAAAAAAATCACAAACCCTAAGCAAGCACATAAAATTTGGCTGAAATCACCCTTCCATTTGAAGCAAAAAACCCTCAAACAATTGAAGCAACAACAATAGTGTGCCTTCTCTTTCTCTGGAGTGCTGGCATCCTCCATGCCTTTTGGTTTTGTTTCAGAAGGAAATCCACCTTCCAGCCATCCAGCCCCAGGAGCTCCTTGGAACAGGTGGTCTCTAAGCTCCAGGGGGAACCAGCAGGCTGAAAGGGAAAAGCTCCCAATTGCCTCCTACCATAGCCCAAGAAAATACTTCATTATTTGTGTTTCTTTATTGAAATACAGTCTCTTTTATAGCTGAGGCGATACAGACAGCTGTTCCATTTATTTCAAATGCTCCCTGTTTCTGGGGTAATCATTTAGAGCTGGTAGCTGAACCTCTGAGCAGAGTCTGCTTGACTTCTAAAATAGGGATGAAAACCCAGAGTCTGGAGATCGACAAGAACTTTCCTGGTAGTTCTGGTTAATTACTTTAAGTTTTCACATTATTATTTTCTTTATCTTGCAGCCAGACAGTCTTCCCACAGGAACTGAGGA
Source organism: Pygoscelis adeliae (assembly GCF_000699105.1). Taxonomy (NCBI): domain Eukaryota; kingdom Metazoa; phylum Chordata; class Aves; order Sphenisciformes; family Spheniscidae; genus Pygoscelis; species Pygoscelis adeliae. The sequence continues at coordinate 1,636,808 of NW_008825547.1, forward strand.
AAAAGAATAAAACCATTTGTAAAAGCTTTCTTCAAAACTAAGTCTTAATGTGCAACGTAATCTCTCCTTGGGTGAGGAGTTTGTTTTTCCCTTGACCAGGCTATATTGCTGCCAGTTCGGTGACTCCAGAATTTGTGAGTCACATCTTGATCTGTAAAAGAGCTGGGGCACGTGCATCATCGTATATTGCACTTGCCTTTCCCATTGCTACTGTTGGGAGTGTTGCCAATTTCATTAGCGTGGCTAACGGTTCTAATTTAGTTCTGGTTTATATTGGCTTCAGTGAAAGCAAATATAGTAACCCTTCACTTTAGGTGGCACCAGTAGAACTAGATTTGTCATGCCACAGAACAGCCAAAAGAAATACAGTTATTTCTGGGAAATATACTTATTTACATGTTATATTCTGGTTAGTGCTATATTGTCATAGCTGTCTGTATACTTAACAGGCTTGAACACAAAAGATCTGGGGAAGGGTTGTAAAAGAAGCAGGGAAAAATGGAACAAAGTAAGTGAAGTATTGGAAATAACAGAGAAAACCAATGATTGATACTTACTGAAACACAAAATTGAGACAAGAAAATACTGAAGAGAAAAACATTGGTAACATAAAAGAAGGAATTGAATGTGGTCAAATTCAGGCCCTCTACATTAAAAACAAACAAATAAACAAACAAACAATGGTAAGCACTATAAATAGATGCATTCTAGCCACTCCAGGTGTGTGTGGACCCTGCTCTCTGCAAACAGCCAAAGCTGGCTCTTGGCATCTATAAAACACACAGCTGGGCCCCTCGCTTTCCTTGTCACTTGAATGTCTGGGGCTTTTGTTCCTATTATATCCAGGTAGTAATTATGTATAAACAAAAATTACATATAACGTATACATATTAATGTATTAATGTAGATTATATTGTCAGGACCAGGAACGGAAAGTACCAGACAAATCTTTCACAACGTTGATGAAAGAAAGTCACAGGAGGGCCAAGTGTTTCCAGAGCACACCTGTGTGACGTTAATCAAAATATTAGTCCCTAAAAGGGAGAGAGCAAGGGACTGAGCCATCCATTTAAGACATGAGAGAAATGTTGAAATCTGCTGGGCCTCGCCAATCTCGGAAGAAACCACAAAAATTGCAGTCTTGGCTTGTGAGATAGGGGTTATGGGGAAGGCTAAAACAATTAAAGATTGATAAATAAGCATATATGTTTTAAAAATTTGTCTGAAATAAACCCAAATTACAGTCTGTACTGAATTCGTAAATCTGCAGTGCACACTGAAGAAGTGTTAAGGGGAAATTATGTTCTTCATTCATTGGCAAACTGGCAGAAGAAGAGATTAATCACTATCATTTTCTTCAGCAATTTCAAGGGGTGTGGAGAAGGCTCTCAGAACAATTTAAATATCTGAATTGCAGAGCACCAAGTGAAAGGAGACAATTGCAGCTGATTTCTGTGAACTATTGCCCAATGGCAAAATATCTTTTCTTTTTGAGGAACGCATATTCCAGTTATCCGCTGCTGGCATTTTGTCATCTACTTCATCGGATGCTGTGCTTCCTGTTTTGGATCATATACTGAGCACATGTGGTAACTTACTTTTATCAAATCTGACAGCAGACCACTGTTTGATAGACTAGTTTCTGAAAAATGTGTGGAACTTCTTGGACTCAAACACAAGGAAGTTCAAACCCAGTTGGCCACCCTCCAGCAGGCTTTATGCAAAACTACTCTGGTTGGAGATTATTGAGAGCATTCTCTTAGAAATATCTCTAAATCAATTTTGAGACATTGCAAGTCCATAGCTTGTCTCGCTATAGGGAAATTGTCTGGAAAGTTTAATTTCTTGAAGGCAAATAAAGATGACTTTTCCAGATATCAAGCAGAGGAAGCCTGATTGTGACATCTCCATAAATGCTCAGGTCACAGATGCCAATTTTAAAGCCAAGAAATACTCTATAAAAGAGGGGTGACAAAAACTGTCTTCGGAAACTCTGGGTTCAGTGTCTGGCTGGGGGAATATGAATGCTAAAAAGACATGACTCTATTTCTACACAATTTCCAGTCATCAGAGGAAAACCCTATGGAATTTAAAGAGAATATTCACCTTTCAATCAACTCACCAATTTCTAAAGCAGAGATGTAATCCTGTGTTGAATTTTGTTGGATGGCTTACAGACTTTCAGAAAGGATCTAATTCTAAATTAATTTCTACAGAACATTTCTCTACATCTCTACATAGAGATTTCCACATGGATGAGGAAAAGCCCTTTGTTACCTGAAACAAGGGAAACCTGCCCATTTAAAAGCCATGGGTTGAGGGTATGTGTGCATGGCACAGCTTAGTGTCGTGCAGAAATACTGGAAGCCGCCCTGGATAATCTTGCTGGGTTATGGGAAGCATTATAACTGTATTAACACAGGACTCCACCCAGGGCCATATTGTTTGCTTCTCAGCTGAGCTTTTTAGCCTATAGAAGGTGTTGTACTGATGCAAAGAGTTTTTTGGTGGTTCCACAGTAACCTATTTAGATTTCACTCAGCCTTTTTGGGGCGTGACATCCTGTTAAGCAGACTCTCCAAAAGCAGCTGGCAGGAAGAAAACACTTGTGTGAGAGATGACTCATCCAATGCAAGTTAAATTCACTGCATCCCCTATGGAAGGTGTCAACAAATGGGAACGCCGAATGCAATTATTTACTGTTGATCCTGATCTTAGAGATTATCTTCCAAGAAATAAGCAGACTAATGTACAGCGAGGAGGAGGAAAGTGTTTCTGGTGTGGCTGAATAGGTGAATCACAGGCCTAGTGATCTGATCTAAGGCACTTGAGCTGAAGTTTTCAAATGCCTCTGCCTTCCCACTTGTGCACTTTAACACAGTGAGAAACTAGTTCTTCCGAAGTACATATGAATCTGATCCCAGACTATGCCTGAGATTTTAAAATAAAGGTTTAGAGCTTCCCAGAGTGTACCTAGAATGAATGCTACATACCATAATTCACGCCGTTTTGTGGTGATTTTTATTATTCTGAGGGCAGCCTCCCCATATCATATAGCTTATGATTTCCAGTAATAACAAAAGAATTTTTTTTTTTTTTGCAAGTGGCCGGCTGTTTTATCTGTACAATGATAACTGCAATTTCAATTTAAAAAATCACCCCCTTTGCAAGAGCCAGGAATTTTGTTCACCACATGTGTCTGGATTCCTTTACATTATCCTAACACACACACAATTGTCAAGCTAGACTTTGACAATGAAATTAGTGTCATGGACAAAAAAAAAATAAGAGCTTTAGCCTCTAGGTGCACCTGTTTACAGCAACTAGGCAGACTCAGTCAGGGTGTGTGTATGTGTCAGTCTGCCACTGCAGCTGTTCCATTACCATAAAAACCATAGTATTTATTAAGTTTTAAGCCTTTCTGAACTCCATAACTTTGGCTTACAAAGGGAGGCTGTAATGCTATGTCTGGACTGCGATAATAGTTCAGATAAAAATCCAGCATGTGACTCCTAATGACAGCATTAAGTCTATTGGAAGGAACTATATCAAACCATATGCAGTAAAGCAGACAGAAAATATGAACCATGAAGAATTAATGATTAACTACTCACTGCATGCTTCACTGGGAATAGCACTGCCATTGAAGGAGTCTGCAAACTGCGGAAGAAGTTAACTCACAAACTGGAGTTATGCAACAAGGTAAAAATCACAAATGCACTGCTTAAACTTTGGGTGTGTGTTTTTCAGTGCAAGAAAGTTATTTCCTTTGCAAATATATGTCAGGTTTTGTTCATGTCCCCACTCCTGCAGCTGATTCTATATGGACAGGACACCCCTGTACCTTCAACAGGCTCCCCACACACACGCTGAATTTAATGGCAGTCCCAGGCATGTCCACATGGATCCAGCTAAGGCGTAGGAGTTCCAATTAGGACAAACAACCAAACTCTTAGACGTTGTATTACATCTTCATTATTCCTTAAAGACTGCTTGTGTTTTTTCTTTTTTTAGGAGAAAGTTGTGTGGGATTACACTCATTAATCTTTGTGCATTCTGTAATTTCAGCAATCCGTAACATTTGAAAGCTAACTTTGGAGATGCTGCCTTGTAAATGACTTCCATGTTAACATCCACAGCTTCAAACTAACATCACTGAGAGAACTGGCTGGAAACCTTGGAGAACCCAATGCCGTGGCTACTGACAGGTTGTGAAGATGACATCCATCTCCCTCCCTTCCTGGCAGTGAGGAATTGCTGCCTTGCAGATGCTCTTTTACTTCTGTGCAAGGTACAAGTCTTGGATCCTGCTGCCCTGGGAATTCAGTGGGAGCTGGAAAAAGTGGGCAGGAGCACCTGCCTCTCCTAGAGATGAAATCCGGCTGTCAGCTGGTGAGTTGTGGATCACCACTATCCATGTCAAAAGCTTGAGAGCCAGCCTGCTCTGCTGCAGTGCAGGGTAGTGGTGTGCTGGGGACCTGCCTGGCCTGTGAGACCCCAGGTCTGCACATCCCCAAAGGCATGCTGCAGCCAAAATCCTGAACTGCCTTCCCACCCTGAGCACCAGGGATGCACAAGTGAGGAGCGGTGCTGTACGAAGCTCTTTCTGTAATCAGTAGAGGAAAGCCGACAACCCCAAAGGTCAATTCAGCCCGCCTCAGATTTAAATCGCCTAACTGTAGAAGACTGCATTGACAGTGTGAAATGATGAGGCTCCAACCTTAAGGCTTGCTGGAAGTGCATGGTTGTTTACCTAAGTCAAGTGCCAAGTACAGAAATTATGTTTATGCCAATACAGTTCTATTTATGGCACTTCTATTTATCTTGTAATCGTGAATGGGCCTAATGAAAATGAGAATGAGCTCCAGCATATTGAGGAAAGTAGGTTATGATGTTCTCTTCCTAAAACTACAGAAAATTTACAGTGTTAAACAAGAAGTACTTAATGGTTTGGGTCAGTGTTTTGGCCCAGACTGGTGCAATTCTTGATTGCTCCACCTCCTGGCACTGTATCCCATCACTTTATAACCAGCACAGTGCACGCTGATTCCATTTATATTCTTGCAATGGCTTTTACATTTGTTTTCTGCTGCTAGATCAGTGGGAATTTGAAGGACTCTGAATTAGTTGTTTTATGACAGGTATGAACACCTTAACCTCCTGTGCTGGGCTGACCTTGGCTGACTGCCAGATGCCCACCCAGCTGCTCTCTCACTCCCCCTCCTCAACAGGACAAGGGGGAGAAAATAGGATGGAAAAGCTCATGGGCTGAGATAAGGACAGGGAAATCACTCACCAATTACTGTTACGGGCAAAACAGACTCTACACGGAGAAAATTAATTTAATTTATTGCCAGTTAAAATAGAGTAGGATGGCGAGAAACAAAGACTAAAACTAATACACCTTCCCCCTCCTCCCCTTCTTCCCAGGCTCAACTTCACTCCTTTGTTCCCAGCTCCTCTACCTCCTCCCCCAGGAGTGGTGCAGGGGGATGGGGAATGGAGGTTGGGGTCAGTCCATAACAGCTCCTCTCTGCCACTCCTTTCTCCTCACGCTTTTCCCTTCCTCCAGAATGGGTCCTTCCCATGGGCTGCAGTTCCTTTCAGGAGCCTGCTCTGGTGTGGTGCAGGGAAATACCTGCTCCACCATGGTCTCCTCCAGGGGCTGGCTGCGGGGGAATCCCCACTCTGGCGCCTGGAGCACCTCCTCCCCTCCTCTGACCTTGGTGTCCACTCTGTTGTTTCTCACTCTTTTTGTTCCCTTCTCCACTCTCTGTCCTGTGGGTTTTTTTTCCCTTTCTTAAACACATTTTCCCTGAGGCACCACCATCGTGGCTGAGGGGCTCAGCCGTTCCCTGCGGTGGGTCTGTTGGAGCCGGCTGGAACCGGCTGGGTGGAGCCGGCTGGAACCGGCTGTGTCCGGCACGGGGCAGCCCCGGCCTCTCCTCACAGAGGCCGCCCTGCAGCCCCCACTGCCAGCGCCTGGGCACCTGCACACAGCACAGCTTCACAGAGGCTCAGATCCATAGGAAGATTTGCTCTCTTCTGTCTCATCCGATCTAAACATCGCAGGCAATTTTGTCAATATGCAAATTTACAGTCACGTGTGGGAACTCTCTTGCCAATTTTATTCATCCAAAAGTCAGTTCTCCAGCCTACAGTTACCGATCAGGGGTGCCTCTACGGTCAGTGGAGAGAGACAGGCACCTTCAGATACATGTTCAGTACATTCTAAACTTTGGATGGATGGTTGGGCTAGACATCCTTTCAGCAGGCTTGTCCGTCTCCACTGGCTATGGAAGTAAACACGACAAGATATTATTTCCTTCTTTCTCTTTCCTGGAGGCCGCTGGATGTCTACTCTAAACCAACATATTTCTCTGTTGTTGTTTCAGAGAGGAAACAGACT
>NW_008825547.1:1643230-1688804 GCF_000699105.1 Pygoscelis adeliae
TGCTCCATGGATAAAACAGCTTCTGTGATTTCACTATCATGGCAGTCCAGCATCTCGTTATGGAGATATCACAGCCCGGTACCACAGCAGATAGATCTTCATGAAGTTTCATGCAAGTTTTGGAGTCTTTGGGTCTTGGGTATGTGCATGCGCGCATGTGTGTGCATGCATACATAGGGGTGCATGTTTATGTGTGTGTGCATACACTGCTAAAGGGAAGAGGTTAGGGAGTGGGATTACGTACAAAACCTGTGATCATCCACCCTGGTCAATGGATAGCTCTTTGGCTCTGTTTTGGACCGCTCCAACTAGCTGTCTCCAAGACAAATCTTCTCAGGAAGACCCAAGCCAACTGGTGCCAAATGACTTTTGATCTAGCAGCAGAGACACAGCTATTGCTTGTGCTACAGCAACATTAGATTTCTGTGTGTTAAATGGGCCCGAGGTACAAATAAAGTACTGAATTTCAAGGAGGAAGTTAGGAAGTGTTTTTAAAAATAAGGATGTGGAATGATGACTCTATGGGAGAGATCCAATTTCCCAAACAAAGGCATTTGGAGCCATTTGAGACGCCCTGAGGTACCAAACATGTCCACTCAGCGCTGGGAAACACAGCACAGAGCCTATGGGGGATTTGCTTCTGGCATGGAAGCCAGGCACCCACTGGGCTATCCTGCGGTGCCTACAGTCACAGCAGGGCCGTATGTTTAGACAACTGTATCATACACTTATTCATTAATCACAGGTTTACACATTTTCTTTAAGGAATTGATTTCAAAATCTGTCTTTTCTTTTCTTCTTCTATATAGCTATTTAGGGAATTATGATACCCTTACTGAAAATGAGTAGCACTTTGCACTATGAGTAGACATTAGTTTCAGTGTTATTTACCCCAGTGACAACTCTGCTGATGAATGTGAGAATGGCAAAACCAGGCTAAAAACGAATGTATAAGAAAGGGGAACTGTTCCTAATAGTCACTACTAATTTGAATTCTTTTTATCTGGGAAGGAATTCCTTTTTTTTTTCCTTTTTTTTTCTTTTTTTTTTCTTTTTTGAAAAAGGATTTGGAATCGGCTAAATCTTTCTTCAACCTGCTTTTTAAATTAATCATTGTTTTGGATTCTCCAGTTTTATAAATTAAAGAAAATCATCCTTGCATTACAAAACCACATTTTCTTTTAATTTAGTGGCTGCTTTCCAAAGCAGGAAGTTAAGAAAATAAAGCAACTTTATAGCCAGAGAAAGACAAATAGTACTGTCCTAAGAGGGAACGCTATTTATACTCCTTTTGTACTTATATTTCCTATTCTGTCCTCTTCCCCATTCCACTGACTGTAATTAAAATCATAGCTTCTGAGGTAATTTTACATTTCCTTTCCAGTGTTAATGCTGTTTTACCCCCTACAGAAATTATAATGGTGTAATAGTTAGCGTAGGCAAGATAAAAAGGACAGTTAACATTTTAATCTGTGCCATTTAAACCTGCTCTTTGTAGGCAGGTCATTATGATGAAATTGGAGATGGTTTCACAAATGTCTTTTCATGAACTAGAGTCTTGATGTTGCACATGTTCTAACAATTACATTGCTGTGCAAAAATGCCCATCTTTCTGAAAGTAGGTCCTCTTCTCAGAAGAAGGGGAGGCGACCTGGGTTTCAGCTGGGATGGAGTCACACAGCATTTACATTGGCTCTTTGTTCAGTCTGTATAGAGAGAGATATGCTTAGGGTGCTTGGTTGTCTTCTGGATCTCTTCGTAGGCACATATGCCTCTTCACTGGGAGTAGAGGGAAACATGTTGCATCATTTATCAGGACTGTATTGCTCACTTATGGTGATACACGTCAGGTGTAGGCACATGTGCCCTAGAGCTGGGTGCTTAAATTTAGCCACCCTAGGCCTGGATATAGACTATTATGTAGAAGTGGTGCTATCGTCGTCATCATCATCAATTTAGCAAAGAAAAACCTGGAAATAATTCTGGCTCATGGACTCCAAGTAGCTGGGATCAGATAAGGGACAAAGAAAGGAAACGTTTCAGGGACACCCTTGTCCTCGGTGGCTGTGTCTATGCAGCAAAATGCATTTGTTCCAGCTGACGCAAAATAACTTTGCTGCTGTAGCCGTGGCTGTAGCGGCAGTGGTGCCGGGGCAGCAGCAGCGGGCAGCCATGCTGGCTGGTGGGAGTGATCCCTGAGTTGTGTCTCCCCGGGACAGCTTGCAAGTCCAGTGTCACAGGGAACCAGTTGCTTCATTTCAAAAGAAAGCCGGAGAGCTTATGAATTAGATTAGGGACATTAGATAATCGGGAGTGTATGGGGGGGTGCCAAGATATCTGGCAGTGTAAGAATAACTGTTATTTCCTAAATTATTTCCCTGTATGAATAATGTGCTGGCTGCGGTAGAGTCCTCCTGAGACACCTGTCCTGCACCAACTAACTAGGTTAAGCCTAGCAGAGGGTCTGGATTTAACTGTAGGTGGACTTTGGGCTCCGTAGTCCTTTAATGAAACTAATTATGAGGGCATTCATAATGTGGTATTGTTTGTATGTGGTGCTGGGCAGGAACTTCATGGGACTGAAACCCATTAATACAAAATGCACTCATAAAAAACAGCAACAGAATTATCCTGCCATCATAAACTCATCTTTTGAGACTTGCGAGTCACTGTAAGCAAATGGAAAAAACAAACTGAAACAATGCAATGTTAATTGGCAAGGCTTTTTCAGGATGAATAAATGTTCTTTCATACAAATCCAAACAGTGCCAGGCACAGTGGAGGCCTATCCCTATTTAGGATCTACAGGCAGTATAGCAAATCTGCACAGTCTGAGGCTGCCTCGTCACAATCCTCTGAAGGTGGAATAGAGGTGGCAGAGTTAAATCCCTCAGAATACCGGAGCTTCAGTAGGAACAAGCACTGCCCAGTGTCGAACGACATAAAGAAATGCTGATATAAAACAGTGAAACATACCTTTATCCATCCCTTCCCTAAAGCCAGCGACTGGTTTGAGTAAAGCTCAGTCACACCTAGAGCTTTTCCAAATCGGTAATGCGCGTAAGAGCTGTCTGGCAGATGTGGAATAAATCCAAGACAAATGCAGGACATGCTGGACGGGCTGCACGTGCAGCGCAAGGGGCAGTGCTCAGGCTGCCTGTCTGCTGCCGATCCCTGGAGGAGGTGTTAGGTGAAGGTGGGTGGCCAGGCAGGGCACCTTGGAGGAGATGGGACCGAGCTGTCGTATGGCTGGCGACCCCAGATATATAGCTTTTAAGCTGTGCCAGGGCTACCAGACATCCAGAAGTCACAAACAAAACGATAAATGTGTCAAAATATGCCTAGAGGGAGCCTCTCAGCAGAAAGCAGGCAGGGAGAGAAGCATGTTCAGAAAAATTTGGAAAAGCTCGCTACGTACTGGAGTGCCTGCAGACAGTGACGTGAAGCAGTTCTCAACTCTTCTCAGTGTTTTGAGGCTAGAACAGTTCCTTTTTAAACATAGTTACTTTTTGTGAGCTTATAAATGTTAAAATGTGATCAAAGTAACAGTTTGTTCATTAATAATATGCCCTAGAACTGAGCAGTGAGTCCTAATTGCGAAATGGGTAGTACTCAGCCTGGCTTTCTGATTGGCTTTAGGGAGCTTGAATGCATGGCCTTATTTCACTGCAAAGCCCTGGCAGACTTTGCACATTAAAATTCTAAACTGTCTAAGTAGGTGTGAAACTAATTTTGTGTTTATTTTTTAAAAACCACCTATGATCATTTAGGGCCATCCACTTCACTTTGGGAGGCCCTTACCTAGCTGCAGGTGGGCCCTAGGAGACAATAAAGCCCACCTCAGAGAGGATAATTTCTTGAATATCATAACCTGAATATTTATAGCTTCTGGAATCGTTGTAGCTACTTATCCATGTTTCCAGCCACAACTTTTCTTAATAAGAAGGGCTTTGAAAAACTTGCTAAATCTGGACATAAAAGGAAACAGAAGTTTTCCTAGTGCAGTGGAATTTTTTAAAAGTCACATAGTAAGTTTATTGATGAAACAAGGAAGAAAGCACTTTTCCACCAGACTTTGCAGAGCTTATTTACAAAACACAAGATTTTTTCATTAATGTGTAGGCAAGGCAAAGTCATGACGAGGTTTTCTGCAGAGTGAGGATGCTTATGTGGCTAGTCATTTCATCAGTGGGTTATCTTTATTCCTTTGCTTGTGGTGTTTTAATATGTTTATGAGAGACAAACTTTGGGGGGGAAAAAACTTTCAAAGAGAGATGAAAGAACTCAGAGACATTTTGGCATTTTAAAGTTTTATTTAACATGTGAAAATGCGTGCTACATCCTATTTACACAAATGCAAAAATGTTTGCAAATCACCTTGTGCCTCTATAATTCATATCTTGACTGACTCGGCTTTGCAGTTCACTTAGTCACTGACAGACACAAGCTCCAAGTCACCAAAATTGGTCAGTGAAGTCCAGAGAGCACTGAAATCATGCTGGCTGGCTGGGGTTCACCCTCAGATTCAGACACTTAATTTTGGGTATCTAAATAAAAGCATCTGCACGTAAAATAGAGAGCCGAGCTTCTCCTTGTGTCAGTGGAGAAGTGGAGAGGTAGGGCAGGATTCAGTTACCTAAGCGTGGGTATCTGGTGTCACGTGAGATGCCCACGTGTCTCCAGCCAGCTTCCTTTTGGTGCCTCAGAGAGGTTCAGGTCACCTGTAGGTGGGTCCTATGCCTATCTATCAGCCCCACGTGGGTGATCTGGATATCCCAGGCTATCTCAAGTGGCACAGATGTGTTAGGCAGCAGAACTGCACTTTTAAGTGTTTGAGTCCGGAGCTGCATCCTAGCCTCAGTTGTTTCTCATCGGTGCACTGCAGTATGTACATAATATGCAATCTTTGCTTCTGCTATTGCGTACTTTTCTCTGTATCATTTCTCAGTGCTGCTGTTCAATGATTTTTGAGAGGTCATACCCCTGGCTTTGCTATCTTTCCCACCACCTATGTAATGGTTGCATGTAGCGCTGGGAAGATGGTAACTATGGCTTTAATAATAGTGTCTCAGGTAGACAAGTTGAGAGAGCATATTAACTGTTAGCATGTAGTTAGCTTAATGAGGACGCATAAATACGCACATACACATGACACGCCTACTCTATTGAAGGAGCTGTAGCTGATAACTGATTTTATTCTTAGTATTTATTTCTCAGACTCCAAAGATCTGAAGATGAAGGGACAGCCAGGAGGTAGGTGCTAAGCAGTTGTGTGTCCCCTCTCGGCATGAATGACAATAGAACTACAGGTAAGAGTGCAGATAAAAATCAGGGCTGCTAACTAACTTTTCAGAAATGGAGCCAGATTTTCAAAGATCCTGCAGCCAGTAACTTCATTGTCCTCTGCAGGGATGGTAGGCTGAAAAGTGCTTTTGCAAATGTGGCCCTTCTTTCTCAGAGATGCAAAAAGATCCCACCACCACCAAATGGGGTGACTTCAGCTGCTGAATGAGGTTTCAGACTTAGTGCTAGCAGGTTATAAATCCTCTGGGGAAGCTGTAATGCCTTATTGTGAATGACAGGAGCTAGGAAGTGTTGCAGTTCCGTGGAAGTGTTACTACTACCTATGCTTAATATGCCACTATGTATGTTTATGTTTATATTGCTATGTATAGTTGTGTTATTACTACATTTATAAGTGTAGGGACTAAAAGCTAAAGTATCATTTTCCTGCTGTGTATTGTCCCTCTAAATCAGGAGTAATGACTGTAAATGCGTAAAAAGAATGAGTCAGCAATGCCATTCTCTGTCCTGTGAGTAAACAATTGCTGTGGAGACTATCTACCATCAGTTTGACAGCTTTTACCAGAAGATATCAAAATACAAGAAACTACTCTTTCCAACCATGAGGACTTCTCTTCTCTGAGGCAAATCTTGTAAATAATAGACTGTGAGCGAGATCCTGCTGCCTTTGTATCCAGAAGGAGGAGGCTTTGGTTCTTTAATTAAGCGGTCTGAGACCTTTTTTTTCCACAATGTTGGAAAAATAAAATAAAAAGACTGATTGATTATAACAACAAGCTGAACACCAGATGTTTTATGAATATATGGCTTCCCCAACCCACACCCATGTGCATGTAAGAGAAAAAAGAAAAACAAAGGACTGTTTATAATTGTCAGAATATTAAAACCTTTGCTTATTCAATGTTCTTTCTTCGCTGGCCTGTTCATGCAGCCAAAAAATTGATTTATGACATAGACCATTCATTGCTTGAGTTTTGCTTTCCAAACTTGGTAGAAGTATTTCATGGCCATAGTCAGATGTCTTTCTTTATGTAAATTTTGATAATTTGGAGGCTATCTTTAAACCAGTTCCTGAAACCGCAGGCTGTAATAACTCATTTGGTTTCATGCGCTCTGCTCAGTCCCATCAAGACAAATTGCCGGGTTCGGTGTCCTTTGCCAAAAGAGAGGAACATTCCCTTCTCCTGTTACATAACACTGAGACACTTGAGCGGGAGAGACAGGAACCAAGGCTTGCTGGCTAGCAGGTATTCTGCAGCTTTGGGGCTTTCTTCCACGCTTTAGGGTATCTTTTATGGAAACCCAAATACTGTTCCCCTACAAATTTGCGGATGCAGCTATTACTAGTGCATCAACCTTCCCCTGAAAGAAAGGCCGTGGACCAATGCTTTCCTGCTGTACCCATACAAACAATTCCATTTGCTTTTAAAGGATTTTTTGTTTCAGCAATGCAAGAACTGGTCCAAGAGCATATTAAAAAAAAAAAGTTCATCATACTGTTTTATAGTTTCTATAAAAATCTAAGGTTATTTTTCTAGAGTTGTCAAAGAGCAAAATTCTTCTTAGGATTCATTACTACCTTTAACTCCTTGGATGACAAGGTACATGAAAGCGATTTTTTAATGGCATTACTGGTTTCATGGGTTTATTGTTTCATATCATTTGATAGCATTCCAAAGCACACTTCAGACTTCACAGGTTGGCTTGTGTCTGGTGCAGCCACACTTTAAAAACAGACAGTAAACCTGGAAAGTATGCATTAGCGGGAAACAATAGCCTCCCTGCGCAAGGCTACTGTTAGTTTGAATTAGCATCTCGAACTGCCTGAATCCATGCTTTGCACGTGCTCCACTTTGATGTAACTGAAATGAGAAATGACGCGACTGCCTTGTTTAAAGTGTGAGATGGCTAAAAAAGCATCACATAAAATCCCCTGCTTTTCTGTTTGAACTGTTCTTCAGCAGTTTTTATAATCTGTATATTTAAATTGAGATAACTCCTTTACTATTTTCCCCAACTTAAATATATACACATATGTGCATGAGTTTAGCTTGGTTTCTGAGAGGAATGAGGCTTAGGCCATCACGTGGTGAAGAGTATGTCCATATGTCTTGCTCATTCCTCCTCCATAATAACTTTGGAACTAGTTGCTATGTGACAACCAAAACTAACAAGCAGGAGGTCCCAGAAACCCTAGCTTCCTACACATTTTGTGGAAACTGATGGCTGCAGAGGCAAGAGAGACCCAAATAAGGGCTGCTACTGAGGGAAAAGCCATTATAATTCAGCTCTGTACCGTTTGAAGGGATTGCAGGTGACCAGTTTGCACACACTGCTGGCCACAGAACGGCACACACTGCTGCTTTCCTGACCAAAGAGCCAGGGGACATGGGAGGCATCTCAGGCGACTGTGGAGGGACGCGTGGAGTGGGAGCACATGGGGAAACAAAGCTAGTTTATCCCATCGCTCACTGAACAATGTATCTGTATATCTGTACGTATATAGCATGACTAAAAGTTGAATAGGTTTTATACGTACTACTGAGGGCAGTGAGAGCTGACCTCTCCTGGTATCAAAGCTGGCAATGGCCAGCTGAGGATCTTGGGTTTTCTTAGGCAGTATTTAACCAAAGAAGGAGAAAAAGGGAAAAGAGAAGATTCAGATCATAGGCTAGTTATTTCTGCGACTTAAATGTTTTGTTAGTTTACTAGACTTCCCAGACTAGACTGCAAGTCTTCGTTCTAACAGACAGATCAGCAGGTTTTTTCTGGTGCAGATAGGGAGATGAGATTCTGTCAGCACACTTATTCTCAGAAAGACCATCAAATAGACTATAAAGTTCCTCTCCAATCTATAAGCAGAAACGTCTGATAATACATAAATGTTTATCACTTTTCCACTTAAAATAGCAGCACCAGGATTGCCTTTTACAAACAGAATGTTAGAATCCCTGATATTAAAATGCTAAAGAAGTACATCAGGTTATGCTGTAGCCTAGAGAAAATGCAGTGTATTTTTAGCCCTTTTACTAACAGTTTTGATTTCTTGTTGAAATTTTATTTCCATTCAAGAAAGGGTCACTGGAAGACTACCAAATCCAAACTTAGCACACTGAATTTTAGTGTAAGGTTTGTACGAATCCTGATTATCCCTAGTAATAAGTGGAAATTATTCTCCTCAGTTTTTTCTTCCATATTTTCCCCCCTAACGTGCAGTCATGGATTGAAAAAAAACCTTGTGAACTAAGGCGTGGATTAATTTTGAGCACCTGATGGCAATGCACATGGTCTTTCTATAAAGCTCTGTATTATACAAATCTATAGATATTTATAGTGCTCTGTAATATTGTCACTGAAAATGAGAGTCAAAGATTTCAGCAGCTGACATATGCCAGGTGGTTAGCACAGGCCCAATTTTTCAGTATCATCACCTCTGCCAGAAGTTACCGTCTCCTCTGTTGTTGTTTAAACATTCATTTAACTGTGCTCCAACCCAAATCTTTGCAAGTATCTCGCTTTAAAAATACTTACATAATTTTTGGTGGTGGGGACAGCAATAAGAAAATGCCTTAAACTGAGAGCATAGTTTCCCTATAGGCTCTCTATACTTTCTTTGAAGAAAGCGAGGCATCTGCAAAATGCAGTTAAACGTTTTGATGGGTTAAGTCACCCATTCTCTGACGAGGAAAGGGTCGTTAGCAGGTATGTCTGTACCATTGGCACCTCTGTGGGTCTGCACAGTCCCTGAGTTGGGAACGCAGGGCTGCTGCAGCCAGCCCCAGGAGGCCCACATGGCAACGCTTCCCCAGGCAGCTTCAGAAACCAGGCAGGAGGCTCAACACATCCCTGCGCTGGGTACATCCCACCCACCAGTGACACTAATAAGATGGGTCCCCATCTTATCAGTGACTTACCACTGAGGAGGAGAGAGTGTGTACGGTGAAGGGTTAGGTCTTGGGAGATTTCGGAGTAGAGCTGATTTCGTTCATTAGGTTCTTTTGATTTCAGTGGGAGCTGCTCGTGAAACTGCTTCTAAAATCTCCGCAAAACCACTACCTGAATCTTCTCTTTGCTCAAAATCCTCAAAGCTATTCAGGTATCAAGCACTCAGTACTTATAAGAATCTGTGCCTCCTTTTCCCCTGTGTCTTAGAGTTCTGCCATGCGCCATGGGAGCTAAGGTATTATCGCAATGGAGCCCCCTTAACTATAGGGAGCAGGTGCTCTCAACGTGCATTACAGCCTGCACCTTCTGCTTGCATGCATCAACCTCAGATCAGAAAAACTCCTTTACAAAGGGTTACATTTCCAAATTTTATAGCTGATTTCATCTGAACTTATAGTGAAATATAACAAAATTCCTAAAAATTTCTGTTTGTCTATGGAAAATGCTGCTCTCAGTAACTAAATGTGGATTTAGAGAGCCTATGTTTATAGGAATATCTCAAAAACTGGAACTGCTGAATTGACCATGATCAAAAATATTCTATGTAGCATTTCAGCTAGTTATATCAAGACTGAGGAGTGGACAATGTAACTTTGAATAGCTGAGATTTTTTTTAAAAAAAGTGAAGAATGGAAAATACATGAAATATCAGACAGTTTGGCAGTTAAAGCAGACAGAAGACAGAAAGAGGAATTGTGATATAATAAATGTACAAGGGGAAGAAATAATTCTCTCTCTACTTTTTCCACACACAGGAACACTTAGATGCAACTTTCTTTTTTTAAACGTACCTATGTCAAATGCATGAGGAACCTGATAATGACATTAATACTAACAAAAGAGGGAATTTGATAGCCTAAAATATGCACACTGTGATCTCAGATTTATTTTACACAAACCAGATAGTATCAGCCAAAGATAATCCCTGTCACAGAACAGAGACAGTGTTTCTCATTCAAATATAGAACTCTGCTATATATAGCCTACTTTATTATAAACTTTCTTCTTCAGAGATTAAATTATTTAGCTCCTTATGAGGTATAATAGTGTAGTCCAAAGCCAAAAGCACCTTTCAAAGCTGATCACTTTCATTAGGATGCATTCCACTATTCTCAGTTTCTAACTTGGTGGGATAACAAGACAACTGTTTTGATTCCATTCGTTAAAGGAAAAGAAGAAAGAAAAATAGCAAGGCGGTTGGAGAACAAGCTTTTTGGGAGCCGGTCCTACGATGCTTTCGTTTTGAGAGCCACACAGTGCAGAGGGGCCGCATCCTTTTCCATTCAGCAGCACAGCCGGTGGAGGTGCCCTCCTTTTGTGCAACAGCCCAGAGCTCAGTGCAACTGAGTGCAATTGCATGAGCAATGCCTGAATGGAGGAAATCTCCACCGCTCCTGTGGAAGCTGGGATACCATTCAGTCAAAGTGGAAAAAAATTGCACAGATCAGAGGGAAAAGGGTTTACTCCCCTTCAGATCCAAATTCTAGCAATAAATGTATTGGCTGGTGGTGAAGGAGGGACACATGCGTTCAAATCACTTTGCACCTAGCTCATCAGATCTGGGCTCTGGGTTAGGACTTTCCACTAGGGAATTGAATCCTAATGACTAAATAATAGGGACCTTGAGAGAGGCCTTATTTTTCTGTCCTGCTGAAAAAACTTGAAATAAATGTGGATTGGGTGAAGAAAAAGACTAGAGTTTTATAGTGCGGATAGTTGGGAAAGAAATGTCATTCTCTGAGTCCAGCCCTGGTGGCTTCCATTTGTCATGCAAAGCAGAACAGCTTTCCACAGAAAAGCTCACGTGTTTGCTAGGCTGGTTATGTGCTCTGGAACATCAAAGGACACATTTTAAGCTCACACACTGAATGAGGCAAAGGGAAGATTTGAATGTTGGCTTCCTATATTGGATAATATTGTCCTAACCAGTAACACATATGTCTCCTCTGATTTGTGAATTGTTCCAAATCTGCCTCATAAATGTAGCCCCTCTTTATCAGTTTGTTTCAGGAAGGCTTAGATGAGCCAGTTTGTAATTTTTGAATGTTTTCCTCATTTTTTGTGCCAACCCAAATTTGCCAAATCTGATTCACATTGAATAACCTCTTCCAGTTGAAATTGCTTTTTTTTTCCCCCCCCCAGAAAATAAATTATTTATTGAAAAAAATTCACTTGGCCACCCTATGGTACAGCGTTCCTGGCTATGTTATAGGAGAGCATCGTATTCTCCTCAGTGCCTGGGCTCCTTGTTCAGTGCATTTTCTGAGGCAAGCTTGGCAGATTAATTCCATATTAGCCAAAGAGTGTGATCAGAGGGCCAAACACAGTGGAATATTAATTTTCCGTCTGCATAAGCCCCTGAAGTGAGAGGTGTGAGGAAGCTGGAATTTTCTAACCCTACAGGGCAGAAGTGTGAAGGGAGAGATTCAGCCAGGCAGCAGCATAAGCTGCCAAGTGTTCGGAGAGGAATAAGAGAGGAATCTCTGGCTGCTAGTGCTAATCCTCCCAGAGCTACAATTTGCTGATGGCACTGCCAATCATTCTTTCTTTTTTAGTGCACTGCTTTCCCATATGCGTTTATTTATTTATTTATTTATTTATTTCCTGTGGGATTTAAATCATTAGAAATTACTTTTGAGGCTATAGAGGGATTTTCCTGTTGAAGCACTGCAATGTCAAGCCCTGTATAAGTGCCATGGCCCAATGTTACCGCATTGCTCTAGTTAACATTTACCTAATGCTAAATAAGAACATGGTTTTTGAGAGAATTTGTCCAAATATGGGAAATGTGGGATATTTCACATATCACAGAATGAATGAGTGAGAAAAATGGTGTAACAATTGTCTTTGTAGAGTTTTTTTTCTCCTGCATTTTAGAGCAATGCAGAACGTCCGGAACCATGGAGGATCCCAGAATTTTGCTTAAAACAAAACAAGAGCCCCTGCTTCTTTTCAGCTTGAAACCACCTGATTCTCATCTAAACCTGGAAGACTGACATTCTCTTTGTTCTCTGCTTCAATCTATTAAGTGTACGTGCACAGCTTTTTTGAATCTGCTTGCTGCTTACTTATGACACCAGAAGGATGTTCCAAACTGGTGGTCACTGAATTCTTTTACTTAAATCAAAACATTCTGTGGAAATCTAAATTTAACCATCTTTTCTTTCCCCAAGACTGACAATAAGCAGACTCATAAACTAAAGAGCTACAGTATCTCTTTCCAATACAGTATAAAGACAGAACCACATCATTTATTTAGGCTAGCTGGTAAAGGCCAAATTCAGTCCTCTGCTGCATTCTTTGGGTTCATATTGAACTCAGTGAGACCCACCTGCACACAGAATTTGACCCCAAAATGAAAGCCTGACCACAGATTCGATTTGAATTACTTGACTTAGAAGTCAGGTAGCCTTTTTTTTTTTTTTTGGCAGTATTTTTGTAGTAGTTGTAATAGTAATAGTAAAGATAGGACATTTCTCTATGGAATATGTAAGAAAATATTTAGAAATACTTTTGTAAAATAGTGATGACCTGCTGTGCTGTATCATCTTTTAAAATGTGCTATTTTCCTGTGGTATATTGGGGCCATTATGTTTGAGATAGCAGGGCTTTTTGGTGCCAAATGACTCACAAATTCACCTGAGCAGCAGTTTACAAATGGGTTGAGTCTCGTTAAGGTCTGCTTTGGTTTAAGCAAACCTGTGCACTCATCACACACTGTGGCTACCTTGTTTTTAATGTCTTGTTAAATGACAAAACATGCGGGTTAAGGAATTTGTCTTCTACTTTGTTTACAAGCAAGAAGTTAAAAATTATGACAATCCTTCACTAATAATAGTCTCAAAAAAAGAAAAAGAGAGAATATTTCTCACTGGCTTAAGCCTAATGTACTTCTATTAGCTCCACTGCAGCTAAGAGGATGACTGGAAAATTTGGTTTAACGTTTTTTGAGCTTTCCTTAATTAATTTCCACAATTAATTATGGTAATAATGAAAAATAAGCATTCCGTTACTTAATGTACACCTGACTATGTACCTGTCAGTGAAGCAACATGACTTCTGAGGTCAGAATATCTCTGGTTCGTGTTCCTTTTAAATAGTAGTCCAGTGGTGGCAGCAACGTCTAGTTGTTAGAAGCTAAAAGAAGTACCCTTGAAATATTTCAAATAGTCTCATGTACTTGAAAGTGAAACATTCATTTAATAAAAGTGTAATCTTGAACAATGGAAAGTGTGAGTGATTAAAACATGTACACTAATCTTTTGAAATACAGTTTCTCTCTCCTGCTCTTTCTTTGTCCCCTTTGTAACCAGAAAAAAAACCATGAGTGAATTGTACAGGCAGCTCAAAGATGTGTACTTAAAATTGAGTGACTGGATGCCAATGGTATTTTCAAGGACATGGGAGACATTGGCTTAAACCAAGGACTGAAACCACTAGAACATGTTCTTAGGCATATTCTCACTCCCCTTCTTCTCTTCTGCTCCTTCAATTCCTCCTCTTCTCTAAAAAAGTGTTTGATTAAATAGAAGAGCTCTCTTGCTTTTTGAACGGTTACCCATTTAGGGCCAGATCAGATACCTTTTCTTGGAATGAGTAGTACCCTCCTCCACAAGAGTCCTTAAGATTGCAGTAGTACTAATGGCAGCATACAGTGTTCCTTCAAAGTAACAGTATTCTGGCCATTAAAAGACATACCTGCTATAAGGTCACCTATACAAGATGTTTCCATTACGTATTGCAAGTGTACAATTATCAAAGGTAGTTTGGACATCAAAAGCAGTGTCACTGTGATAAAAAGGCCACAGCATGAGCTGAGCAAGCTTTCCCAGGACCCTGAATACGGGTGTGAATAAATCAACTACGTAGAAACATGTATGCCAGAGAGGTACTGGTGCCAAAGGGAGCTCACTTTGGTACATGCCAGAAGCAGTGAAACTCGTCGAGTCCAAGCTTCAGTATGGTTTAGCCACGTACACCCATTCTCCCCATGCAGACATCTGACTAGAAGTTGCAGTGCGGACTGACCTCAAAGTATGTGGCTTGGTTACATCTGAGGCAACTTGCTCCAAACACCTTGTGAGTGAAGGTCACAGGCTCCCCAAGCATTACCTTTGCTTGATTATCAATGAAAGGATAGTTTTGCATCTCCAGATTATACGTGATCCTGTGGTCTGATACAGAAGGTACTGGAGCAAGCTTTGAGCAACAGGGTGACAGTGCCCAGAGGGCATCCACTCTGTGGGGAATTTGTTTGCCTGGGCTTAGGGCATAGAGATGATTTAGGTGTCCAGCCATGACACACCTCAGTGGGGCTACTTCTCCTTTGCTTGGGAGCTGCTTTGAAGCTCTGGCTTTCACCCTTGGTATCTGCCTGAGCTATACTGGAGATGTGCCTGTGCCTGGTCTTGTATCTCCCTGATTTGGACCTTGATCCTGATCATAGAATCATAGAATCATTAAGGTTGGAAGAGACCTCCAAGATCATCGAGTCCAACCGTCAACCCAACACCACCATGCTCACTAAACCATGTCCCTAAGCGCCTCATCTACCCGTCTTTTAAATACCTCCAGGGATGGTGACTCCACCACTTCCCTGGGCAGCCTGTTCCAATGCTTAACCACTCTTTCAGTAAAGAAATTTTTCCTCATGTCCAATCTAAACCTCCCCTGGCGCAACTTGAGGCCATTTCCTCTCGTCCTATCGCTGATCTTGTCCTATCCTGATCCACTGACTTGACTTTGTTGCTTGGCCTTACACCTGATTCACCACTATGGTTTTGCGGTGATTAACAGGCTCTCAGTTGATGCTGATCACCATCTCCGGACCTGCCCTGCCCTGCAAGAGTGCTGTGGGGCTGGGTCCCTTGTCAGGCAGGCTGCTGCCTTGCCTGTGTTGCTGTGACCTGTGGCTCCCAGGCTGCCTTGCCTCTTGGTGCAGCCTGTTCTCACTGCTCCCTGGCCCACAGCATGGGGTTCATCACACCCAGCTGTGGGCTTCAGCAGTACCGACATCATGTCTGATCTACAAGTTTGTATTGCCTTCTTAACAGAAAGAGAAAAACAGATGATTGTGGTCCATCTGACCTATCTTATATGGTCATTTTAGATGAAATAAGTTCTACCTTGGAAGGGCCTGATTCTCTTTGTTGATTAAAAAATTAGTCTAGAAAAAGTCCATCAAACATAAGCATACATTTTGTAGCTTTTTAAATTTGGACAGATGAGTCCCAGCTATGGTGTACGTACCTGTCTCTGACCAACTGTTGGTCAGATTGTTTCCTATATTCTACTCTACATGTTTAGGTTATTATACATTCTTCATTGAAGCAAAAGTTGTCTCTTTCTGTCTGGCTCTGTAGACCACAACACAATATAATACCGCACAGCCTGGGTATTGGGACACTACTGTAACATAAATAATATTAATTTCAGTGTTACATCAAATAAAAATATACTAGCTTTCCATAGCTAAAATTATACTGAGTTCAAACCCTAATCTCAGAAGAGCAATACTAAAATTTGAAGAAGAGCAATAGTAAAAATTTGAACTAATCTCTCTCCCCCCATTTAGGCTATTGAAGCACTTTGTGCATTCCTATCAAATTTGTCAACTGTTTCCAGGGGGTTTGGGGTGATAGGGAAGAGCTTGGTTAGTGAACCAAAGAATCTGTGATTCAATCAGTTCTAGCAATAGTTATTAGTATCCTTTTTAATCTCTGTAAACTGTATATTCAGTTTCCATAGCCTCCTTTGAGTCCAGCTAAACCAATTACTCTCCTAAGAGAAGATGATATTAGCATAACCACCACTGTGTCATCTGTAAGCTGACAATGCTCTCTGCTGTGGACAGTCTAATTTCTAAATCTGAAGGTGGTATTGTCTATTTGGTCAATACATCATCTCCTTTGTGTTTATTGCATTTGGTGACCTGATGGTTGCCTGCTTGAGATATTCATTTAAAGAGTAGTTCAGAGTTTTTAAAAGCATATTTGGAAGGTTAGTTCATAGCAAGAACCAGCCTGATTTTGGAAATTTCTGAGAGCGTAACAGCTCCCATATATTTGAGCTACGGGAAGCTTCTTTTCCTTGACCATCCTTACCTATCAAGCTGTGTTTGATTTTAAGCCCTTGTCCTGGGAGCTCATAGGTTTCCGTTCCAAGCCATCTTTTATTTGTTTTCATTATTCTGGAATGTGAACATGGATCCTAAAAGCCCCGTTTGGATACAAATGTGTCCAAAGCTCTGCTACTGGGGTCCTGTGATGTGTTTCTTTGCTTGCTAGTTGTATTCAGCATGCGGGTAGAATTTTGCATTTTGAAAGTTCTGTGAATGAATTAATGAGTTAATCTAAATTAGCAGAGAAAATAATTGGCAGAATTGCCTGCCTCTGGTTAGCCTGGGGGTTGGGAGCACATGAATGCTCTCAAATCTGCATCTCCCACATGGCATCCCATTGCTGTGCCCACTTGAGTCAAAGGACAAGAAGCAAGTACTCCTTTGAAGTACTACCTTAAACAAGAGATAAGGAATAGTAAACTTAACTGAAGCCTAACTGATGGCAAACAATTCTGTCTTCTCATACACAATAAGCAGTTGCCGAAACTGTCTTTCAACCTGTGCAATGTAATCGTGACAGCAATCAACCAAGCCCAGTCTCTTTTGCTCTTCCCATGTTATTCTTTTACTTCAGCAGATCTTCCCTATAAAGCTGAGTGATAAGACTTTGCAATTGCATCCATGTTTCAGAAGAAACAGTGCACAAGATAATGACAGGTTTCGTCACCATAGCGGTGGCTGTAAACAGTTCCCAAGCTTCCTGTTCCTGAATGATATTGCAGTGGCTTCCTGCAATTACACAATATATTGTCATGCAGATTAGCTACGGGTCACTGCGTGGGGATAGGAAACTTCAGAGGTTTCTGTTAAACCTGTCAGGTTGGCAGATCTAACATAATGTTGGGATCCCCTCCAGCATTCCTCTCTGTAATCCACACAGCTTATTGCGGGCTCTCTCTGAGAAGGTGGTGTAAAACAAGTTGTACTGTTCCCCTGAGGAAATGCCCCAAACGCCTGTTTTAGGAACGGGCATTCAGAGTCTGTAATTCCTTGAGGGAAGATGAGGACTGTAGGCTTGCAGGAAAGCAAGCTGAAGGAAACTGCAGGGATACAGAAGTGTCTCTTTTGGGAAGACAGGAGAGTTTGAGATCCTTATGGGCTTGGTCTGTCTTCCTCTGAAAAAGGGACATAACAAACATGCACATATAACTACTCTTCTGGGAATGAAAGGAGAAAGACAGTGAATGTGTGGCTTTTTCGTTAAGGTGCCAAGGACAAAACTGGGGAAGAGACGTGCCTCCTCGTGCTCAGGAGCTGGCATTTAACAGTGGTCTTGTTATATACCTTGTCAGGGGAAACATCCAATGAACCAAAGAGCTGGGGAGGAGACATCGGAAACAACCTGTAAAGTTAAGTTTAGAAAGGGTAGCTGAGAAAAAGGTCAGGCCTAACATAAGCAAGGAAGCAATCAGTCACAGTCTGTCTGTCTGTGATTTAGAAAACCTCATTTATCCAAAGGACAATGTATTTGGAGTACAAACCACATGCTGATACTATAATATAAGCCATGTATACTCAGAAGTGCAAGTGCAGATTGCATTTAATATGGAAAAAGCCATGATTTGGAGATTTTATGACAAAACTAAGCTTAAGAATTAAGCCTAGGCTTAGGAACAGACGTGTAATGAGCCCCATCAAGAAAGCATGGTGGTGTGCTATGGTAAGATTAGGCAGTTTTCAGGATCTAGAAAAGCTGCTTGCCCTCACCCTCTGCCCCTCACTGTGGTGTTTTTGTATATATATAATCAATTAAATTGCGTAGCAAATGTGAGTGATTCCAAAGGACGTTAGCCATCTCTCGAGATGTTCTTTTCGGAGGACCTTAAAAATGTTTTCTCCTTTTTAATGGGATCATCTCTGAGAGGAGTTTACAGTTTCCCTACCTTTGCTGATTGTCTATGACAATATCAGCAATTATCTCTATTAATCTTTTCCTTGCTTTTCAGGGATACTATCAGTTACAGGTTTGATAGTATCCTGAACATCTAAAAAACTACTAGAAAGGCAGCAGAAAACTGGACAGGTCTGGGAATTCTTTGGTTTTTCTTCCAACTTCTTTCACTTAAACCTTCTGCTTAAGGCAGGAGTTCTGGTGCAAGCATCCTAGAAAGCCCACTGCTCCCGGGTCTGTGGTGTTACTATGGTGGAAGAAGGAAGCATATATTTATATTCCTGCCTTGGTTTAAGCACTCTTTTTTTCTTTTTCTCCATTAAGTGAGCAAACCTACAGAAATTGTTTTAAAAAAATGATCTCTATTCTCACTCAACAGATGTCTGTCCCTCCTTTCTGTGTCCCCACTGCTGCAATTATCTTCTTGAAGCCATATGGGGAGGAACACAGGCCAGACATCCACTGAATTGACTCATTTATTAATCATTCATTATCTTTTGTAAGAATGAGCGAATTTACTGGCTTGTGTCTGAACAAGAGTTTTCTGAGCAGATTCTACAAGTCAGCATTTTCTGAGGGTGAAAAGAGCCTGAAGACGAAAAAAACGCTGTCTTCCTCCATTAATTAATAGTGCTTCCCCCATAATCGGGTGCTTACTCTGAGTAGCCGGAGTAGCCAAGATGTGGCTTGTGCCTTGGCACAAGCTTCGTGCATGCAGAATGTCTTAACTTCTGTCATGGTAGAGGACTGTGTTCTAACAAGCTGGTTGAAGCTTATGCTTCAGCTTGTCATGGTATGTTTATTTAAAGGCTTAACAGCTTGCCATGGTTTCACTTGATGTTATTGTTAATAGGAAGTGTTTTGTTTTGACTCTCTTTCCTTCCTGACTTAGGGTCCTCTTGCATCATGGCCATCCCCAGACATCTAAATGCACCTCCCTTTGGTCTCTTTCCACGTATTCTGCAGTCACGTCCGCACGACCAGGTAAGCAGCACAGGGATCACAACAGTTAAAATCAAGGCCAAAATGATCACAGCCTGGCTCAGAGTAGGGATGGCCAGATTTGAAATCTTCTGTTTGGAAGAATTTTTCACATATAAAAATATCCTTTAAACCTCAGTACTCTCTCTCTCCCCCCCACCAGAGACAAACTGTGGTGGAAAATCTTTTTTTTGGAAGTATTACAGAGAATTCAGGTTTCATCTGTCAATTCAATTACGATAAGGTGATATATGACTATCTTAAAATGCAACACTTCACAGAAAATATAAATTAATTGCCTACATTTCTGGGAAGAAAACAAACCACACCCAAAACCTTTATATTTCACGGGATTAAAATTTTAGAGTGGAAGAATATGTCTGAACCAGAT
Source organism: Pygoscelis adeliae (assembly GCF_000699105.1). Taxonomy (NCBI): domain Eukaryota; kingdom Metazoa; phylum Chordata; class Aves; order Sphenisciformes; family Spheniscidae; genus Pygoscelis; species Pygoscelis adeliae. Next base: position 1,662,863 of record NW_008825547.1, read on the forward strand.
CTGTTAAAGCGAATGGCATGACTCTGCTTGACCCTAGCAGCTTCTGGGTCGGGGCCTATGTGACTTAGTTTACCCCAAAGAAGGCCATTTAGTAGGTAGCTGATTGGTGTAACTAAATTCTGAAAACAAGTACAGTAGCTGCAGTGGGCTGATGAATATAGCTAAACTGCTGTTCTCTAAACAGTCAAATAGCTAAATATCACTTAAGTGGCTTGGCTTAAATTACCTTGGAACAAGTTACTGTGAAAGGGAAATGAAAGCATATAAATGAGTCTGAGACACTTGTATTCATTTGCGGAGAAGTGAGGGAAACAATTAAGATAAACCAGAAAATGGCAGGCGTGTTGAGCCATATGGCCCTTTCCTGTTTCTAACACTTCTTTTGTTTAACTTTTCCAAAGCAATTTTGTCACTATTATTACTGTGGTTGTTTCAGTTTTAAACATGTTTTGCTAGCATTCAATCTTTTCCCCAGCTGCCCCCTCCTAAAAAAAAAAAAAAAAAAAAAAAAAAAAGGGGGGAAAAAAAAGAAAGGGAAAAAAAAGAAAAAAGAGAGAAGAAAAGAAAAAAAGTCCCAACGCAATTAAAATTAATTCTGGAAAAGACTTTAAGACACTCTTTGGCTCACATTGCCTTTAATACTTTGCACTGTATGCTAGTTTCTTTTGGTTTTGCTTTCTGCCTGTTTTGCCCAGCTGTTGGGCACTCCTGTGTTCTGCTACAGCAAAACAGTTGCAGACTACAGATCACATGGACTGCTCCAGTTGAATGAAAGCAGCTTTGGTCATTAATCCTGTCTATAGGTTCTTTGGCTTTTTTTTTAAACAAGTGGTTTTTGTTTTTGTTCTTTTAATTCTAGTTTTTAATCATGGTTTACAAAAAATTAAGAAACAGGTCTAAAAAAAGTGAGAGAGATCAAGCAGGCTGCTGTGAGCTTTGAAGCATAAAAAATAAAGGAAAAAAGAAGTTTTTATTGTCAGGAAATGGCAAATACCTAGCTCAGTTTAACAATTCCGTCTGGCTGCTAGATAGGGAAGTAATGCCTTTGGCAGTACATAAACTCTTGTTTTCTTGCCCTTTGTCTGCCGGTGTAAAACACTGTTGAAAAATTCACCTGTCCATTGCAAAGTTAAACGACTGGCTTTAACACAGTTGCATGGGAACTTGGGTTTATTAATGAATACAACATACCCTCTTTGATTTGAATGCTTTCAGAGCACTAAAAAGATTCAAAAGGCATCGCTTCCTGCACCAGCGGTGTGCCTTTATACATCTCAGTGGTTCACCCCTACCCAGCTGCTATATCTCATTAACAAGCGTTTGGCCATCGCAGCAAACTTTGCAGTGTTGACACTTGAAAGGCCCAGGCAGGCGCTGGCAGGCTATCAGCTATGGCAACAGGAAACTGCCCCAAGACAACACTGAGAAAACAGCAGCTGCAAAAGCCAAAAGCAAAAGAGGACGGAGAGAGCTAGGTGTTTCCAGGCTGCGCTGTTTTCCATATGGGCTGTTTGTGCAGCAGAGCCATGCCAAGGGAGGGGAGGAGAAGAAAAAAGAGAAAAGAAAGGTCTAATAAGGAGGTTGATATAAGCTCGGTACACTCTAGGGCATTAAATACTTTTTTGTTACATTTTAATGGCTTCCTAAAGTCTATTTTCATGCAAATAAAAGCCTGCCGGTCTAACGAGTTCACAAAAGCCAGGCCTGGGGCCCGTCCTCGAGTCGGGGTCCTTGAGCCATCTCTGGTCTGGGGTGGCTGCAACCTGCCACCCTTCCCGAAGGGACACGCTGCCCCTGTCCCCTTCCTTGCAGCACATCCCCTCTGCAGACACGCTGGAGACGCTTAACTCCTGCAACTTGGTATCATTATACCCTACATAACCGCAGCTGCAGCCCTCAGCCCCAAATGGGCTCTGTTTCGTGTCGCTGGAGTGACGAGGACCAAGCCCGTTAACCAAAATGGGAGCTTCACCATGCCAAGAACGCTCGCTCTGCACTGCCCTGCTCTGGGCAGAGCATGTTTTTCACCGATTTTACTGAGATCCTGAGCTCAGAGAGGGAGCAATCCTACAGAAGCTGGTGGGGTGAATGCTTTTATCACTGTACATTGGGACAGATGAAGCTCGTTGGCAATTGATGACAAAGGATTAAAGCAGTAAAGGAATGGTGAAATGTGGAGCATTGAAACTAGGATTCTCACTTAACCTTATTATACAGCTATTTTACATATGTAAAGGAAAAATAAACCCTGGATGCAGTTTATCCTACCTAGTACTCTGTGCTTCCATTGGTGTTCCTGAGGATGATAGCCTGCGAGCAGGCAGCAGGTTAACTGGCGCAAGGTTAACTCAAACTCGTTCCGCAAACATCTGCAGCAAATCTTCAAGTAACAACGGTCAGATTCATACGACAGTAATGAAAGCAGCAGCAACAGAAAGCAAACTGAGATGAGCTCAAGACTCACCACCACCTTAACATTTTCAATGGTCTGGAAAAAACCTCTGAAATAGTTTTAAGTTTTTAATAAGGATCAGTCATTATTTTTCCAGTGGTTCAAATGTAGCGCTAACCATTGCCATGTTTCTTCCTTCAGCTCCTTCAGGGGTTTTGCAGCTGTGAGAGGCTTGCAGGCGGATGTTTAGATAATCCAAGTTTGTATTTTACAGTTACAGGTAGAAGTTGTATACACTATCACTATTACAGAAAATGGAAACTATTTTCTCAAGCCTCATGCACATCAAGCTCTGTGGTTTGTACTAAAAGTGGATTTTATAGCCTGTTGTGTACACTTCGTGTTTCCTGTGCCAAGGAACCACAAGACAGAAAACCTGCAACCTGTGAAGTTCCTCTGCCTCAGACCTCGGCGTAGCATCGTCACCGATGGTTTCCAGCATGGCAGCGCACGCTTCCAGCTCTCTAATATGTGGTTCAGCTACGGGGTGACTCAGGTGGTGATTCAGTATGTGGCAAGCTTCCCTCTGTCAATATTGAACTTATGCCCCACTATCCAGGTACACAGCACCGTTTAAAGGACTATCCTTCTGATGGGATGCAAGAGTAATGCGGTGGCCGATTACTGTTGTTCTGGATCCCATGGCAGTTAATTTTTTCACGGGTGGAAATATTAACTCCCGGGAGCTGGCCAGGTTTCAGGTTGGAGGAACACATTCTGCTTAAGCTTCCCTTTCCTGTCCTTATGCCGGTTTGTAACCTTGCTCTTCCTGATGGCTTCTTTCCACATGACACAAGGCTGCACACTCTAGTGTGGGAGATGATTTCTCTGGATCCAAGGAACAGGGGATGGTGCTGGTATCCTGAGTCAAGCAGAGAGAAAGCATAGCAGGACTGATGTTAATCCCCATTATTGAAAGGGTTTACTCACCCTTTGTCCAAAAGTACAATAACCTAGAGATGTTCGAGATTAGTCCTGGATTCTCACATGATATCTGTTGGCAAAAGAGCATGCACGTGACAGGGTAGAGCAAATACAAGCTTACCATGCTGCTTATTGCTGCGATACAGGCCACTTGGAAATATCAGTTAATTCTAAAAAAGGTATCTTGCCAATAGGAGCTGTATGCTGCAAGAAGCACAAAAAGCCAGTTCTCCTGAGTTCGTACTGGTTCCATTTTATGTAACCAAACTACATTATTATTTTATATTTCTGGTACTATATTAAGTGTTGATCCTGATATTCCTAAAAGCCTTCCATACTTCAGATGTTTGCTAGTTGGGAAGTGGTGCTCCCGGCAATTAAAATGAGCAATGCTTGCTCTGCGGCTGGCACGCCCCTGTAACAGAGCAGTTAGCTACCACGCTTTCGTGCCAGGAGTACGTGGGTGTGCTCACCTCAGTGTGTAACTCTCTCTATTTTGCTCATTTGTGCAGCTTCATAGTTGTTTTTTTTTCCTCCTGATCAGATACTTTCATGTTTTGGTATGAGTTATCTGTCTGTGCACAGACACAGCCTGTGCTTTCTTCTCTTGCTTGAGGAAGAATTGCAGGATTCCCCCTGTGACTTGCAAAACCATACCTAGAATATATAGGGGTGTTTCATGATTTACTTGTCATTTGTGTCACCCAGATAGGGAATTACTGGTCTGATGAAACAGCAAAGAGAGAATTTGGAGACGTAGTGTTATTTCCCCTGGGTGCTACATTAAGACAATAAAACATTTATTGATATCAGAGTTGGTTCTTCACTGTCATGAAAAAGAAAAACAATTTACAAGCAAAACAGAATATAAAAATAAAAAAGTATTTTCTGAGTCTATACTAAGAAGTACTTATTGTTGATCCTGAGAAGCAGCAGAATATACGACACAATGTAGCCTTGCTTTAGCAATGTAGAAAAAAACCTGTGTATCAGTCCTGGAAGACAAAACCAGTGCTCTGGCTCGCTCATCAGACAGCACTATTTTAAATTTATACACATGAAGACAGACGTATGAGAAGCAATTACCAGATGAGAATATCACCAAATAGCTACTTTATTGTATAATTGTGATTAACTATGGCTATGTCTGAAAAAACTCCACTGTATAATACAGTGCAGGTCTGTGCTTTTGTTTGTAAAGTCAGTTTTTTCTGTAACTTGATGAGTTCCATGTCACTCATTTTATGAAAGCTTATATATCTCAGATAATATGAAACATTACATATGCTCTTAAGACTAAATCTTTTATTTTAATGTGATATACTGCAAATATTCATACTAGTGTATCTTTTTTTTTTCCTTATTGGACCTGAAAAAAGTACATCTGACCCTGCATGTTTAAAATGAAAGTGTAAACTATTTTTCTGTATTAAAACTTTGATCCTTGTACTAAAAAAAGAATATTAAGGATTTCCTTTTTTTTTTTCTTTTTACTTGGGGAGGCCAGGAGGGGATTAGAACTTTGAATTTTTAATTCTATCACTTCAGTATTACCAGACTTTCAAGAACATTGACTATACAAAACAAAACTGTGTAGCCATCAAATAAAACTTATAGTAATTTCTGGAATGAGATTTTAAATGTGAAGTTTTGCCCCAAGGCAATTTTTTTCTCTCTTTCTTAAATCTAGGGTAAGAGAAAACTATATAGAAATGTTAACATTTCCTTAATTACAAGAATATTATTGGGTATTTTTTAAGGAAATCCTTGTCTTACAAATGCCTTTTAAAGGAAGCAAGTTTTGAGGTAGTAGCTTAGCCACATAGACTGTTCAGGAGTCTTTTGGGTTTGTTTCTTCATGTGAGCATCTGAGATTATTTCTGGTAAACGAAAGAGCTAGGCCCTGATCCACAAAGCACACAAACATATACACAATTTCCAGTTCATAAAAAGTGCCATGAAAAATAATTCATTATAGGCATGTTTATTTGAAAGATTTCTTGGTGTTCTGCTTCAAGAAACGATGGCTGATTTGAAATTGAGAAAAGTGCCATAAAATGGGTTTCTTCAGCTCGATCAGGTTCAGTGAAGATCGTAAAGGACTGTAAAAGCCTGGATTCATTCAGTCTCGTGCCTTTGCAAAGCTCCTGTGAATGTTTTGTATCATTGCTGTCAGATGTGATTTTCTCTGCCGCTGCAGATGTGCACAACAGATTTACTGTTACAAGTAATACACAGTAAATTCCTGACATAGAGGCATTTAGGGCCACTGCCAGATGTCTCATTTTAATAATACATTTGTATATCCTAGTGCTAGAGGGACAATTAAGCTGTGAACAATAAAGATAAAATCAGTGGAGGACAGGTATTACCACTTTATTGTTGTAGTCAATCTATGGTGCTCAATAAAATGAATGAATTCGGTTTTGGTTTTGTGTTGTTACAACAGGATTACTATCATCTAGGTCTCATTCAACAAATAGTGGATAGGGACATGTCTTTATTACAGCTGTCTGCATAGGAAGAAGGTCGCCTATTGCTCCATCTCCTCTCTGACACTTTGGATGCAGAATTCTCTCTGTCAAGCTCCAGGATGCATTAGGCAAATGCAGTCTCATTTCCACCCTCAGCAAATTAGTGACGTTGAGAGATCTGTTGGCTGGGCACTGCCGGTTTGTTATCTGTGCAATTGCCTGGGAAACATTGCCCGACCTTGTGAAGGGCTTATCTGTTTGCTACAGGTACGGGGGAATGATGCAGGGAGGTTTTAATGCTTACCCTCTTTCTAGCTTTCCCTTAGACAGAGTTCTTGAACGAGTTTTGTTTAGCTGGTACAAATAACAAGTGCTACTTCCACAATTAAAGGTGTTTGGGAGCTGCTCTGAATAAAAGCCTCAACCCCAAAGAGAAAGAGAGGGAGAGTGCAGGTCTAAACCATACCCTTACTTAAAATTAGTGGGATCGTGCAGACACTGTCAAATGAAACAGTAAAAAGTCCCTCATGTTTATTGTAGCACTAGCTGAGTCAAGACCTGACCTTTCCAGAAATTCAATATTGTTTGAATTGAATGAGAAATTCTGATATTGGTACTCGCTGCTCTGTGTTTACCCCTGTGGCGCTCTCCAAGATATACTAGGATTTTATGTTTAGGGGTTAATATTAAGAGGTGGATGGATTATAACAATCTGAACAGAGAAGAAATAAAGGGGTTACTGGGAGAAGTCTTCCCTAAAAACTTATTGGTTTACGTAATGCTCCTTTCTGGCCTTAGATAACCCAGTCTTACCTCACCTAAAGATGTCATAATTTCTTCCAGCTAACTGCGACGCTGAAACCCACAGCCTGCTTTTAGATACAGCGTATATTCCAGAAGGACATTCAGTTTTGATTTAAAGGCTTTGAGAGACGAAGGACCCAGCACTTCCCTGAGTAATTTGTGCCAATGGTTAATCACTGCCATGGTGAAGAAAGAAAAGAGAAAAATCCGTCCTGAAGTTTGAAACTGATTGGCTTTGACTCTTAGCCTTCACTTCTCATAATGCCTAAATAAGCAGCGCGTGGGACCAAACTGCCCTTGTTCTGGCTTGCAGGCGTCTGGAAAATGGTTAACAAAAGGTGGCTGTAGGCAGCGAGCCCTCTGGACTGTTGTTTCCAATGGTGGCAGTTGTCTGAAATTGCCAATAACAGAATGTGACGCAGCCCCTGTTTCCATTTCCCATTTTCAGGGTCTGTCTTTGGCTGGCTCTATGGCAGGGTCCTTCCTCCAGGGTTGTGTCCTCTCTCTCCGGGTCACCTGGGCCATACCCCCACTGAAGGCTAAGTAAGCTGGGTGGTGTGCCCCATTGTCCTCTACCCCAGTAACTCTGGGCTGCGCGTTAGGGCCGGAGGTGGCTGTGCTCCATCCTCACTTCGGGGAAAAAATGCGTGCAGAGGTGATGAACGAGCCCTGGCATCTTCCAATACACCAACCACACTAAGTGCCAGGCAACCAGGACGGTGGCCTGCATCTGCCTTCACTTTAAACACGCCTCTTGTGATACAGAAGAGACAGGAAAGAGGTATAAAAACTACGTGTTTAAAAGATTTGTTTCCGAGGCTGACGGTTGGAGAATCCCTCTCTTTTCAGAGCCATAGTACCATCATTTAGTGTATATTATAGCTTCCCACCATAGGGTGTCCCTAAACTCTGGTCTGAAGCAAGCATGCTTGACTTCAATCAATCTGGATCACATGCTTTAGTAAATTCAATTTACAAGTGTCCCTCTTCAAACTACCCCTCCTTTCCCAGTAAAAATGAGACAGCATGTAGACAGACAGTTTTAAGAATGATCCCCTGGGCCCTGTTAAAGAAACCAATTCATAGATACTCATGTGTTAACCACATGTGTGTCACTTTGCCAGTAAGTACTTAGAAGCTAATGGTGATGGGGTAATGAAAATAGCTGAAACCATGGAAGGCCACCCAAAAATGTGCAAACTTCTTGAAAAACAATTAATCAATTAACAAGCCACCAGGCTATCAACATGGAATATCAGAATAAGAAGAAAAACTATTAAGAGTCCTGCCAAACCATTATTAGCAATTCTTAGCTTTCTTCAGGCATGTCCTCCTCTCCTCCTCCCCCCACCCCCTTACATTTTTCCTTGCAAATAGTAGAAGCTGAGTGCCAAATTGCTTCCCTCATTTCAGCAGTCCAGAAAGTCTCCCTGGCATAAATCAACCTGTTCTGGAGACATCTCCCTTCAGCTGGGTCTGGCAGATTAACAATGAAAAGGGAAGAGACAATGGTACAGTCAGACAGCCCTCCAAAAAGCACATTAGTTGGGAGCTAATAGCTGATTAGTAAAATCTTCCCATCATTTAAAGATGCATTTTCCTTAGTGATGAAAGCCAGGTCTCCTAGACCTCAAGTCAACGTCTGGTCTTCTAGGTCATTTCCAGGGTAGGTTTACATTGTGATTAGCATGGGGTTTGCAGTTTGGGTAGGCATATGTGCAAGTCAGCTTTTAATGTCAGAGCTTGGACGGGATTCAGCGGTGTAGCTACAGCAAAACCCAAAAAGCACGCCCAAGCTGAATTCTGTGCAGCTATTAGGGTCCAGTCAAGCTAATGAACCACATAAGGCCGTGAGTGAGGTTGTAGCAGACCATACACTTCGCAGCTGCCCTCTGCAGCGATTTCAGTATTACCTTTGGGTTGTAAGGCAAGTAGTGTCATCTTCCTCAGTGCTGAAGAGTACATTGATGTTTTACCTTGCTTTTCCTCTATAAGACAAAAAGAGTGTCAGTGTGGAATTTGCAGCATGTGAGCTGTGATTTTCTCAAGTCTTGAGAGTGATATTTGTGCAATTAACTACTGGTAACTACTGCATCCAACCTACCTTTAACCTCTGCCAAGTGGCTCTGTGAGCTGTTTTCCTTCCTGGTCTACTGATACACAAACCCAACTTTTTTAAAAAATGCTGGAATGCAAGGATATATGATTATAAAAGAAGTTGCAACTAGATTAGTATTCAGGGTCAAATATATATTTTTTAAAGATCATTTATAAATAATGACGTTCCATTTTTAATCCCATTTTACTATCAGATTGTGAATTTTTTTACAAAATGCAAAATTAGATGTTAGTACAGAGATATCTTCCTGTTAGAGCTCACAGGCAAACAACGTTTTTTTAAAACAGTTATGACTTTGTGGTCTTGATTAATTTTTTTTGTTGTTGTTGTTTCAATAATATGAAATATAAATTATCAATAATATATTTTAACTTTATGGTAATTTATTAGAAATCTGTTATTGGTGGAAAAAGTTTTAATGTTCTTTAGTGCATCTACTAAGTAGATCAAGAATAAATTGACTGCAATATGTAAAGATGTAATTTAACCTGAGCTTAACAGGACCTTTATGTGTGTATCTGGTTTTTTATATATATATATATATATATAAAAAAGAAAATATAGCTATGCAAGACACGTAAACACCCCTCCTTTTCCCAGAAGAACCTATACCAATGCCTGCCAGAAAACAATTTCCATAGAAGGTGATTACCTTACAATGTTAATATTCCGAAGTCTTGTGATACATGTCTTTTTGCTTTTTTCCAAAAGCTTTCACTGTCAGAGTAAGGTGATTAAGGAGGAACCTCAGCTTTCATTAAAAATCTTAACATTGGCTTCCACCTGACAGCTTGTACAAATGTATCGCCTAAATCTGTTTGACTTTTGTAGTCACCTGAACCTTAACAGGCACTCTGCAGAAGCTGAAACGACATCTTCTCGGTGTTTGGGCAACTGCATGTCCTCCCTTATTTCTGAGGCATTCTCTGAGTGTACGACTACCCTGATAACCAAAAGAGAGGCCACGATCCCCTCAAGCACTGAATCTTTGATTTTCCATATTGCTTAGCTACCCTTTCATTCCCCGACTCCATTTTGGACTGCCCCAATTAGCTGCCACTGTGACAAAGCTTGGGAGTGGCTAAGGAGGGTTAATTTCAGAGGACGTGACTGTACCAATCTGTCCTCAATCTATCCTAAACAATCCTCTGACAGCATCCCAACCCTCAAAGCCCCATACAGGCCTTCACAGCACCCGCTAAGGAAGGCAATAAATAACCTCAGTCCTCCCCGGCAGCTGTGACACAGTCCCCATGCTATTTTAGACACTTTTAGCTGGAACAAAATATGAAATGAGTAATAAGAACATCTCAGGGACTCATGGAACTGAAGAAGACTCTGGACCAACTGCTATACAGCGTGGGCACAGTCAGCCTGCTCTAGGTGTCACTAGCCCTGGGATCCCAAGGCCAGGCAGCCTTGGGAGCAGTGCCAGTCTCTAAATAGCACGGTGGACTTTGGAAAATGAGGCTTCTGTGTTTGTACGCAAATCTAATTAGTACATTATTTTTCATTATGCCAATTTTCCCCGGCAGCCAAGCCAGATCTCCATTTACCAGGTCATTAATGATTTGCATGATAATCAGATCTAAGTTGATTTTAACTGTTTGTTTTAAATCCCTGGGGATTAGAATACCTGGATGTTTTAATGCTATTGGGGAACACTGAAAATCCCACCGACTAAGTAATGCTTGGTATGTTTGTTCAGTTAATCCTAACAGCTCAAGCTTGTTCCAATTAATTTTATACCCAGACAACTGCCTGAACTTTTCAGTGTATTGTAACAATTTCTGTATAGACCTTTACAAATCACTTTAAAAGAGTAAAATAGAGCAGTTTGAACTCCACCTTTACTGGACAGAGAAGTTTTAAGGCTTCTGGAACATTTCTCTGTGCATTAAAAGATGGAGCATTGCTTGGTTTGTCCTACGCAGCAAGCATTTGTGCCTGGGCTTAGCTTCAGTACATGAAGGGTTCTACTGGGACTGGTGGGATTGCATCTATGCTTAAAACTCAGCCTATACTTATAACTGCATTGGCTGGGTTGAGACTCCAGCTTGCTTATTTAGGACAGTCCCAATGGCCATTCTTGCTGGGACACTTAGAATCATCAAGGAAACATTTATCTACAGGCCTATTTTCCTCCAAGTCCAGCTTGCAGAAATTGCAGCTCAAACGTGTTTTGATACAGACCACCTTGTTCTCTGGGGCCAGCTTAGATTAGGCACAGTCTTGCAACAGAAGCAGAGGCAGCCCAGCTCCCCCATTTATGGGGCCATCTGGAGGCTTTCTTGGTCCTCTCAGATTAAATGCACCTGGAGGCCCTTGCTGGGTTAACGGCCTTCAGCAGGTTACTGAGGAAAAGACAAGGGAACTTAAATATGGGCAATGTTCTACCTTGGCCCTTAGAAACAAGGTCTCCTGTAGCACCAACACATTTCTGTAGAAGGCCGGTTAACAAACTTGGGGGCTATTACTTCACTTTTCATGCAGCTCAAGTAATTCTGATATGTATGAGATAAAATTAGGGAACAGTAAGTATAAATCTCCAAAGAGATCACTCTCAAGTATTCTGCCATGCTCTCTTGCAGGGTTACATACCTGGGACTCCCTTCTCATCTGCCACCTTTGGGCCATCTACCTCACGATACAGATGCTCACAATCTTTATTACTGTCTACCCAGGTGCCCTTTTTGGCTTGATCCTTGCAGGCATGGTTGCCTAACTCAGGTCTCTAACACTGAGGCTGTGGGAGCCTACAAAATCAGTGCGCGTTTAGCCAGTATAGCCATCTCTTACATATTTAGAGGAAGTAAAGTATGACTGTGGCTGAGGTGGAACAGCTGGATGAGGGGAGACGGTGGCATTCCTTCTGCAGTTTATAGTCCAGTCCATTATTTTAAACTGCTGGTCTGCTTTTCTCATACCTCTGGTTTTACTTTATCAGAAAACATGGGTAATCCTAATAGTCTGTGGCTATCATGGAGTCATGGAGCTATTGGCTCTTGGCAAAGTTGTGAGCTGCCTGATTGCCCTCCTTCCGACAAAGCTCTTCCACAACTTGGGCCTTCTTTGCCGCTTTCAGGAGCTGCTGGATGTTCTGGAAACGATGAAGCCCAGTTATCCACAGGAGAGATGGTGGGGGACAGCACCATCTGCACTGCTACCAGCCCTCATTCAGGGGAAAAATCGTGCCTTGTGTCATTGCAAGTTCACAAATAGACTGTTACTGGGTAAGCATAATTTGGTCCTTTAAGCCAAGAGGCCATGCTACAACAGCCTGTCAGACCCTTAAGCCAAAGATTTGTTTAAAGAAAGGCTGAGGTTTTATTCAAAGCCAAGTATATCCAATACCTGATCTGTCGCTCTTGCACAGGAAAAGCTGTCGTCTTCTCCCTGCACACAGTCTGCTCTGCCCCTGCAGCTCTAGAGAGCCAGAGATGGACTCGGCAACACCCTGTTCACCAGTGCCCTTGGTCAGGGAGGGGGGAAACTCCTTCAACAGTGTATGAGCTACTACTACCCTGCACCTTTTAGGCAATTCACCTATTCAAGCAGGTGTATTGGGTATGGGTGACTTCACTGGACAGCTGGTGGCCTGCTGTCTGGTGATGAAGGACGAGCTGCCTGAAGAGCTAGGCATTTAGCAACCAAGAGGAGGCTGGGAGGAACTGGCTGGGAGAAACTGTTGGACCGGACAGTGCCATATTCTTACGAAAGAGAGGGCAGCATGTCGTGCCAGAGCCACTGACTTGGAGGGGGATACTATGTCCAGCAGTATGAGTCTCCAGGGACCTGCACGGTGCTAGTGGTCTGCAGAAATGTATCAGTAGGTCATTCCCAGGCCACCTGGAAAAGTCTGCTGGAGGGCGTTGGGAGGGTGCACCTGAGGTATCATTTGTGTTCAGAGTGCCTCGAGAAATCGTTCTGAAAACTGTGTAGTGTAAACAGGGAGTTCACCACTCGCACCAGGAGCTACTATCCCAAGACAATTTGTGGAAGCACTTTCCAGAGCAAGGAAGGGGTCCGTAGTGTCTCTCAGAAATACAGGCAACTTATAAAGGAAAATGTAACAGTGACCAAAATGACTGGAAGTAAGAAGTTAGCACTGACTGCCAGTCTAAAGTATTCTGGCTAGGTATTTCTCTCTTGCTTTTTCTACCCCCAAAGCAAGAAAATAAGACAGTGTTTTTTGTTGACAGCTGGAAGAAAAACAAAAGGCTGGGGAAAAGCTTCCTCCAAGGCCTCCTTACCTCCTTCACAGAGGGAGGGCTGGAGTGGGGGGAGCTCACAGCAGGGGCGAGGTCGGCGGTTTGGAGAGCGATGGCAGGGCTCGGAGGGAGACGACAGGAAGCAAGAACCGACTGTCTCCCAGCCCGGCGCAAACACATACAGACTTAACCTACAGCTGAACTTTTGCCCTTGAGTGACCAGTGCCATTAGGACGCAGGTCAAAAGGTTGCAGGGTGACAGAAAATGGAACTTTATTGAATGAAAGAGAAAATGAAAAAATTCCTTTGTTTGCTTAACTCCGTGCGGTTTGTATAGCCACTGTGATCCCATAATGGAGTCCAGAGTGAAAAAGTAACTTGATTTATCACATGCAAAGAAAAAAAAAAAGGGGGGGGGGGGGGAGTTCACTAAGGGAGTAACTAAAAAAACAGTGAAAGAATAAAACCCCCAAATCTCTAAAACATTAGAATAAGTGTGACTTTAATCAATAAAAGCTCTTTTATATAAATGAGGCAGAGAAAGAATTTTCATTCTTTAGGAACAAGTGCATATTAAGAACACCAGTGTATATATCAGTATATAGTAAGGACACCAGTGAGGCACGTTAAAAGAATATTCTTCCTGTTTGAGTCAGGAAAAATGTGCATGTATATGAGCATCTGGCTTAAAAATATTTTAGTTTGACACATGTTTGAGTGCCAAAATCATAGCTTTATATGCATAATCCTTCTGCATTTATATGCAAATGCAAACCCCAGATATTTAAAATCAGTCTGAGGAGAGGAAACAGCTCTGGATAGGTAGAAAAAGGGTACAACTAGTAGGGCTCTGGCTGAAATTGGAGATTCCAAATGAGTTCAGCTAAATGTAACCTGAAATCTCAGTACATTTGGCATGTTTAACGTGTTTGGTTTTTTCGCTTCTTGACAGAATGTGGTCCATCAGTAAAGATATGATTGGTTAAAATCAGATGTTTTAAAATACTGGATTTTTAGTAGAGTGGCGTATTCTCAATCAGATCCAGAGAGTTATAAGGGCTAATGTGCTAATTCTGAGCTGTCTCACTAGTGAGATAGAAATCAGTGGAGCTAGAGCACAAGAAATCTAACAATGTCCAAAGCTATGCCAGGTAGTAATTTTCAGGATATATAGGTACTCCCAGAAAGAGCTGAGTAAAAAATGTGTTAAAGACAGACCTTTAGTGAACTAAATGCTTCATGATCTGTCTTTCAGAGCACTGAGGAGCAGATTTTGCCGCTTGTGTGCATATAAAAGTGCTGTGAGTGTGATGAGTGGCACCGTACTTGGTGTGTGCATAAATAGTACTTGAGGGGCAGGAGGCTGAAATGCTACTTGGTATGAACAGGGCATCAGAAGCTGGCTTCCAGCTGGGGCTCCTGCTTCTCCGTTACTCTTTCCGCTTCCTTTGCAGTGTCCTCCTCTCTCCCTCCCCTTTTAGTCAGTCAGCCCAAGACGTGCACGGCTGCAACAATTACATCTACGTCCTCAGTGTGCCCCACAGCCTTTCCTTTTTGATCGCTGCGAACAACTAAACCATCTGGCCCGCCACTTAGCTCCAGAGAGTGACATGCTCTACAGATCGTGTCTCCAAGGGTCCTCATTTCCAGAATATGTCTACGTCTTGCTAATTCTTTTTGTTTTGTGTCACAAGTGCAGGCCTTTTTTTCTCATCCATACAGCTAAAACTCTTACCCAGACTCGTTTTGGGTGTTGGAGTCACGTACCTCCGTTACTGCAGTATCCTGTGTTTTTGTTCCTGACAAATGCAGCCCTGCTCTCTTCATATCTATTTGGACTGCTGCTGTCAAGATCGCTATCCCCATCTGTTGCCTTGAGTTTCTCATAACTCTGTCTCTTTGCACTGTCTCCTCCTTCTCCACTGTAACAAATGCACTACTTTTCCCTGTTCCCACTTAAATGACACTGTAATCAGTAACAAAGGTCTGACTGTTACCTCCACTGGAACCGTGATATCACTTTCCATCATCTCCTTTTCAATTTTCAGACATGCATTTCCAATTTTTCATCTTTCTCTCCACCCAGGTGTGGGAGGAAATCCCCGTAAACACATGCAAACCTGATTCGTTTTCTGACCTCAAAAAGTCTATTCCATTGACCGGTGCTATTACATATTTTCCTTCAGCTCTCCCATCAGGCTGTCTGATTCCATCTATTGTAAGCACTCAGACCCCTGAAATCTTCCTTTTTTTGCTCTCATTAGTACAATGCCTAAAGCAATGGGGTCCTCATTCCTGACTAAGGTTTCCAGTTTGCTTGGGTAATACAAATAATAATTACTAGTAATAACCTTCTTGGTCACACAAAGCTAAATCAAGAGTAACTCCATTAACTCTAAGTATAAATAACCCATGTTTATATGGGTATAATGGAGAACAAAATTTTCTCCTTATTTTAGGTTTTCTGTTTACCTACAGACACTAGGTAATCACCATATATCTCCCCTTACACCCCCCAAGACTGTAGGAAATGTGGCTTTAAGAAAAATACAAAACCCAAAGTGTATAATGAAGTGTATTTCACATGCAATATTATGAATGAACTTTGAGGCTGTGAATCAAATGCCTATGAAATTCCTTAAAATGCTATTTAAAAATAAACTTGTTTCTAGACGAAATCTTGAATGCATTTTAAGTTTCTTTTCTCATTCTCTCTGTTTTCTTTTCACAAACATAGTTAGACACATTGTAGTTTACTGGCTTGCAACATGTCTCTTTGAAAACAATGAAAGCTGCTTTTAAGTTCATGGAAAGAATCCGAAAGAAGGATTTTTTATTTTGTAAAGCCAACTTGCTTCTGATCTAAGATCCTTTATGCCAAGTTTCAGTGAATTTTTACAGCCAAGTTATACACTTCCTCTGACAATTTTTTAATGCTACCAGACAATTTGGCTGCATGGTATTGTTATCAAAATGTGAAAAGAAAAACTCAACAACTCATTATGTTGGGGAACTAGTGGCACTAGACAGTTGTTATGATTTTTAGTGTTGTTTCTGTTCAAAAAATTTTGAAAAAGGGAAGAAAAGATGGTAATAAAGGCTAGAAATTTTTTGTGGGTGGATGAATGATTAGGCTTCAGCACACTGCTAGAGACAGTAAGTAATTTGTGGTAGGCATTGTTCAAAGCAGAGATATTTTGGGAGTAGAAGTATTATGCATTGTATACCATATGCCAACCTTTTGGGAGGTCATGTCAGAGTGGTGGGAGAAATTTAGAAAAAAAACCCAAAACAAAACCCACTGTATTTCATCATCTTCACCTACTCACCAGGAATCTGGTGCCTGGAAAATATGAATCTAGCAATTAAGCTTGCCTTTCTCAACAATAATGTCTGCTAGACAATATACATGCATCCTTATAAACAAATCCAGTATATTCTGTACAGTGATAGAGGATTTCTGCAGCTACTACAGAAGGGAATGTAAAAAATGTTGAAGACTTTGAGTGGAATTCTTCTGTAACCAACTAACACCTATCCTTGGTATGGACAAAACATCTGTGGACACATCTTTTAGTCGAGAGATTTGGAGTACAGTGGCAGACTAGGTGATTCATTTAGACCAAACAGATGACATTAGATATAAGACTTGTAGATGGTTGAAGTTAAAGGTTATGAATCCCACACAGAAACTACCTACGCGTGTTGTTTTGGCACTCCTTGTTGTGCGTGTAAAGAACCAACCTTTCATGGCTGCCAGCAGCATCACAACTGCAGTCATGATGTTGAATGTGGCAAAATCCATTTATACAAAAGCAGCAGGATGATCCTGCTTAATATTAAAAAAGGCCACCGTGACAAAAATACGGATCATTTGAAAAAACAAATACCCTCCTTAAAAACCAGACCAAAAATAGGTTAATTACTTTTCAGATATGTGCAAGTGCCATGTGCAATCAGTCCATAGCTTCTCTGTGAAAACTGCCAGCTTGTTCTGGTAGTGCTAGAGAGGGGCTACTGCTGGGAAATAACTAAGATGCTCCCTCATTTAACACAGACCACAGAACAGCTGCCGGATATGAACGCCTTTCAGTCACCATCGATCAGGGATCGATTCAAATTAGTGACCTAGAAATAAAAGGCTGCATATTGAAGAACAAATTTCCTATACCATTCTGTCTTCAGTAATGAGAAACGCAACTGTCTGCCACATTTAGCTTTCAGCTGTCAAATACAGAACAAATAGATGACTTCAAAGCATGACAATATGAAAAAAATCTCTAAAACTTATGGCATTTTTCCTGTTAAGTGCTTTTTTGTTTTGTTTGTGTTTGTTTGACAGCTTCCTCACTGAGGTTGGTAGTTAGGTATTTACAATATTAGGCAAATGTAGGAAACTAATATTTTGTTTTCCACACTTTCTCATAAAAACTTGCTTTAGAAATGGTTTCTCAATCCTAAACTTCTTATATTACATTAAAACCCACAGGGAGGGTGTGCTTTCAATTGGTAGGCTAGAGCGCTCAGGATTTGGATTCCAGTCCTCAGCTTTGCAAGGACTACCTCCATGGCCTTGGCGAGCTGCTTATATTTTCTCCATCTCAGATTCCCATTTACAAATGGAGAAAAGTAATGTTTCCCTATCCTGGGAATATTTTGAAACTAAAGTCACAGGTAACTAAAAGACACTCTGCTACACATATATAAATGATCAATTTGACAATCTTATTGGGCTCTTTTGACTAGCTAATGTTTCCTTTGAAGGCTGAGTTGGGAATACAAAGCTGAAATGCAAGATTTATGGATATCATTTTCATGCTTGTGGTCCTTAGAGATAAAAACAAACAACACTCCCCTCTCCCCAACCACTGAAGAAAATGGGTCAATCGAAAATTATCACAGTGACAGGTTTTTCCTTTCATTAGGATTACAAACCACTCAGCGTTAGTAAGAATTGTAGAGATTTTTCTGACAGAATTAATTATTCTGAATGATTAGTTTGTTATGCTCCTTGCAGGCACCAAGTTTGGAAGAGGAAGTGCTTTGTCTTTCGATTAAAAATATCCAAACAGCTCTGTGGAGTCATGATCTGAGAAACCAAAACAAGTCCTTAACCGTAGATAAATGAAGGTTGGCTGATCCCAGTTTGTAGAAAGCCAGAGGAAGCCCTCTGCTCTGACCCCGTGCCCTCTGGCATCACAGCTGGTGCACGAGCACAAAGACAACTTGGATGTAGATGCTGCTGTGGGCACTTTACACAGGCTAGATTGTAAATTTGTCCATTTATGAGTGTCCTGCGGGGGTTCCCACCAACTCAGAAGACAAAGCAAGAGTTGAAGCGAACAAAGCATATCCATAAAACCTCCTCTGATTGCCACTATTAATAAAATGGAGGCCATAAACAAATTTACTGTGTACTGTTTCTTAAGTGGGGGAGCAGGAAAGCGGGGGACGCCTCCCTTGAACTGGAGGAGGTGTGTGTGCTACACAGGGTGAGTGCAGAAGGTATATAAGCTCTATGAAAAATAAATCTGGCTGTTGTTAGAAATGTTTTCCTTTACACTTCTTACTACTAGGCTGTGGACATGAATTTCATTCTACCTGAAATCTCAAATTGCCTTGGCAGAAGCTTGCAAGTTTTCATTTGCAGCATACGTAAAACAGATACATTGGGATTTCTGGAGTGCTTCTGGTTTTCCTTTATATAAATTCAGGAAGGGAAATATAATTTTGAAATTGTCCTGGCATGTATCAGCATACTCCAATGTACTTCAAGGTCCACCTCCAACTTGCATATTTTTCATTTTCATTCACCCTTTCTAGCAATAAGGACAACATGCTTATTTTTGATGCCAACACCTATTAGGAAGCATTAGATATGGTCCAAAAATCACAGCAGTTTTATACAAGTGACTCAGTTTTGGGGGGAATGATTGATGGAGAAAGCTACATTTCTTTCAAAATGCCAAGCCTGGTGGTTCCTTCCAGTCCCGTGTACAAAGACACCAGTTCACACAGTGGTTTCACTCCTAAGCCATAGATGTTCAGACATTTTCCGGGAATCCCTGCTCTGCAGAACTCATGCTAAGGAGTTCTGCAAAGCAATGCAGAGGCTGGTAAATTAGGGAATGAAGCTTGGGTGGAGGTTATAATGCAGCAACCCCTTCGGTTGTCTTGATGGAAACAGGTTTTGTCTGACTGTGTGTGTGCCTGTTCTACTATAGTCCGCCTTGTACTGCAGGTACCCATCTGGAAAACCTCACTGCTTCCCAAAGCTGCTACTGTGTAGTCAAATACATTGATTGCTGACTGGGCAATGAAGACCCAAAGCAAAAAAAACAGTTGATATTCCCAGGGAGTCTGCAAGTCAAGCAGGTGGTAAAGAGTATCTCTGTGGTCCAGCAGTGGGATCTCCAATAAGGGGAAAAGACCTTTAGCACACCTGGGATCAGTCCCTGGCAACATGACCCACTGAGGTGCACAGCAAATGCCAAAGTCACAGGGTATTAGAAAATAAAAATACTACTTGTGCTGTAGCTTTCTGCATTGCACTGGGATCCTTTTTCAAATAATTGTTTTTTAAGACTTAGGAGAAACTTTATACTGAAGAAAACTGGATAACTAGCATGGCACTTAATCTGCTCCCCAGGGGACCAAGCGTCAAACATAGCCAAGAGGTCCATGTGGATTTTTTTTTTTTTTTTTTGCTTAACTTTAATTAGAGCCAGGTAAGTTCTGGGTAGAAACTGGACACCTAGCTTAGCTGGAATTCATGGTCTGGAAACCACTAAGAAAAGTCAGTTCCCGTGTTTTACATCTCAAGCCTAACATCACGTGGTCACACTCTATCATGCAGTAACGCTGACAACAGTGCAGGAAATAGCTTGGAGAAACGCCCTCACTCTGTTTCGTTTGGAGCTCATTTGTTCTGAAACTTCCAGTGACAAAATTCTGGTGTGGTTTTAATAGGAGTATGTGTCTAAACTCATACTCATGTTTTGTCTGCAAATCTGGGTTAGAAGATCTCATTTTTCTCCTCCCACACATGCACTCTCTGCCAACTGCACAAACAATGACCTGTATTCATCCACACTGTAGCTCTCTTGACATCATCAGGCTACAAAGGAGATAAATTTGGTCCAGTGAGGTAAAGTGCTGTGAAATGGTTCGATTTTCCTCTTTTACCCAAGGAAAATGCATCTGGAAACATATCATACTTTCATGCTGACACACAGGAATGTCTTCATCATTATCAGGTGATTTCTATTCCTGCAGATTCATGAGTTGTTTTTTTTTTTAAATAGATGCTTAAATTGCAAATGCAGTGCATGATATTTTATTTTTTATTGCAATACAAATCCATGAGTTCGTTATTATTCTGCTTATAACCAACTTCTTAGAATTATCAGCATGAACTATTTTTTTCAAAATGTTAGGTGTTTCCTGCCTTCCTTCTGGTTGTAAGAACATTTGACTTCACTTCCATGAGATCCATGATCCAAAGATGGAGTATTCAAGAGTGCCTCAGTGTTTCTGGAGACTAATTTGCATTTTCAAAAGTAGCTTAAGTAATGACATCAATAGGATTTAGGAACATAGATTCAGGAAGAACTCAAGAGTGGTGTCACTCAGCACAATAATGTCTTTTAGCTAGTTAAATGAGTGGTGCACACAACCCTAAGTTAGGAAAATAAGTTGCCTGGTCCATGAATGGGAAGCAGTAGTGCCAAAGATTATGTTCTGCAGCACCTAGCACTCTGAGCAGAGGTACACCTAAACAACCCAAAAGTAAAAGCTATAAAAAAGATGTATCTGAGATGGTGTCTCTTGTCCAGACACAAGAATTAACCACATCCTTGAGATAGGTGCCTCTGAAATTAAGATCTAGAGCCAGAAGTTGTATTTGGATACATGACTGGATTGCTGTTTTCCTTTAAAATGCAGCTTTGTAAGAGCAAAGTGTCCTTTACTTGAAGGAATGTGAACTCCCTTTTCTATACAGTACAGTGGAGCTGGAGAAAGAGACATTTCCTTAGAATGGATTTTACTTTTTAATCTCAGATTTATAACAGAAAAAGATAATCAAAGGTGCTGTTCACAGAACAGGAAGTTCTTAGTATAGCTAATATAAGCAATAAAGTGTGTTGCCAATAAAATCAGTTATCAGGTTGTTCACAATGAAATCTGAATGACCAACTCTGATACTGGTAGATTTTTTTTCAGAGCTCCTCAAAGTATGAAATGCTGCTTTAAAATGTGTTGCAAGACCAACATTTCAGATTCACCTGTAAACTACGTATTACAAGTGGGACATAGAAATGACCATATCTGATGTTTTTGAGTTTTCTTTGGCTTTGGTATAATCAAATTCAGATTATCTTCTTGCAAAATTGGTATAATAATATTTAAAAACTTGCAAAAGACTTAATTAGTTACTTAACGGTAATTAATACAGTCATCAGAGATCCTTGTCTGTGAGATATCGTGCTAATTTTACTACAAGAAATGTAATTGAAAATTTAATTAAAAAATGTAATACAAGGATTTAAATTCCTTACTGTATTTGAATTTAATATATTTAAATTATTTTGTATTCTTTAATACAAAAAATTAAAATTAAATTAGTAGCACACCCCATCCTCCCCCTCCCCCATCAAAAAAAAACCCCTCAGGGAATCTAAGCCATGAAAAGAAGAGTATGGGAGCAGGAAGAATTTGTAGTAAATAAAGGATCACTGATGAGTTTGGAAGGGAACCAGATCTTTCTTCTATGCCCTGTGAAGCTGATTTTCATCTCATTGCCTGGTTTACACATACCACAAATAACCCCATGCAGAGGACAGTTCTGCATGATGGGGATTCAGCCCCTGGTGCCAGTCCTTCAAAAACTGACTCCAGAAAACTGGAGAGAAGTGAAAACAGCTGGCCGGTTCAGAGTGAACCTATAATCTGGTTTGGGACCACTTGCTCCCAGCCCAGATGATAACTTTTTGCAACTATTTGCTTTCACTGCATACGCAAGGGCAGAGAGTCCTATGCTAAAACACACATGCAGTTGACTGAGTTTCATTTGTGGCAGGGCTGCCCACGGTGCTGGCTAGCCAATTTGGGGAGTAAATGAAGTACAACTAGAGTCCATGACCTCCAGATAAATTGAGCCAGCATGGTACATTACACAAGCTCTGAAACTAAACATCTCATATGGTAAACTAAAAATGGAAATGGGGGTGTTTGGTAGGATGGACTTCAAGTACCCATCTTCAAGTTTCATATATGGTGAGGAAAAAATACCAGAAAAAGAAATCAAACCCTAGGAGATCAGGGAGACTAGCAGATCCCTTTTGTCCATATCTGCTAGAGAAGAGGTTAAGAAAAAGTCCGTTGCGCCTAGGCAAGTAGAAAATAGTGCCTGTCTGAATCCATGTAATCCATCATCATATCAGGCTGGGCCAGGCTAGCATATATGAGAGCACCACAGCTCAGCTCAGAGTGAGGCAGTGATACCAGATCACAGCAGTACCTCTGTTGCTGAGGAGTTGTGCACAGACCAGCACAGGCCATTTTCATAAATTTCTAAATTGGAAGGAACCATTTATTTCACAGAATGACCCAGAATCACAGAAGGTTTGAGGCTATTTCGAGACACTCTAGATGTGTCTGACCAGTGCTGAGTAGAGGGGAAGGATCACCTCCCTTGACCTGTTGACAATGCTCTGCTGCAGCCCAAGAGGCCGTTTGCCTTCTTTGCTGCAAAGGCACACTGCTCGCTCATGATCGAATGTGGTGTCCACCAGGACTCCCCGGTCCTTTTCTGGAGAGCTGCTTTTCATCTGGTTGGCCCCCAGTGTGTACTGATGCATGGCATTGTTCCTACCCAGGAACAGAACATTGCACTTCCCTTTGTAGAACTTCATGAAGTTCCTGTCAGCTCATTTCTCCAGGTTGTTGAGGTTCCTCTGAGCGCAACCATCTGATGTATCACCCACTTCTCCCAATTTTGAATTGCCTGCAAACTTGCAGAGGTAGAATTTTGTCCCATCATCCCAGTCATTAAAAAAGAACGTTCATGGTTTTCAGCGCAGAAGATGTTGTCTCTAAAACTAGTAGATACCTGCTCACTTGTGAAGATGATGTGTGTATTGCCATACTGAATGTCTCAAAAGGAACTGGTAGATCACACATGTTTTGTAATTGTGTGATGATAACAGGACATTAATTTTTCTTCTGTATTTGGATTATAACATTTTGGATGGCCTGTCTTTGAATTGTGTGGTATAAACAATTAACAGATTGAGTTCTTTCACCACACATGATATGCTGTTTTTTCCCACGGCTAGGAAGCCAGTCTCAAGTAAGTTGTTGGTATACCTCTACACAGAACTAAAGTTGCACATGACATGCAACACTGTGTGACTGGAACATACTGGGAAAAACTAAATTATGTCCCTTGTTGACAAATCCAGGCTTAAAATATACTCTATTCAAGAACAAAATCTATTTAGAGAGACAAGGAATTCTGGGTAGCTGCCCAAAATCTCTGCCATTTTTCTCCACAAAACAGATAACTCTCCAATGCCTCATACCTTGTGAGATTAACTATCAGAACCCTAGGTTTGATGGTTTGCAGCCTCAGTAAACCTTCCAGATGCATAAAAACCCCCCCTTACCTCCCTGGTGCTTGTTCTACAGATTAATTCTTCAGGACTGGGCATGTGAACGAGACTGCCATAAGAAGACAACAGGGAAGAACACCTGGTGCTCTCCATGGCTAGAAGCCATCTCTGACAGACAGGAAATTTCAGCACAGCAAGAGAGGAGCATGCTCTGAAAAAGGCAATATGCATGCTCTGACACTCCTTACGTGGAAATCCAGCTGGTCACAGATGATGTCTTCTGAAACTGGTCAAATGCTGTGGAAAAGACAAACCTCTAATTTGAGTAATAATCAGTCTCTTCACTATTTTTCTGATGCTCTTTATGGCTGGAAGGAAATGAAGGTGTTTTCACTTCCAGTTCTTTGCATACCATCTCAAAGGGATGCTGAGTGACGCAATACACAAATCCCATTGCTACAGAGTGAATGAATACTTGAAAGCTAAATCTGCTCATCAACACCTGCGAGAAATGTCAGACTTGGAAGGAAAGCTCCAAAGGGAAAAAAATTACCCACATGCTGACAGATCAGGCTTTCATTTCCCATCTGCTGATGAGAAATGAGATGAAGGTGATAACTTCTTGAGAGACTGTTGTATATTGATTCCCTTCCTGAGGAAAGGAAGATGTGATGCATGATACTTTCTTACCTTCCCCTTACACTTCTTACGTACTGGGAGTGGTAAGCAAGTTTTCCATATGAGCTGAACTGTAGCCCTCAAACCCTGTGTCTTCCTGGGATAAACACCTGTGTGTATACGTTGTGTGACCCACCAATCTACCACTGTAACAAATCTCAGAAGCAACAGGACTTTAATCTTTTCTTTTTAGGGTGAAGTGTGATTCATCCCAATCAACCAGGTCAACAGCACTCAGTCATATAAACCAGGTCCTTGCTGCCAAACCAAGGTTTCCTGCAGGTTTTGCCTTCTGAGCCTTTGACCTCATTGCTAAAGAGAGCCTCCCTACTCCTTTCACTTTCTTTCTTGGCTTGGGCTACCCTCTGTGTCCACTCAAGCACGGATCACCTCTTTCAGTCCTGCAAACCCATCCAAGCCCATGCTGCCGGCTGCTGTGTCACAACCTCACGTATTCACAGGGTAGCTTAACAACTTCTCTTTCATTTGAGGGACTACTCAGTATGCTGTTTCCTGATCCCCAGGAAGAAGTGTTGGTGTTACACTGGACTTTTCCGGAAGGCATGTTTCATTGGTAGTAGCCTAATTGCAAGTATCTTCCACCATGTTCTCTCATATGCCTTTGGCTTATTCCTCAAACCATGCCAAGAACCTGCACCTCAGCTGCATGACTTAGACATGTCACATGGCTGTCTTGTCACCAAATCAGGAGGTTTGTCAAGCATATAAGTGCATTACATTTTTCCCAGTCTTGGATGTGTAAAAATGTTTTCATCTTATGTTCCTTAGCTCAAAATCTGCTCATACAATTTCTTCATTAAAACTACATTATCATGATTCAGAAACGAAATATTTATTTAAAAGATATTTCTGATAATGTTCTTAACCTGGAATGGATCAAAAAAGTTAGAATGAAATCATTAATTAGAGTCTTACTTACTAACACAAATAGTCCCATTGATTTCAATAGAATTATGTGAATTTATGAAGCGAGCATGTTTTTCCTGAGGTAAACCTTTAAATTAAAAGTTGATGGAAAGCTTGATATGGAGAACTGTTGACTGAATTTGAAATATGTACCTCTGATTTTGGACTCATTTTTTACTTTAAGACTTGGTATGCTTGCCTACGTATATTTTTTTCCCAATGGAGAAGAAAGGAGTGTCTCATTAGAAAAATGAAATGTCAGCATATTTCTGTGTTTCTCCTCTTTGCTCTTCATTTGAAATAACTGACTGTTTTAATGTGTGTTTTAATTTTATGAAAAATAATTGAAATGATTGTAGAAAGCTAAGTCAAAATGTTTGGTGTGTTCTTTTGAATTAGGTAAAGTTAGATTCTTATCTGCTTCATGTTATTTGTTGTTTGACACATTTGATTTGTAACAACTAAAAGCCTGCATCAAGATGGCAATCCCACTGTGCTATATAGGCTGAATCCTGCTTTCAGCAGAGAGGCGAAGAGATTTCATGGCCCATATCAACATCTGTTATATGCACAAATGCAAAGAGGTACCTTCCACAAGCATATGCATGTTCCTACACACGTGGGTGTGAGTGTGTGGACACACTTTCTCATGCATATGTGCACTTTGCCCTCGCTTTGAGAGCCTGATGTGCAGTGAGAGAATTTTAATCCCATTTATTGACCTTTTTGAGAAGTGAAGG
>NW_008825547.1:1688815-1714525 GCF_000699105.1 Pygoscelis adeliae
GAAGCATGCCCACCTGAAGTTTATTTCCTTTAAAGAGATGACTTTAAGATAATAAAGATGAGATGGAAGAAGAATACTGCCCATTGCCAGGAGCTTTGTTCACAATGCATACAATACACGGCCGACAGTGAACTGTTGCCACTGGAATGAAGAACGGTATTGCCAGGGGGGTCACGGAGCAGCGAGTGCAATTGATTAGAGGTATAAGTCTTAAGATGGCAGCAGGGAAAATGTTCAGTGACCAAATCAATCTGCTAAATGACCTTTCCTCCAGATGCGTACAGCATTATTCTTTTAAAGCTGAATTTGCATTCAGGTGCTTTAGCTTAGCTGGTTTTGAAGGCACTGGAAGCTGAGCGACTGTCTGTGGGAAGATAATTTAGAACAAAGGGTTCACGAGAGCATTTATTTAGCATGAAAAATACCCACCTGATATTTGAAAATGGAACTACAAGGGAATCCAGAAATAAGGTGCAAGAAACATCATTTAGCTAATGTTTATTGGTGATAGGTAACTGATTAAAGTTTAAAGGGCATTCCTAGTCCGCTGATGTCAGTGGTAGCTTTTCAGGAGATGTTTGGCTGGGCCTTTGGTGAGCATCATCCCCAGTCTGTAGAGATCATTTAAACAGTGTGATTGGATACTGTTTAAGGCAGCAGACTTCTAAATAATTACATTCTTTATGACAAGCCACATTTATGCCCGTTTAAGTATGACATACTCTGTATTTCTCTTATGAACTTCATGATCATTTTAGTACGGAAAAATTAAGACTGGGCTATTTTAACCATGTTAGAGCTGGGTGCCTCTTTGGCCCTCCTTCCTTCTGGTTTTTCTTTGCTCGGTAGGGAAAAAAATACGCGTTGCAGTATGCTCAAATTTAACCCATTCATGTATTCTTGTCACATATTTCTGCGTACTGTCATTCAATCCTGACAAAAAAAACCCTGCTCTCTTTTGGTAATGAAATCTTTTCCAACAACAGAAACTCTTTCTTCTTCAAATTCTGTTTATACCATACTGTGCCCTGATTCTTACTGATGTGGAGAAATTCACGGCTCTTTTATGATCTAAAGCAGATCTGAATGTAACATTCCAGAGATGAAAGCTGCACGAGCAGCAGCATGGAGTTCCTGGCAGAAATCTCTGTTCTCAATATCCTCTGTCAGGAGAAATGTTTTCAGCTATAAGACCAATTTATGCTCTTCACAACTGAGTAGTGAAAGTGCCTACTTCCAGATAAACTGCAGTATTCTGCAGATGTGATTACACTGTTGTAAGTGGCAGGAGAGTTTCACTGGTCGTGTTGGTATCTTGTATTTGCACTATAAAAGTTTCAACCACGAAGACAAGTTACAGTTTTCAGCTTCAAATGTTTCTTGATGGACTACTGCATATGAATGTCTTAATTTTCCCATGATTTCTGTTAGAATTCGCTCTGCTAAAAGCTATTAATTCACAGTGAGTGAAAAAGTAGTATTTTGGTATAAAACTTATAATACAATGTTACATCATTGTTTTTGACATATTTCATGGTTTCAAGATCTTTTTGCAAGACAGCTTTTCATTTCTTTTAAGTCTGACAGCTGAATGTATTCTTTGTTATGACAAAGTATTGATGCTCATGTCTAAGAAAGATACTAACGTGAGGGAAAATGTCAGAAAAGGTTTCTGTCCCCACACTAGTAAGTATAAAGCTTACACTACCAGAATCTGCTGTGCTCACATGTAAAAATAGTACTTATTCAAATACCTGGAACTCCCACATTTACTTCTTTTTTATCATAAGAATTCTTACACTAGAATAACAGCTAAGCTCATCTTTGAATAGTATTTGTTGAAAAATCGATAGTGCTAATAACGATGAATTTCCCTCAGTTTGAGTACACATATGCAAGAGGAATTCTGTTGCTCTCACATCCTGTTTTGTTCAGTGTTTTGATATCCTACAGCTGGCATCTGAGAAACAGAGTAAGTACCCAGTACAAGAAACTATCAACATTGTACTGTCTTCAGCAACTATCCACAGGCACTACTCTCATATACACCTCTGCAATCAAAACCAAATCTCCTATTTCAGCTATGATATACAGCACTGAATCTCCCAGTTGCTGTAGTCAGGAGAGAAAAATGTGCTCAAAGCTTTTTTTTTTTTTTTTTTTTTAAAGGGTAACACACTTCAACAATCAAAGGGCGAAACCAGCTAAAAAGTTACACAGAACTGTATTTAAAATCATTGGTTTGGGAGTACGGGGGGTGTACGTGGGGGTTATGTGTGGGAGAAATCCCCTTAACTAAACGCATTAGAAAAATGGAATGAATGTAAAATTCAACAGTTTAATTGGATCCCGAGGAATTATCTTGGAACCTGCAAACTGGCTTCCAAGCCCTGCTAACCAACTTACCTTCATCAAATGCTTAAAGGCTTTCCTCACATTGTCAAAAGCATTTTAAGCAAGCACAGCACTCAGCTACATACCATGACAAATTTTGCCTGTAGGCTGTTAAAATGGCTTTAAACTAGTGAGGCGTGCTTTTTTATATATATATATATATATATAGTACATATTTCATCCTCAGCTGGCTCCCTCCTCCCTAGCTGCTTGCTTTTTTTTTTTTTTTTTTTTTTTCTTTTAGCCTTTATATCTTTGGAGTCTAGCAGGGTTATTAATTAATGAACTTGTGTATTTTCCGTCTTTAGCTGCTGAACAGCGAGGAACTGTCAATCAGCGGGGACCCTCCTGAATTAGGTGAATACTGGCATTTGGCAAGTGTCATCACAGTTGCCTGCCCATGCCCTTGTAATGCTCTAAGCCAGTGACCCTTCCCTCTTTGTCACACATTTCAGGTAGCACTCAGAGCTCATTGTGTGCAACTGAGGTCAACCGCCAACCAACCAAGTGCTCTGTCCTGCTCACACAAAGCTTTCCCTGAAGGCAAGAGAAAAGAATAATAAAAGGGGGAAATGGCCTGCTGAGCAAAGGCTCTGAGTCTTTTATAACAGGAGGTCGTTTTTGATTATAGGAAGGAACCTTCAGTGGCCATGGAAACCAAAATGCCACACAAAAGCCAGAGGGTGCTTGGGAGGTAAACAAGATAGATGAAAGGTGATGGTGCTTTTAATCTCTGCAATCAATGTGCTTAGGTGGGTGACTTTAATTTAATCCATGTCTGATTAACCCTCTCCCTTTGTTTACACCATTATAGGAGTTTTTCTCCTGTAAAATTTTTTAACAAATGCTAAAAAATTCCAGGGGAGGGCTGGCCGCTGCAGTGTTTTCATCCTATTCACCCCCCTGATGTAATCATGGATGTTCTCATTATCCACATAAATGCCTAATCCTTCTTACTCCTGCTAAGCTTATCCTCAGTGCTATATTTTTGAATGAGAGAGTGAAAGTTCTTATATAAATACAAATTCTTGTGACTTTCTTTTTTGGACACCTAGCAGGATGAAATAACTGGAAACAATGGCACTCAGTAAGGAAATCTTTTCCATCAAGAAGCCTTGGAGCAGTTTGGTGAAAACTGGTTTTGATTTGGTTGAGTTATGAGCCCTTGAAAACTGCACATCGTACACGCTTAGGCATTTTTAAATAACAGCAGTGGTTTTAATGACAGCTGAATGTTCGGAAGGAAGTTGTGCCGTGCATGCGTGCGCGGCTAATTTACCTACTTACTGAAAAATATACTCAGGGGTAGTGCTCCGAAAGAACCCTGCCACATTCAGTTTGGGTTGGCTTACACAACTGAAAATTCTCTCCGATGGCTGTGCAGTTTTCCACAATAATGAGCATTTTATGGATGAGATTTTCAAAAGCCAGTGCCCATTTATGAGAGCAGATCCCATTCAGACAGGAAAGGGAAGGGAATAAAAAAAAAGGCCCAGAGGAATTTGTGTTCTTACATCCCTTGGGGTTAAGGGGTACATTCAATAAAGACAGGCATTTAAGCACTTATCTCAGTCTCAGTGTCATTAGAGTATGAGCTTTAAAACCTCTCTGAATTTTCCTGGCTCCTGAATGAAAATAAAATGCACACTCATTCAGTTAGGCTTCCTAAACAGTCTGGAAGAAGAGAAAGATGCTTCAAAATAGCATTTGCAGAAAGAATTGCCTAAGCTCACTGAATTCAAATTGTCTTAGCCCTTTCCAGTGCTAAGATGCCTTTGCCACAGCAGCCAACAGCTGCCTCTATCCAGCCAAAAACTAGATCTTTTCCTCAGAGCAGCTGCCTGTCTCAGTGCTTTTTAAAAGCAAGACAGAGCTTAGAGTTTCCTTTCAAAATACGGGCACAGGAGGCACTGTAACTGATGCTGCCCGCTCTCTATGCAATAACCTGGCAGTAAGAGTGCTTGCCCAGGGAGCGGGAGAGCTGAGCACCGTGTCCTCCTCAATGCCAGGATGCTTGAACCTGGTCCCCTGCTGCCCAGCCAAGCAGGTCGAGCCTGGGGAAGAGGACGTTGCTGGAGCTGGGCCGCTCCTCAGAAACAAACATGGTGACTGGGGGCCTGGGAAGAAAAAAATGCATGTGAGCTCCTAATTCTGTAACCCTGGCAGAAAGAGAAGGTCCCTCTGAGAAGATGTCACTTAGGCTTAGCAGGGAGCAATGTGCCTGGATGCTAGGCCGGAGTAGTTCTTTGAACTGCAGTAAAACTGCAAATACTTCAGGTGATTCAAGGTAAAATAAGAAATTATAAAAGAAAGACAAAATCCAAGCACAGCTTTCTGAGCTACAATTTCAGGCTAATCAACCAAGTCTCTCTAAATCCTCTTTTTTATCTTGCTCTAATTCCATAAAGGGCCACAGATGTCACAATGCCTGATTTTGAATTGACTTGCTGTTATTCGCTTGAGAGGAATGTGGGATGCAAAGACTTAGGTTCCTAATTATGAACTTCCCAGTAGTTACAAAGCAAGAACATGAAGCTTCCTCACCTAGCCAAAAGGAATTGTAAAGGAAAAAATCTAGTCACTGGCTCTAGGCAAAGGAGAGGCTCTTCTTTCAGTTAGGGTTGACAGCTGTGAACCCTCATGTAGAGTTAGATACCTCAGCCAGGTAACACTCTGATGAAAAACACAGATGTTGTTGTTGGTTTTCTTCTGCTAATAGTGAGCACTCACCTGCCATTTGAAATATTCAGATGCTGTTAGGTTTGGGGCTTGAGTCTTCCTCCACAGCTCCCCAGTGAGGCCTCTATCCACTAAGCTGGAAGATACTCTGAGACAGACATCAGAGATTGCTTCTCAGCCTAAGATAAACTCTTTTAAACAAGGTGAGAAACACTTCACTTTTCATTGAATCTACGGCTATTTTTTATTGAAGAGACTGGATCCAAGAACCTTATGTGTGCCTAACCTAGAGTCATTCTCTCTCTCTCTGAGTCAACTGGCATTTAAATCATTTATATAAAATGGAGCAGCATAAACAAGCAGGAAGTGGAAGGGGCCCACACAAGCATCTTTCAGTAACTTTCACCCTGACAGTAGAAATTTTAGGTTCCAGTATCTGTGTGATATGATCTTGGTCATGGATCAGGGACACAACCAATTCCTTTTTATTCTCTTTGATTAACCACAGTCAGAGATTACCTTCTGGAGCTCCTTGTTAGCAAGTCCCCACCACCATGGGGCCTTCCAGGTGACAAAACAGCAATTATGGACTGGAGGTACTTTCAGGATTGGCTATCAGACGAACAATCAGTTTTCAGGGTCTTTGTTATGAATAAGTTTTACAACTCGTGTTCATGAGTCCATACATAACTGGAGCTCTTCAGGTCTTTCAAATGCCCCAACCATAAAGTGTTCTGTAACTAATATTTTGAAAGGTTCGTGGTCACTCGGTTGGCACAAGAATTGCCCTTGTGCATTTAACCTACATGTGAATGCAGTGGGAAGCAAAGAGCTTTCCTTCTCCCTTCCTACTTGTATCAACTTAAAGGTTGCCTATAGCTGCAGTGGTCCACACTATGAAGATGCAAATTTGAATTAAACTTGCTTTAGACAACGCATGAGCTGGTAGGCATCTTTCAAGGAGTACCAACCTCCAATAAATTTCTTCTTTTGCCTAAGTATGTTCAGGAAAATTTTCCCAAGATTTTCTGCAGCAAACAAAATTTGTTTTGCTTCATCTAACAAACCCAAGGATTGTTGTTGACAATGTATTGTGTCCCACCCAAGCTCTCACAACACCGTTCTCACAAAGGAGCAAAGAAAAAACAAATACTGCAATCCTTCCTAATTTTGCTTAAGCAAAACTAGTATACTAGTCTTTTTAATGAGAACCTTGTGATCGGTAATACTGGTTGGATTTGTAGAGTTCTGGCTTTTGACAGAGTACACTGAGTCAAAGAACCTGTGAAATATTTCTCAGATAACTTTGCGGCAGGGCAAGAGGACAGATCAGCCCAGTAGGATGGAAAAGGAAAGAGAAAGGTTTTTCCAGTACTTTCAAAAGACCATCTGCTCATCTATCAGAAGGTCACATTCTCATTTTTGCCCTGTTCATTGGAATTTTTGTTGGTCTCTTT
Organism: Pygoscelis adeliae; assembly: GCF_000699105.1. Classification (NCBI taxonomy): domain Eukaryota; kingdom Metazoa; phylum Chordata; class Aves; order Sphenisciformes; family Spheniscidae; genus Pygoscelis; species Pygoscelis adeliae. The sequence continues at coordinate 1,695,346 of NW_008825547.1, forward strand.
AAGAAGGTAAAGAATGAACAGAAAAAGCAAAGAAAGTAAGTGGTGGAAATATGCCACATAACGGGGTCAATATCTTACTCTGTAAAGATAAAAGTAATGTATTACATCATTTAGACAGCAAATTATAGAACTACTCAAGATATAGAGGATGATGACTGAATGGAAGGGAAAAGGGAATGTGAACAGTACCAAGACTGACAATATTGCTATGAAGATGAGGAACTGAAGAGAAAGATGATAAAGTGCTATTTTAGATTTTGTTTATGTTTCTACTGGGACTTTTGGCCCATTCACCACTGTTTTTGACTCTTTCCACTTGTCTCCTTTGACTGCTTTAATAATATTTTGCAGATGCACAGCGATTTTTACCTATTATTTTGGGTGAATCTTCCAACATTTAAGTTGCCAACTTTTCTGGTATATTTTAAAATACTTTATTTAAAAAAAAAAGAACCACCACCTCCACACTCAATAACTTGAACACATCGGAATGAATGCATTATTTATTACACGCTCCACTCTGCTGAAAGAGTCCCTAAGTTGCAGTGGGTAAACTTGGGATTCTGAAAAAGGAAAATATCTGCTCTTTCTTCACCGTGTGGTTGGATTGTGACAGGCACAGCATCTGAATCCAGACAAATTGCTAGGGTCCTGTGAAGTTACAAGTGTCCATGCCTGCTGCACAATAACAGAAATGTTATGTGGCCAATTTAGGCAACCCAGTGACCACCATGAAGTCTATCGACGTTTTCCTTAGACTTAATGTGGATACTTAGCCAAACCTCTTTGACTGAGCAATTGAGCTTTATCATGCTCCTTTCCTCTTCTCCCAGCTAAAAATATAAATACCCTTATATTTATGCTAGTGCAACACCACCTACTAGGAGGCAAGGGTAAGAAAGCTAGCTCTTTTAAAAATTAATGAGCCTTGGAAGGAAATGAAGCTGAGAGAGTATGAAAGCATATGAATTTCTCCTATACAGAAGAACCAACATTCATTAAACTGTAACTCTACACTGTTCAAAGCTCCAGTCCACTTCAGCAGTCGATTAGTATGAGTAAGGACTATAGAGTTCAGGGTACGTGTTTTTCTCCCGCCTGGAAAAATATATTACTGCATCTGTGGATAACAAGATTAGCAAAGACATTTGCTTTGTCACAGCGACATGCGCCGACCTGTGCACTAGATGCAATAAAATTTGGTCTTGCAATAGTCTGAGAAAATGGGAGATTTATATCCAGTGCTCGATTTGGGGCCCTTCGCAATGGTGGCAATTGTAAGCATAATCCTATTTTTAGACTGTCAGATGATGGGAATCACATTAACTGAGCATGTTAAGAATGGCAGCCTGGATTTTTTGGTACTAGTTAATATTAGAACTTAGAAGAGGTGAAAATGAATATTCTTACAAATAATACTATTAAGCAAGATATCTTTTAATTGTTCCTTTGTTGCTCTTTTTACTTAAAAGGATTAAAAATTTACCCCTTTATAGCTCTCTTTTAAGTGGAAAGAGATGGACAAATATTGGAAACCAATAGATTACGTTATTCATAGATACGTGTTTCCCAGATATGATCACATAACTTGGATTTTTGTACGGGAGGGTGTTACTTGTTCTTTCTCATTCATCAAGAAATAGTCTCAAAGAACTCATGTTCTAGGTCAGAATGCTAAACAAGAGCATATTGACCAGTATTCCTCATTCTGTACATTTCAGACTTTTTCTCATACTCAGTCTTCTACTGGGGGTCATTTCTATACAAAATATTTCTATCAATATATCTGTATCAAATGAAAGTTAATTGTTATGATATATTAGTGCAAACATACTGTGTTCATAGTTGCATAGGTATAAATGTTATTCCTAATGCCATCTTGGAATAAGCTATACACATGCAACACAGATCATACAGAAATGACTGTACCTATGCTAATGAACCATTTCACCTGAATCACCAAATGTAAATAAAGAAATACAACCTTACAACTCTGAAAGGAAATTGCTGTCAGATATGATGGATTGTATTTCCTGGCTCTATGGTTGGTAAATTTATATTTAGTCTTCATTTGATTATCAGCTATCCATGTCGTGTTTATTGCATCATCAGTCACTAAGGGATGATCAAATAATTTCCATGAAGACACAGATCCACCATTAGAAATGGGGATTTTTGAGGAGACCCAGTTGCTTTGTCTTTGAAAGACCAGCTATACAAAGGGTGACTTACCAAAAATGAGGAAAACTCAGTCTGTATTCTTTCCAAACAGCCACTGTTGTCATTTGTAAACAACATTAATAAATGCAAGTAAAGTTGAGCTGATGGAATCCAGTATCTGAAACAGTTCTGGTTTTCTCAGGCATGTACAGGATGTGTAGTCCCAAAATCAGAATAATGTTCAGGTGCTAGTCACAAGAGGGAGCTCAGTGCTTCACAGCTATAATAGAAATAAATCTGGACTGAGAAGCAAAATCTGAATAGTTTGTGAAAGGATATAGAATTTATAAATCAATAGCAATTTTCAGTGCTTGGACTATGTTAATCCATCTTGGATTTATCCTAGAACATCAGCCTTTGGCATCAGAGAAAGAAGAATATTTCGCACTCGGCTAATATATAGCTCCCTTTCTCTGTCTTTCATCTTCCCAGTTCCTCATATTTCTATTTCTTTGTCAAAAGTAAGGTTAAAATGGAATGGAAGCTGACAGTTCACAACAGCAGTTTAAGGCAAAAAAATACAGTAATACCATATTAGTCTCAGGAGTGGACCAGAAGCAAACTTTCTATTATGGTTAAAAACACTCAGAACCATATGTTTGAAATATCGTGACATTTGAAATGGTATGATAAACAAAATGCAGAAAAATGGAAATGAGATTTTTCAAAAAAATCTGGTTGCACACCTGAGATATCCTGGCTTGATGACAGGACTTTGTAGATAAGATACAGAGCACAACAGACATGGGCACCATATTGGTATGCACTCAAATGGTCAGCTACACCAACAGCCCAGGAATCAGAGAGTGGATGAGCTGCCACAGAAACAACCTAGGTTTTTTTGGAATTAACACATTTGCCTGGAATATTTTGGTTTTAAAAAATGGCGGTTTTGAACTGAGGAACCATCAACTGATAAAACTGTGGTCGGGTGGATTTGAAAGCAAGGGTATTAAAGCTAGAAATCATGACAACTAACACAAAATTTTCAAGAAATCCAAACTTATTCCAATCTGTGAACATGCATAATACTTAGATTGTGTAGAGTCCGCCCCATGAGTTATATCATGGGAAAAAGTATGATTTGGGCATTTCAGTGTTTGTTGTTCCAGATTAAACTAGGCTGATTTTTTAACAATGGTTCTTTTCTTATTTGCCTCACCCACTTGTGGTGTTGCCTGGGTGATGTAGTTGTTCAGATGTTGTGGGCTTCTTTGAGTGTTTACTTATCAGTAGTGCAAAGCCTGTGGAATGGAATGGCTTGCTGAATTGGATTTGCAACTGTTTTTCTTCCCCAGAACAGTGGAAAGTAACTGAAATGGTCATATATTTCTTCTTTCTTCCTGTAGATTCCCTTATCTTCACATGTTTCTTAACCTGTACTATCTTTGACATTCTCTCCCTTTTTCATGCTCCGTATTCCCTGGCATGTTTCCCACTCCTCCTTGCAAAACCCGCATTATCCTCATATTCTCTTAGTCATCTCTTTTAAAAAGGTCTGGTGAAATGGGTAATTTAAAAAGTAGAGTCTGTACATATCTCACCAGAAAAAGATTTCTGATGGTTGCAAACTAGAAGATAGAGAGTATCAATACAGGACAGTTTTTTAACACTGAAAGCAAATAACCTCTGCAACACCTTTCCTAGGAAGTTCTGGATCCTGTGACAGTTAAAGTGCCTAAATCAAGTTTAGGTCTAAAAGGTACACTTTCAGCCTATAGTCATGGACTTGATGTCAGAAGTACTTCCTGAAATAAGCCTAATGATCCTTTCTGGCCTTATGAAGATTTGCTCTTTTAATTTAAAAGGGCCACCATGTCCTACCATTTTTGGTAAACATGAAGTCAAATGCTGGTGTGCTACTAAGGCAATTTATTAGGGGGAAAAAAGCATGAAATATAATAGCATATTTCTTAAAATCTCAATTTTAAATCAATCAATGTATAGACTATTTTATTTGTAATTTTTAAGAAGCTGTTTTCTAAATTTAAAGAGAAAGCATGTAATTTTGGAAAGCATAAGCTTGTGCTTGCAAGTAGTTCGATCCTTGCATTAAGAAAAAACCAGCCTCAGTTACGAATACAAGCAATGATTCTATGATAGACATGCACAGAGCAAGATACAGGATTTACATTTCCATGTATATGTAATTGATACATAATGTATAAAGAAAAAAAGACCTGATTAAAATTTTCCACTCAAACTATCTTTTGCAGAAGACAGGACTCTTAAGTAGCCTACATTTTTTTTTATCTGGAATACTTTTTATCTGTTAAAAGTTTTCTTCAACATTTTTTGGCCAGAATATGTAAATATCTAGTTTTAGGACTATTTTCCCCCTTATTTCCCAAAGAAACAAGGTGCATGTTATTACACTGTCTGCTTAGCCTTGAATCTTTCCGTCTATTGTGAGCCCCCCTCAAACTGTAAAAATGCGTTGGCCACTTTTGACAGAAGTATAGACATCTCATGAGTTTAATCAATGTTAGCTGACTGTTTGGAAGAGAGAGACCCTGTTAGGGTTCCATTTAAGGAAAATGTATAGAGTGATCTTCTCTTGTGTTTTCTGTATGGATGTTCAGAAGTCAAGATGCAACTACTATCTTACCAAGTAGGATTTGCATAAATAACTAGCTAATCAGCATATACAAGATTCAGCCATAACAAACAGTGCCTTTTCCTTTCCAGCAGGTCAGAAAGTGGAGGATTTGGGAGGGGAATGGGGATATTCCAGTGTATGGAACAGAAGACACAAATCTGTAGGAAACCTGGCTTCATTAGTTGCTCTTCTCAATCACAAAGACAATTCACATGACAGAGGAGGGGTCTTGTCATATTGCCATGAAGTAAGTTCAAAAGAGGCCGGGTGGCTTACCCTGAGAGAAAAATTGGAAAATCCTGCTTTTAACCATCTAGATGTTCTTGCAATCAAGGCAACAAAGAAAGATGTAAATTAGCACAGGATATTATATTTTGAGCTAACTCCAGTAGCCCTGTCGTGGTTTAACCCCAGCTGGCAACTGAGCACCACACAGCCACTCGCTCACTCCCCCACAGGGGGATGGGGGAGAGAATCAGAAGAGTGAAAATGAGAAAACTCATGGGTTGAGATAAAGACAGTTTAGCAGGTAAAGCAAAAGCCGCGCATGCAAGCAAAACAAAACAAGGAATTCATTCACTACTGCCCGTGGGCAGGCAGGTGTTCAGCCATATCCAGGAAAGCAGGGCTCCATCACGTGTAACAGTTACTTGGGAAGACAAACGCCATCACTCCAAACGTCCCCCCCCTTTCCTTCTTCTTCCCTCAGCTTTATATGCTGAGCATGACGTCATATGGTATGGAATATCCCTTTGGTCGGTTGGGGTCAGCTGTCCCAGCTGTGTCACCTCCCAACTTCTTGCGCACCCCCAGCCTACTCACTGGTGGGGTGGGGTGAGAAGCAGAAAAGACCTTGACTCTGTGTCAGCACTGCTCAGCAGTAACTAAAACATGCCTGTATTATCAACACTGTTTTCATCACAAATGCAAAACATAGCCCCATACTAGCTACTGTGAAGAAAATTAACTCTATCCCAGCCAAAACCAGCACATGCTCTTACAGACAATGTCTTTGCAGCCAGGATCTGATGGCTGTGAGACTCCTCAGCCACATTCTTCACCTAGAGACATCCCATCCCTAAAGACTGCTAGCTGTATCCCACTGCTCTTCTCTGAGGGAAACCTGAGGAGGCACAGATGGTCCAACTCTACAGCTGTAAAGGCACTAAGAACATCAAAGTCAAGACTTTATTTCCCTCCAGCACAGCAGGTTTTGAAACAACAACAACAACAACAAAAACCTCCTAAACTGTCTATAGCTCAGGAAGTAATCTCAGCCCAAATTGGCAAGTACTCAGATAACTTCAAATTGGAAAATGTGCAATTAATTTGCCAAATGCAAGGTGACATGTCTGAGAGGACGGTCTGTATTTGAAATCAGAGAAAGTTGATTAAAAATAGTGCACTCTACTAAGAAGGAAATAGACATCCTAAATCTATGATTTGGAACATGGTTTTATTGTACTCTCATTCAAGTGTACAATGCTTGATTGAAAATGAAGCAAATCTAATTAATTAATATTGGCCTCCTGCTATCGTGCATCTGCACCATGCTCCTTGAATGACAATCCTAAACATCAGAAAAATATAGAACTCTTTCTAATCAAGGATCTTATAAGCAATGAAATAAAAAAAACAACTCCCCGAATCGTATCCTATTGCTAAGAATAATCCAACGGTATTTTAACCGCCCCGCTGAACAGTCAGGCCTTACATCGCGCTCTGAATTTCGCCAAACTGGGGCTCTGGCGGAGGGCCAAAGGAAGCAGGTTTCAGCGGCGCGGGCCCTCCACTGAGAACACCCTACCGCCGGTCCTCCCAAGCCGGGGCACTGCACATTCATTTTATGTGTAGTGCTCCTGTGTCTCACAACTGCTATGTCTGATATTTTCTTTATGACTTCAGCTTATTTGCAGATTTGGCTGCAACATGTATTTTCACACAGTACTCAATATAAAGTCTAAAACTGAAGCTCAGAAATACAGTCTACCAAATTTGACTGAATTAACTTGATCTCTAGAAATAATAACTTTGGAGAGACAGAGGAATCTATTCCTGTAGAGTTTTGACTATTTCTGGCATTCGTTATGACACCAAAAAATGTTATACCAAAGTATATACAACCTTAGCTGTCAGTCAGGTGAAACTGCTTTACAGATACCTGACAGAAACACAGAGAAACCAGAAAAGTAATATTAAGTCACTAGTAGCAGATAACAAGTACTCACCACCACTTTTGTACTGTACTCTACGTCATAGACTGGCATTCTAACCTGTCTAACTCTTCTCACCAGAACTCCTCTTTAGAAAGCCACCAATGGCCAGTATTTTTTTTTTTTTTGTATGTGTGGATCATTGTGCCTGAAGGGATAAGGTGGGTTTTTGTGGGGGGGAAGGAAAAAAAAAATTTGCATGTGTAAGGAGCAGAGTCACAAGTGAATGATCTGCGGGTATGGTGTCTGTGGTTTTTGTAAACTTATGGATTGGTGGATGGAAGAAGGGATATCAGTTAGGTGGCCATAGATTTTCTTTTCCTTTCTCTTTGGGTTTCCATGTGTTTTGTATTGTAATTTAAAGATTAAGTTCCAGACTTTGCAAACATAAAATAAAAATCAGCCTGCTGACAAATAACATTGTTTCAGATGTTTATCTTCTCAACTGCTGATCAAACCCCTTTCTAATTTGTGCATAAACTTGCATTTTGAACAAATAATTCCTTTTTTTTTCATAAATGCGAGTACCTATTTCAATAGATCTTCTTTCCCTGTTTCAAAAGGCTGAATAATATTGAATGAATGAAAATAGAGATATTGTCAAATTCAGAACAAAATCTCTAAGCAATTAGGAAACTGCTGTGGTTGGATTTTTCTCTGTCCATGCTATTAGGCTTTAGGGCTTACAAAGAAAAATTATATTTGTATTTCTCCACAGAAAACTATGCCAGTGATCTGACCTCAATCAACGAACTCTTAAGAGAAGAGCACAGGTGCTAGAGATGGCTAAGAGGAGACGGCTGGAGAAGCATATTTATTATTTTTATTGTATGCCTCACACTGACACTCGACTGATTAATACAAAACATCCAACTCTTTCTAGCAGCTGGAAAAAAAGATTAATTTTTATCTCATCATTAACATTCCTATCAAGTGATGAACTATAAAACTTCTGCCTGCAAATCCAAATTGAAAAAAGGTCAGACAGAACCAATATTTTTTCACACAGTAAAAGCTTAAAAAACTGTCCAACTGGATATCTTCAGGTCTGCTGTTAATATCTGGAGTGAGTTCCATGGACACTACTGTGATTTGACAAAGTACTTAAGCACATGCTTGATTTTAGGCTTTGAATAATCCCATTTGACTGCAACAGGATTTAAGCAGGCATGCCAAACTGAGGCTGGAGTTGGAGCCAGAGAGCAGTCCTTCCACACCCTTCAGTCAGCACCTCTAGGAGATCTGCTACCTGGATGCAGGTGGCCCAGCTATTTTGAATGAATTTAGGTTTAGCAAACATTTACTTGGAGGACAGGATATAAATGCAGGGAAAAAGTTTTCTCAAGACTATCATATTGATTACAAAGCAATATGATATAATATTTCCCATGATATTTCCAATTCATGATGCGATAATAATTTTATATATGACCAAGTGCTTAGAAACTTCTAACTGCATGTAAAACGAGCAGTCTGAAGACAAAATAGTTATCTGAACATACAATGGTATCAGTGAGAAATTCTACTGGATTCTTGTGTCACATATAGAGCAGAAAGAGCAGGTCTCAATACAGTCATCAGGGAGTCTGAGTGCCTCATTTCTCTAGTGCAGCCATTCTCCTAGCATTAAAACCAATTTATAAATTATTAATATCCCTATTGTCATGAAAATCTATACTTTGTTTGAATGTATAGATGCATTTTTACAGCTGACCACTTAAAGTATTCAAACATGGAGTTCCATGTTTGGCTTGTATGGATAAAATGCCGCAATAATGGAAAGTAGCAATACAACAACAATGGATGTAATAACAGCCTCAGTCTTGCAAGGTATTTTATATGCAAAATCAAGGGACACTTAAAACAACCTTAAGTATGGCTTTAGAGGCCTAATTTACTCAAAAATGCTATTGGGTAATTACACAAGACAACAAGTGGTTTTGTTGTGTTGTCTTAAATTCTGAAGTTTTTAAATTCTGTAATCACAATTCTTGACGAGTCTGTCCCCAAGATTCCCCTGTCACTAAGAGTTTTCCTCCTGCCTTCACAACGGCAGAAAAAAACTCATGAGTCTGGATTCATCAGGCTAAAGGGTTTTGCTGGAAACTCATCACATGTGGTCAGTGTGGGTTGGCAAGTGCCCGATTTTGTTAGCAAACTCTATCCACTAACCTTACCACCAAACCTGAACCTGCCAGAGACCACTTTCCCTGATGGCACTACTGACAGAGTCTTTGTCAAATATGGAATGGGCAAATAAGTTTAAATAAAAAAAGAACTGACTTAAACAACTGTGCAAAACTCAAAGTGTGTTTCCAGTGAATCAGTACTTTGGTTTTAAAAAAAGCTGACATAACCTTTCTTGACAGGTTTTTGTTCTGTAGTCACTTTTAAAATTCCTGGTTTGAGCCAGACCAGTAAGTAGAAACAGAAAATGTTACAGAACTACCTTTCCTTGTGGAGATTTTACAAAACAAAAAAAAAAAAAAAAAAAAGGAAGTTAGATAAATCTCTCAATCTCTCAAGAATATATCTTTTTGCAACTTTTACCATCAAATTTTACAAATTCAAAATTAAGCCAATTTAAACTTAACTTTCCCCCCTGAAAATGTAATTGGTGGCGACATTTTATGTCAGAAATCTGATGTAACTCCAGACTGGATTTAGACATGAATAAAAGTTTCCTTAATGGTTTAAAAGATGGAAAGATTGCCAGAATTGTGCTATTATGGGAAGCTTATTTTGACATAAATAGTCTGAAAAATATTTCTGCTTTATATTGATAGTGTCCTGATATAGCTGGATTTGAGGGCTGGAACTTTTCTTCACTTACTAACAGGAGGTAATGCTTTTATCAGTTTTGTTTTGCCACATAGTAAAGAGATAATGGTAGTTCTAATTATAGCAGATAGCTTTGAATCCTGAGCTGATTTAGTTTAAATTAAATATAAAAGCAAACACAGGCTAGACAGCAATGATGAGTCTTTATTTCAAAAAAGCAGGCCTGGAGAACTTTGCGAAAACTATTCCCTGAGATCTAAGAGAAAAAAGAGTTAGATGTGAGGTCTCTCATCGGTGAGAACGGGGTTTATATTGAACAAAAAACAGATATGGCACAAAGAACAAAGTGTGTATTTTGTGTCATCCAGAAGGGATGACATTGGCATTAGGGCCAATAAACTAAGATAATTTAGGTAAATTAAAAATACATGTAGCAATTAAGATTATTGCAGACAAAATACAGGTAAAACTCAACACATTCAACATAGGTGTTTAGATAGCCTCCATCTCATGTTGCTGAAATAACTAACCTATGTACCTGCAAGATCTTGTGGGAAGGACTTATGATAATTTATCAAGTTGGATGAGTTAATTCATCAGGTGGTGCAGCAGCTCAGTAAACTTAAGGAATAGGCAAGTCTCTAAGCCACTGCACTGCAAGGAATGATGAAGCCACTTTAAACTCCCCAGACTTAGGACAGTTTAGTCTGGGGAGTTGCACATTCACTTTATGTGTAGTGCTCCTGTGTCTCACAACTGCTATGTCTGATATTTTCTTTATGACTGACCTTTTGCTCTACCTTTGCATTTTGTTCAATAATTTTGTTCAATAATGCAATAATTTGCATTTTGTTCAATAATTCCTTAATGAATACTGAATATGGTGCAGTATATGGTTCATGGTACAGATAAAGAGAACCTAAAATCTCTTCCTCCTCTTAAAGGACTGTGCTCATCACTAAATAAGAGAATTAGCTTTCTTCTTGCTTATTTTCCCTATGGTCCCATTTTGCTCTGCACAGTGGAAGACCTTCAGCTCAAGGCTCTGCGGTGGTAAAGGTAATTTCTGAGGAGATGGGAGCTGTGGGACTGTGTTTACTGAAAGTGTGGGAAAAGGTCTTATACATCTGGTGCTCTAACTACTAAGCAACTGTGCAAAAGTCTGAGCACAACTGTGCAAAAGTCTGAGTACAACTTGTTCCTCTGCCCATGTGTTTAAAAATAAACTTTCCAGATGCATAATGAGGGGAACCTCATTCTTACCTCCAAGTATGGGAGAAGATTTTAAGCTGTGAAACCCAGTTGCATGTAGGTTTTGATCTTGGTTGTGAGATGGGAGAGACAAGATTTCAAGCATGCTTCATTCCTAAATATTGCTATTACCTGGCTCGGGGCTTACTATATCCTACTTTGAGTACAGGTATCACTCGAGTCCAGAGTTTAATGCAGGTGGGCACCTAACTCAAAACTGTGAATGCCATTCTTAGTCTGCACACTGAACTTCAGGTGCTGTTATGCTTAGCTGGGCAATGTCTATATCCCTTTGGAAAGTGTGTTAAAAAACAAAGCAAACAAAACACTCCATCTTTTTATGCCTGTCACTCCACCTTCTCTGTGGGCAAACAGCCTTTCTTACCTTTGCACATGTCTTCTAGACAGCTGAGAATGAAAATAACCCATTAGATCTTACTGCACCTTGGTCCTCTTGGATTGTTCTTTTCCAGAAAGCGATAGCACCTTTTCTGGAGGTAGAATTCCCAGGAGCAGCCCAGTCTGAACAATCTCTTTCTCAATTCATTGGAAACTGTCAGCAATATTCCTGGCTTTTAGAGGACATGAAGGATTTGATCCCTTAAAATTAAGCAATCTTAAGTGGTCCTGTGAGGGAAAGCCCAAACCACTACCCAGTTTTGAACATATAGATTTTGTCCCATGGTTATAAGCTTAACTGAAAAAGTGTATTATAATATTTCTGTGAGAAAAAATACAAGAGGAAATGAATCCCATTGATATGGTTGATACAAAGCTGATACAGGGTTTATATAGTGTGAAATTTTTTTCTGCTTTTTTTCTTGCTTTGCTATTACACCACCACTCAGAATATTTTTGCCTCATTCTTTAAAGATCCTTCTTTCCAAAATCTTATCAGTGGAGCAACACAACCTAATTTTTTTAGGGCATCTGAAAGGAACATAGTTACCAGCAAGTGTATGTTTGACACTTTTAAAAATCAAGAACAAGCAACTCACCTAACTTTGTATCCCTAGAAAGAGAGGGTTCTCCCCTCACCGATCACACTTGAAAGTACAGATCTTTACACATACAGGTACAGGTTCATTACTGTGGGTTTTGTTTCTTTTTCTTCCACTTGAATTCCATGGATTTTAACAGATTTAGAGAGACATGAAGTTGAAATAATGCAGTATTAAATCCAACACATTAAAAAAAAAATGCCTCTAGTGCTCTATTGATCCAAATAAATCTACAGTCACATTCAGGAGAATGCCAGACACTTTGGTTTTGTCTGTCTTTAATTTACAAGTTTTTGGGGAAAGAAAATGTCACTATTTCTTTTTGTAAGTTTACATAAACTGCACTCCTTAGCGCAAAATAAATAATGCATAAAATCTATTCATGTTGTTTGAACAAGCTTGAGGATACTTGCAAGAAGAGTTGACAGTGCAGACTTAATCGTTTGATCAGTCAAAGCATAGATTCCCAACAACTGAATCAGATTGATTCCCAGCAATCACCAGCCACTGAATGCATTGTGACTTTGCACTATCAGTTGGAAATTGATTTAATGACATCTCTTGAGACCTAATCTCTTTCTTAATTGCTTGTGATGTATTTTTCAGGAAAGTGGGCAGCTTTGGAAAGGTTTGAGTTGCTCTGTTGAAGTACCTGTTTTCTCATCTAGTGGCATAGACTGACTGGGAATCCAGGGATACTGGGCTTTTGTATAACTTCCAGACAGATTTAATTATTAGTAATTAAGTAGCAAAACAAATAAAAAGACTTTTCTGCTTTGCTTTTCTTCATATTTCTGTCCCAAAACAAAATGCAAGCATATGCTTCTGAGAGAAAGAGGGAGGCTGAGAAGGAATGTTGTACTACCTCCATGCAGTAAAACTTGCTTCGCTGGAGGATCTAGATCCCATGGAGAAAAACATCCGATCTGTGGTGGACATCTACATTTGAACTTGTTGCCTGAGTCCTCTTTAACAGTGGGGAGAAAAAGGTGCTTTTAAAGAATGATTCATCTCATCCTAATGCAGGCAGTTAAATTATGTGAAATGAATTATTCTTTAAGAGTATTTACTTCACTCTTTGGCTATGAAAGCAACTTAGTGCGATTACTCAGGTGAAGGCATCTGCACGGAAGACAGGTACAGCTAGGTTAGGTGAATCATTCCTTGAGGTTTTTGCCTCTACTGGTAAATTAAGCAATGCCAGGGAACATTCCTGGGTACTGGAATTCAATCATCTATAATATTCAATTATTTAAACAGCCCACAGTGTGGTTTTGGTCTATTCCACTTAGGACTCCACCAAAAATTCCTTGGTATGGTTTGGGAGCACACACAGGCCAGCAGCCATTCCTAACAGGCAATGTGAATGTAGCCACCCTGTCTTTGAAAGTAAAAGAGTTTAAAAATACAGGTGCAGCCTGGTCCTTGCCAGCTGGCCTCAGTGCCAGAAAACTGTTCAAGTGATGTTTAATTTTCTACTATAGATGTATCCTGAATATCTAAGTTTGAGAGTAATGGTAGGGGACAGTAAGCCTTCATAATGAAATATGTCATATATTTTCATCAATGTGTTGGCTACAGCATCTTAGTTTATCTGTTAATGGCAAATCTGTACACAAATGAAACCAGGATGAGAAGTCTTAGAGTATTTCCACAGTATACAGTGTGAACCACAGTGAAACATGCTTCTGAGTAATGTGATATATTGGAAAAACATAACATGGCCAAAGTATCTGTGACTGGTCTAGCGACTTCAGTACAGCTTGTGTCTGAGTGTCCTGACATAAGGAAAATGATAAGAACAACCAACCCATTTTTTGGTGCAATCAATGTGCTATATTCTATCTGCCACCTTTTCTTGTCTAAATATTAAAATAGAAAAGTTCATGAGCCTCATGGGATATATTTTAATTAAACAGCTACTATAATATCATTCCTCTACTATGAAAAGGTGTTTGCCTTTGTATAGTTCAGATAGCTTATTATTCCCATTGTAGCAAAACAGTATTTTAGACTAGAAGTAGGCTTTTTCTGGCGTAACCAAGACTTTCATATGTGATATGGAATTACCTGCTTAGAAGCTAGACACATATGTAAACTTTGCATAGACACCAGTATGGGGTAATTACACAGGTTTCCTCTCTATTCTCGATTTTTATTTGTGTGCTATTACCAACAATGTGAATATAACGCTGAATGTCTTTTGAAAAACAGAAAGTCTAAGAGTGGATCCAAATTCTGGGGTGAATTATTCCATGACAATGACATCTGCGAAGTGTATACTTTAATGTGAAACATATATCAAGTAAATAAATTATTCCTTTTAAATATATTATATTCCTTATATGGAATAGATACTATGCTCTCTGATTCAAATAAAAAATTATAAAGTCATTGAGAAATGAGAAGAGACTGTTTGCAATTTCCTGAGATCACGAGAAACTGCTGAGCCAATTGGTAATTTCAGCCCACTTGCTTATTTCTCAACTAACGCTCCTGTAAAATAAAGAATAAACAAGCTTTGCTCTGCCTGTTGCTTAATTAGCCATAACAAAACTTTCTGAAGTGTGGTACCTCAGCAATTGAAGGTATCATGATTGTAGGAAGGGGCCTGCCAACAACAATATGAAAAACTTCTGGACCTTGCCAAGACTGCTCCTCAGCAAGGCTGAGGCTTCTCCAAGTTATACGAACCATTTCCTGCAGATGGGTTGGACTTTTTCCTTCAACACAATTTTTAAAAGTTATTTATCATATTCTGGGTATCTTCTCTTAACAATAGCATCTTGGGGTTGTTTCTGGAAAAAACTCAGATAATTGGATCTGGGTTCCATGTAGTAAGAGTTTTGCCTCAAGGCCTCATATTTCGGTAGATTCCTACAGTTAGTTACACTGTGTAGTATAAACCATGTTCCACTGATTTTCCACAAGCACCTGATATGAAGGAAAACTTTTCCATTACATTCTTCATGGACTCGCTGCTGGACAGTGGTTTGGATTACCCAAGTGAAAGAGTCAGGTGCAGAAGAATTGATACCCCTCAATCGGTGGCCTGCTGAGAGCAGCTGGACAGAGAGCAGGTGGGATATGGCGGACCAGGAAGGAAGGAGTGAACATGGCCTTTACTTCTTTATTTACCGGCTAGAACATCTGAGCTAGTGCTGACAAGGAAGTAGTTCAATGCTGATGTAAGCCTGCAGTAAATTGGTAGCATTTGGGAGAAAATGGGAAACGGGAAGGAAATTGTGCCTCAGCATCTCAGAAATGCTCTGCCTCCCAAGACTTTTCTTGGGTAAGTGCCACTGAATATGCCATTCTTTGCTCAGGAAAGGAGCTAAGTTAAAACCTGGCTCTCGCTGAGTGCCTGCCAGCTTCAGGCAGGCAGGAGCTGCAGGGAGACCTGGCCAAAGGCATGCACATGTGCCCATGGTTTTCATGGAGGCCTTTTTGCAAGGAGATTTCTGGAACTGTGGCTCTGTGTGTAATGTATATCTAGTAAATTTGGGTGTACAGATATGCAAATAACCTCCCTGCTTGGACTCTCGAGGTCCTCCTTGGCTGTAAATATTTCCTTTGACAGTCTTGTTATTGCCTTGCAACAAAAGCAACACTAACTGTAAAACAAAGTTGGCTCAGAAATGTTCTCTGTTTTCTCAGATTAAACTCCTTTCTCCAGCTGCATCTATTTTAAGGGTCCAATCAACTTTATAGTTGGCTCTTTTGCTTCCTAAGGGTAATGAAAACTTGTGGAGAATACATAGTTTGTGTAGCAATGAAAAAGAGCAGAAACCCTCTTGGATAAGAGGTTCAGTTACTGTGGCATGCACTGTGACACCTCTAACGACACTTGGATGAAAATGATAGACTCCCTCTTAACAAAGAGACAGAGTAGGAAATACTGGTGAGAAAATTTGCAAATTGAGCTATGAAAAATCAGTGTGAGGCCTCTCCAGACAAACACTGTCTGTAACTGTTTGCAGAACCTCCTAGGTACAGTTTCCAAGCATTTTAGATTTTTCTAGCATTTGTTCTTCATTAGGTTAGGCCTGTTTACTCACTTACTGGAGTCTAATACATGTTACACAATGGAAGGCATGTCCAAGAAGCCTACCATCTACTTTGTCAACCAGCAGTGTTGCCTACAACTTCCAAAATAGCCATCTAAATGCAATTCATTCTCAGCTGGCGAGCTCCATTGGCATTGTGGGATGATAGAAATGGGGATGGGAGATACTTTCATCAACCCTCTTTTATAGCTAATAGCCTTTGGGGAGACTGCCACTCATGAAGGCTGTCCCTTGGCTAGAATTATTCACTGGAGGAACAGGAGACCCCAACACAGACACTTTTATAGCCTAAATAAGAGTCAGCTTGCATCCAAAAGCAGGATAGCGAGTACCAGGCTTAACATACCCTCATTCCCCCTCCCCAGACCCAGCTGCTGCACTTTATGCCTGTACTGGCCTCGCAGTAGTCTGGTTTGTGAGTCTGTGGGAGGAGCAGCTCGGGGAGTGGGGTGTGTTCACTCATGGCCATACAAGTGTTATGCTGAAGTGAAGATGGTAGGCTGGAAATGAGCAGTAGGGAGAGTCTGGGAGAGAGTAATGTTTGTGAAGGACACACTTGTGAAGTTACGCCTTTATTTTTGCAGATCTACAGTTCTTTATTCCTTTGGAAAGGTGGGTGCAAGTTGGGTGCCAAATGGAAACATGAACTGGTAATATTTAGTGCTCATCTTGCAATTCCTTTGAATAATTTTAAGTGAGCATCTATGCGAGCAAGACAATGGATAATCAGGCTCCTCATGTAGGTAGGTATGTATCCTCCACTTTAGAAGTCAAGCAAACAAATTGTGTGATGTGGTTGCTTTGAAGGTGTTTTATTTTGCTTTTTAGCTGGTTCTCTGAAAAAACAGGAGTAGTGCCAGGCCTTCTGAAATGGAGAATGAAGATACACAGTTCTTATTTTGGGATACTTTTTCTTAGTGGAAGGGACAGAAAGAAAAGATTTCAGAGAGGTGCAAATAAGAACGAGCAGATGAAAAAAAAGATTAATTTCTGGTTAAAACTTTCAGTCAAGCTTTTTTTATAAAAAAGAATTGCTGTTTAAATTTCCAGATGTAATATTGCAATGTGACTTTTCTGATGTCTACCTGAGAAGAAAATTAATATCCGTATTTATTTTTGGTAGTTCAGCATTAGAGGTAGTCAACTAATTTTAATTTTTAAGTAAGATTTTGGCACTCTTAGATCAAAGATTTATTTTTTGTTTTTCACCCTAAAGCTACTCTCCACCTTCCTCAAAACTTTTTTCTCAAAAAAAGGAAAATTCAATTCAAATTTTTAAATGTTATTTTCAAAAGATCTTCACTTGGTTTGTACTATCTCCCTTCTCTATGTTTCTTTTCCTCCTTTGAGATTTCAATTTCCACTTTATTTTTTTTCTTTCTTTTTATTGAGAGGCACATCTCAGCTTTTACTATCATCATCTCTCTCCGTGTTACTATTGCAGCAACTTTACCAGTGGTTGTTGAATTTGATTTTCATGATTCCCTTTACTGTGATTCTGGATATATGGCATGTGAACTTTTTAATATTACTTGTTTGCTACATTCCTTTCTAATCATACTAGTCCCCAAAATATGAGTAACACTAGCACATCAGGTAAATCAAATCAGCATCAGCAAGTCTCAATGATTATTTCTCTTAACTCTTCCCAACAGACACACGCTTTGTGAAGAACAGCAGCCTGAGTTGTTTGTACCTTCAAAGGAATTATGTAGGTAAACCTGGGCGGCATGTAACAAAGGCTTTATTTCAAAAAAGCAGCAGCAGGAAGTGGAGAATCAGGATCCCACCTCCAGGCAAAAGAATGCCTCTTGGCCTGGGAATTAAAGATGCTGTTGGTAGGATGGGTCTCGATTCCTGAATTCGGCTACCAAAATGGTCCTTCTCTGTGTTTGGGACCCAGGCCAGACCCCAGCCTGATACGCCCTGTTCTGTTGCTCTGGAGTTTCTGACCAAGTTTGGCACCGTCTCTGCCAGCAATTAACATGAGCTTTGGCCTAAAGCTTGAATATGATTACCATGAGCATCTACTGCAGTAAATATTTCATTAACGTGACTTTATCTCCTTTTCAATATAGGTCCCATATATTTTATTTCACATCTTAAAATAATAATTTCATGTTGTCTACTGCAACTTTCAACCAGTGATCTCAAAGCAATTGGCAGACTTCAGAAAATGCGTGCCAATTCCTGCGGTCCTTTGACTGCATCCCTTCAGTGAAATCTCGGAAGGGATTCAGCTGGGTTTTCCTTGAGAAAGGAATGAGTAGGAGTTAGGTCTGTCAGAGTCGGGATTGCTGCAGCCAAAGCTAAAAATGAGTCACCTTTGAGGAAAGGGCAAGGGCTGTGACCACAGCGGCAGGGATGAGAGGGGGGAGCAGAAGCTTTATAAACGTCTCTCAGGTATGGCACAACAAGCTGAGGGCTCTACGTGGAGAATAGCATGCCTGTCTTAAGCGGTGGGGGACTTCTGTCTATCTACAGAGATGCCACCTGGGATTCCCCCTGGCCAAAAGCGGGCAGCAATTTGGATCGGCGGCTGCCTGGAAGTCTGTCCTCACAACAGGCTGCCATTTTCTGACCACATCGTGTGCGAAATGACTGTTCTTCACTTGGTACAAATGTGTTCCTATGGTATGTCAGACTTAGTACAAATTCTCTAAATCCCGAGTAGATGGGAACTGAGGCAATTATATGAAGTTCCACATGTTGTAAAAATAGTACTGCTTAAATGCATTTAGTATTATTAGGCTGGATTTCCCAGAAGAAGAAATACTGCTCTGAATGTAAGATCACTTTATGTTTTTAGCCTCTTAAATCCATCTTCTTGTTACAAATTTCCTGATTTTTTTTTTTTTAACCTCTGTTTCTACAATGGAGCTGAACAGTCTGTTGTGGATATTTTTACTAATGCTAGTACATATATTTTCTGGTTAAGGCAGTCAGTACCTATCCAATTGCATATCTTTAACCAGCTCACTAAAAATGGAGCTTAAAAAGGATGTAAAAAAGGATATTTCTGTGTGTAGGGGAATGTGAGTGAGAATG
>NW_008825547.1:1714761-1719251 GCF_000699105.1 Pygoscelis adeliae
TTCCCTGAGCCCTGGTAATTTACATGCAGTAACATCATAAACCTGTCTCAGTGTGGGAGGCTCCATGAACATAGCATGAATCTGTCAAATTCCAGTCTCTCTGGTGTACTTGGCGCCAGTTCAAAATCTTCTAGAGACTGAAAAAAAAATCCTAAAAACAACATCTCCCAGATATATAAATTAGACACCACAGAGTGCAGTGATAAGCATTTCACGAGGATATTAACAGAGATTTGTTTTCTTCTTTGGCTGTGTTTCACTTCCTACAGGTTTTCCTCTGATTATAAACCTGTCTGCTTTATCTGCAATGGCTCTGCATCAGTATTGTCACCTGCAGACTGGTGACTCCTCACAGGACTGCCTCCACTGGAAAGAAACACTGAATTGCAATAAAACTTTTATCTATGTGCTTGGTCAAATACAATTTGCTGGGACTTTGAAAATCTACATCTGTTCTGTATACAATTTGTATTACCATTTGTTACACAGATGTGTTACAAGACAAATACCTGTCCAGGCTTACATGTGATTCAGAAATGCATATGTTAATCATGCTGGTGGAAGGAGGTGAAGGAAAAGACAATAAATCAGCCTACAAATGGTTTCACTTGGAAAGGTCTAACAGAACAGGGTTATTTTTATCCTAGGATGCTTTTAATTTGAATCAAAAATGCTTTACCACATGTTCTGCCAGCAGTTCAAAAAGATTGGTAACAAACATTTAATCTTTTTTATTCTGGGATTGGCACTAAGCCCTCATCAAAAAGCGTATGCAGTCAAACAGCTTATCTCCACTGAGCTGTTTCCCTTAATGTGTTCCTAATTATAATCCTATATATTGCTCACTGTGGCCGATTGAACAATATGGCAGTAATTTCTTTACAGGCCTCGCTGTTCTTTGAACTGCGAGTACAGAGGGCTAGAACGGAACCAGATCAATGGGATTTGAGTGCAGGGGAATCCAGCCAGATGCAATCTCTGGAGAATGCATTTCCAGCTGTTCTCCAGAAAGGGACTGGAGCAGACAGCTGGTAACTGTGCAGCCCCTTTCATACAACCCCATGGATCTGTGCTGCAAGGTGTAGTCCTTCTTATCTTTATTGCATTCTGTACCTCTGGGGAGAGACTCACCCAAATTCCACACAAAGGGTGTTTTTTAACAACAGGGGTTGGAGTAAAAGCCTGCCCACCCCCTCCTCTTAAGATTTCATTAGACTACTAAAAAGTTTCTGAAGGAATATTTGAATCAAACTTGGGCAAATGTTTCCATAAGCTGAAAGCTGTGATATAAAGCTGAGAGGAAGTAGAATTATTTGTGCTACGGTTTTAGCAGTTGTGGAGGGTTTTGGAATACATAAAGTCTGAAAAGTTAAGCCTTTTGTTCTTAAAGTGCCTGTGGCCTTAGGAATTGCAACCCTCTCTGCCTCCTTTTCCCTGTATAAACGCCTAGTTCACGAAGAACATGTGTAGCTGTAACATAATAAATACCAAGTAAATGGAAATGGTTATAACTGAAGTTATGTTTATGCCCAAACAATGGTTTGTGTTTGCCAGCTTCCACTTAGCTCTGATGCAGTGATAGATAACAAGGAGAAAAAAGGCAGCCAACTAAGGATTTGGTACTCCCGTGCTTTCGGTAAACTTTCCTTTTGCGGGTCATACTCATTCATTCCTGATCAGTGTATTCACTTCCTTTAATGTGTTTTCCCATTACCCACATACCCCTCACGGACAGAGGGCCCAAGCAAAACAGAATATAGTGCTTAATGTTTGAAACAAAACAGATCAGAGAGGCAAACTCCTCAGACTATCCCTGCATAATTTGCAAACTGGGTAGTCTGGGGCTATGGATCAGCTTTAAGGGAAAAAGGGGGCACAGTACAAAGTGCTTCTAGTGACCCTCTAATTCCTCCGGAAGGGTTTTGGTCAGGTACTGCCTGCCACAATAGCCCGAAGCCTGGAAATTGGGAAGTGGTATGTTTCATATGTGTATGTTGCTGGTGTTAGAGGGACTGAAAGGCAAATGAACTCATTTTTACCACCCCCACAAGATCCAAATACAAAGATTTATTTTTTTTTAACCTCTCGTGCGTGTTGGCAGGTTTATTTACTGAAGCTGCATAGGGGCATGTGGAAGTACTATTAGACACACAGCTGCCAGAGCTGCTGGCACTCCAGCTGTGTGTGGTGAAATGGTGCTACACACCCACCGGCATCAATGGCCGTAACAAGAAGTAGGCACTGGGCAGCACTGAGGAGGGTGGAGGTGGATACGGTCCCTGCAGAAAGTCCTTCTGATCCATAGCCCACTGGAGTCACTAGGAAGACATCTCATGATCATGGCAGGCTTTGGACCTCCTCGTGCCTGTGTAACATCTTCCCATCCACTGACACACAGAGAATTGTTCGGAGACTGTTCTGAACTTCTGGCTTGAAGGTTTCATAAAACCCATTTGTTCTGTACCTGGGTCTAACTGCCTTTGCCAAACAATGCTGAGAGCTTCACAGTACCCCACTCATGCTGTTTTAAAGACCTGGTGTCTGTTAAGTCAAGGTGCAGAATAATATCACTTGAAAAACAGCATTACTTAACACGCCATTGCACATACCAATAATCAATCAAATAATTAAACTTACTGAGGATGTTAAATTGGTCTGTGAGGCAGTCTAGGATCACTGAGGCTCCCTAAGGAATAAAGACCATTGTTTTCAGAAGGTGACACTAGTTTTGTTTTTTTGCTTTCATGTCTTGTGCCTCTAATCCCTCGATTTTTGTTAGCATTGCCTGCCAGATACCTTAGTTTTCCCCCTTCAGACAGGTGGAAAACATGTTACTGTTTGTCCATGGTTCATATCTGTCTAGGGTGCCAACATCTTGAGATTGCAAGTCATCTCACTGGTCACCACTTCTGTTCATGTTCATTTTTCCCCCCAGTCACAGCACCATTGTCACAAAGTGTGTTGAGATACCAAATCATATTTTATGATACAGGATATGTGTCTTTTGCCGTAATTGTCTTTTATGTACTGTCAAGTCACCAGTGACGCTGTTTCAATTTCACATAGAGACTGCACACTTTTAAATAAAAAGATGGATAAACAATTTCTTGCTGAATGTTGATCCCATCACTTTTGTTGAATCCTCTAGAAAGTGTGCCTGTGACTGTCATATTGTTCTGCAAATCAGCCATTTGTAACTGAAAGAGTATTTCCTGTGGGGTGGGTATTTCTGGAGCACTTTTTAGCCTTAAGAACAACTTTATGGGCAGTTTTATTTACTAGTATCTTCACATAAACAAAAGCATGAAACTTTTTATACCATTGACCAAGGCCAAAGTCCCCTCTATTTGAGCAGACAAATAATTGTTTTTTGTTAGAATCTGTAATGAGTAAAACACTGGTTGCCAGTTTCAACCATGCTGTTATATGAAAAGCAAGCCAATAGCCTGCTTGCAGGATCTTCTAAGAACTTAGTGTTGCTCCTCATGTCATTATATTTCAGGATCAGGGCCTCTTTGCCTCAGTTTCCCATGTCTGTTGAATAGCTTTGCACTGTAGCATTCCCAAGTAGTCAGTTTAGGCTGTTAGGCTAAGCATGTTTACATAAATCTTAATTTCAAAGAACTTTGTACCACTTTCACATCTATTAAGACATGCCTGCTATTGATGGCTGACCTAACTGAACACTTTCTCACGTTACTGTCTCACCCACATGTATTATTGTCTTCACATAGAAGTTACATTTCTATTTGTTTAGATTTATCCCAGCTGCTCCATCTTTTTCCAAAGCTTCTGGTTGTGCCGTACAACCTTTTCTTCCCATAGTTAAACATCATCTTTATAGTATTTTCTATCCTCTATACCAACAAAAAATGTTACATTTTGCAGTCAAAACCCTCAGGGGCTGGAAACAACCCAAATGGTAGTCTGCAGAAACAATATTTCTCAAAGGGACTGTTGAGTGTGAACAAATATCTTCTGTTTTTCTTAGGGCACCCTGTTGAAAGATATTTGGCATTATCCATGTTCCCCAATATGTCTCCTCTCATAGGTAGAGGAAAATTGTCCCATTTTATATATCTAATTCTTCAGATCTAAAGATAGGCAGATATTTGTCTCTTTTTTAGTCTAAAGGGCTAGCAAATGTATACACTTTAGTGGTTCTTTTTTGTTGCATGACTCCCAGAGCAATAAACAACGTAGTCTGTCTTAGGGTAAGAGGATCTTTCCTCTGCGTATGAGCTGCTGAAGTTTTGGCTCTTTCAGCTCTATTCCCAGTTCTGCAGGGACTTTTCCTATTCCCTTTCTTACAGTGATTTGAAACCTCTCACTGAAGTGTCAGACAATGTTCACCTTCAGTAAATTTTATTCTCAACTTAGAGCTTTTGCCACCTGTCAAACTCCAGCAGTTTTGTTAATAATAATTTCTAGATTCTTCATATGTTTTTTTCTTCCCCCCCCCCCCCCCCCCCTTCTCTTCTCTCTCTTCT
>NW_008825547.1:1719584-1742688 GCF_000699105.1 Pygoscelis adeliae
TTGACTTGTTTTCTATCGGGGAGTTGCCTGTTAATATTGCAAGCTTTTTAGCCTCAGATCAGTCATAAATTGCTATGTCGGTTTTGCCCTCCTCCTGCATCATCTTAGATAAGACTCATGTTTCTGTGAGCCTTAGATTTCTTATTACCTTTCATGACTAGCCTTAGCTGACTAAAAACTGTTAAAACCACCAAGTGCTTCAGAACCAGCTGTTGTAAAAATAGGCTGTTTTCTAAATTTCATTGTCTTGACTGTCACTTGTATCTCAGAGGCACAGGATGAATGGTCTGTTTCAGCTTGATCCAGCTACATCCCAATTTTCCAGAGAGCTACAGGTTTGACACAGGTTCTGACTGCTGCACTATTCCAACATTTACATGGTACATTTTGTTAATTTCTTATTGCTTTAACATATGACAACCATATGATAATCAGTGACCAGATTTACAAAGGATGTAGCATTTAACTCAAGCCCCAGTCAAACATAAAAAATTCCATTTGCGGCTTATGTGACTTTTGGTTTCATAATTTTACATGTAGGCAGTTAAGTCACATTTAGCTACAAACCCTTTTGTTATGTGTTACCATTAAAAAAATGTACAGCATGTGAGCAACAAGTGGATTGAATGCACAATTCAGGGCATCAGTACTTCCATCCCTAGTAGAGAGGGACTAATTTTCCATTAAAGACTCACTAAATTTTAAAGCATAATAAGCATGGCCAGCAAGGATGAGAACTCACAACTCCCCTTATAGAGGACTGTTTTAATCACAGAGCAACACAATAACAAGATGCCTCTTTATTTTCTCTTTGACTTACAAACATTGAATTCTTCTTTGAACAATAACATAGCTTCGTGAGGAAGAATGTATTGTGGCCTTACCCCGGCTTAACGTAGCCTTTGCTGCAGTGGCTAAGACCGTCTTCTGGGAAATAAAAAGCAGGAAGTTTTGAATCCCCTCAGGTAGAATTATATTCCTGTTTTCTCATTTCCCAGATAAATGCTTTAACTGTTGGTGACTGCCTCCTCCTTCTCCTGTTTTCATATTTGTTAGGTGATTTCATGGCATACTGCAGACTTTGTCTTTCTTCTCCCACATTTCCTAATGAGGTGGCTTGAAAGCAAAAAGGCCGTTCATTTAGATTAGATTCAGTTCAGGATTAGGCTGGATTCATCCCACTGAACCTAAGAATTTAACTGTGGAGGCTAGTTTGCCCTAAATTCCATCTATATTCAATAAATCTCCCCGTAGAGAGAGAGCAGGATGACAAGGTTCCCATTTTAGGTATGTCTCAGCTAAGCGGTTGAAGGTAGGTGGGTAAATCCAGGCCTGAGGAGTGTCGTCTTAGACCTTTAAGGCTCTAGTTCAATACTGAACTTACGCACTTGCTTAAATACACTTCTATTTGGAAAAGCACGTAAGCACATGCTTGCAGTTAAGCACTGACAGCTTAGGCATAGAATCCTGCAATAAATCATCTTTTTCATGACTACTGACTGTGACATATTTTTTAAAAGAGAAATGACTCCTGTGCACTTCTATTTTTCTGAAGTGATTTCAAACCTCCCTATGGTAATAAAATATTTCCTACTAAGCTAGCCCTTATTAACTTTCTCAGATTTCGATGTTGTATTTCCATCCTGTCTTTCTGGTTTGGAAAATTCCTGAAGTTTACAATTCCATTCACTTTAGTTTGGAAACCTGACATTATATATTCAGATTACTGGTTATATTTGAAGGGATAATCTGGCTGTACTTGAAAATATGAACTATAACAAAATTATTGTAGGAATTGCAACAATATGAAAAATTGTTCCGCTTTCTGTTTTTGCAGATTGGGAAGCCCGGCATATCAATAGAAGCATATTAAGTATTTGGTCTTGTTTGATCTTTCAGTGGAACTACTCAGTCATCTTATTAGTTAGCACCTAGTAAAATCCATGTTCTTTGGCTAATGAAAGTCTAGCGGTCACATCTGGGATTCTCTGAAACAGCCGATCTGATTTTTTTAAGCATAAAATATGTACAAGATACAATTACTGCAGAGATTGCAGTACATTTATAAAATGTAACTCAAGGTAGGATCCACCTATTCCCTGAATATAGGGATTGATTATGCACCGGCTAAGCCAAAAGAAAAGCTCCACTTCAGGTGTTGGAAAAGCAGATGAGGTCACTGGGCAGCCTTGACTCCAAGGGGTCAGAATTTCAACCTCCATCACACTCATAACGGGGAGCTTGCAGCAGGACAAAACTGTGTGCTTTATTTCCCCATCCCTCCAGGCCAGAAATTTGAGGAGCCTCTCCCCTCTCCAGGGCTCTAGCTGCACTTTCTTTTCCAGGCATGCTCCTTGTTTCCGAGGGTCCCTTTCACTGATTTCCCCTGTGCTAAAAAAGCCTCCTTGTCTTTCCTCACTCCACAGTGAGCCTCCTTCCACCCCGTATTAGCATCTCTGTAAAGAGCTTCTCCAGGCCCTTTTTCCAAGCCAGGTTAGGCATTCTGGTTTGTAAAGAGAGACCAAAGTATTTCCCTAAGGAGGGAAATATTTAAGTGAATGTCTACTCTGGGGGTATGATCGCTATTTGGATTATGGTAGAAACCAAACAAAGTTAGATACCTATCTGATAGACAACCATTGAGCCTGAAATCATTTTGTGTATGAGGATGATTACATTTTAATCTGTATTGTATCCAGAGATGGTCCACTGAAGTTGTCATGTTCATCTTGATGAAAATGTAACTAAATAAGATCAAAATGAAATAGCTGAGGCAGAGGGTTATATAACTGGCGCCAAAACAAATCTATGGGACCAGATTTTTTCCACCTAGATTGTTTCAGTCTAAACAGACTGAAAAGTTTTCCCCCTAGTAAGAGAGCAGCCATTAAATAAGCGATTTTAATAGCTCAGTCACCCCCAATTTATTTGGTGTCCCTTTGAGATTATCGAGTGAAACCAAAATAGTACCTATAGAAAGTAATGAATACAGAACATACTTTCACACTTTCCAGACTTTCTCTCCATGCTGCTCAGCCTCATTTCCTTATTTTTAATGATAAATAAATTAACATTAATTTTCAGTGTTCACAGCATGCCATATACATCAGCTAAAAAAGAAAAAGAAAAATGGTTAGTAAATTCTTTTTAATGGAATGCAACATGTGCTGCCCCTTCTGTGAACTCACCACTCATTCAGGAAATTGATTTGTCAAGATGTAAAATAAAAATGCATCATTTCATCACATTTTTAGAAAATATGGGTCCAATCTTATAAGGTGCAGAGAAGGCTCAGCTTCCTTAAAGCTTTTCAATGGAAGCACTTAGCACCTCACAGTAACAGGCTGATTTTACATGTCGTTTTAATGATCCCTTTAATAGTTCATTCTGGAACTAGCGACGCTGAGCGTTGCAGTGCCTAATGCCCTTGTTGGGCCTGGCTCTGAGCCAGCTTTATGCTTTGCAGCTTATTTGTACCCAACAATCTCACCTTAAAAAATATTTGTTTTCCCCAGGATGCAGGTGTTGATATAGCTGCATTGTAGGTAGGATTCCTGGATCAGGTTGTAAATCAGGGCATGGTGCTGACTGGGGAACAGAGTCCAGGCCTTGGGGCGGATCTGAACAGTTGCTCCCCTCCTCCTCTGCAGTGACCCTGCACAGTCCAAGAGTGGTCCAAGAAAAGCAGCTTGTACAGGCACTATAATGTCTGGAAAACCTTGCTAATATTGATTTTCATACAAGAGGGGTAGATATATCAGGCATGACTTTCAACACCTTACACAAGTTTTATACGAGTGCAACTGGACTTTATTGAAACTTTGCTGGCATAAAACTGATACTACACAACAGACAATACGGCTCATTGCTACCACTACTCTTCTTTTGCAATATGAGAAACAACGATTGCCACCTTTTAGAATATAATCAGTCGTGACAGAATCATTCATGGACGCCTGATCCATCTGGTACTGTAACCTCCAAGGACAGAGGGTGTACCATCCCATTATTATCCTCCAATATTAATAATCAATCATCTCTGAAAGTCTATGACAGAGAGCTATTCTCTTGTTATCTGATCATATCTTTGATTGCTATTTGATATTTTGCACCTTGAACTTTGACCTTCCTCCCTGTTGATGTCTCTCCAATGACTTCCATCAATTCTTTCTGCTAAATGTAAAGCTTTTGAGTTCATAAATTTCTTCTGCATTACTAAGACAAAAACCCTTCTTTTTTTTTAAGTCTTCATCACCCTCACCCTCATCTGTGTGTACATCTTTCCCATGTGACACATGGACACCTGCCAGATGCTGGAGTCATACCCACCCACTACTTCATTTATTCATTCATCAATTCGTTATTATTCTGGAATTAATTTAAGTTAGCAAATGTCTGCAAGCCAGCAATTACACACGATATGATCTTCAGCAAAGGATGAGAAAAGACCAAATATATTAAATGTGCCATTGGAAGAATCCCTAGGAGTTTCAGAACAAATCCCTACCTGATCCCTTTCTCTGGTCATTGCTCAAGTAGGACGACATATCTTGTCTTGGAATGATGAGAAAAATAATGGATATTTTGGTGTGCCTACTAAATCCTGAAGTTGGTAACTGGCAGCTGCTGTTCTCTCTAGCTGCAGATCTCAGCCAGCTACCTGCAGCCCTCTGGGTTCCTGGTACACACACAACTGCCACAAGGTCAGGAAAACTCCACTCCTAGAAACCCTGAGATACCGAGAACAATTTTTTGAGCTTGCTTACTGAGTGTTTTTCATCAAAACTGTACTTATCTGAAAACTGCTAACCTCTACTAGGTATAAGCAAGCAAAGTACCACTTTATTTGATGGATTAGGAAACATGAATGTTGTTATTTTTATGTAGGATGTGATGTATTTCATGTGTGATTCAGCACAATGAGGAAGTGAAAATTAAGTGAATAACTCCAGGAAAATCCTGTGATCTTCACTCTGATTTTGCACAAGCTGGCTAGCTCTTGTCCATTGAAGGGAAATTATCTGAGTCGGGTCTGAGTAAAACCTGAGTAAGGTCCTCAGGACTTGGTCCACAGTAACTCAGAATTTCCTTTCTATTATTAGCCCAATGATTTTGGGAAAAATAGCAAGCAGAGACAGGGTGTGTTCTGTAGGATAATTGTATAATTTTGAGATCAAAGACTGTTAGGAATTTTTAAAGATGGGTTTTCCGTGCCTGCGTAGTGCATGTTAGATTCAGAACTATGGAGTGATATTTTTGTAAGTTGTCAGTTACCCAGATGAACATGTAAGAACAGGCAAATTGATCCTTGAAAATATGAAATTGCTTTTTTTCTTTATTCATAGTTCCCTGCAACAGATAATCTGTCCAGTAAAACGATATCGAGAAGTTTAAAGGGTAAACTGGGAATGGAAAAGGTCTGGCACAAGGTGCAAAGTGGAACTACATGAATATTTCAGAGGCATCTACAACTTGTACGTACATAACACCTCAACTATTAGTCTATAAGGAATGTGCAGCAAGAGTTGACAGGTAATGTTTTATTTCAGACTAGGTAGTGGTTGGTATAGTGCATTCAGTACATGGGATGGTGATGGCTGTGGTGTGACTTACACTGTTAGAACAAGGCTGTGGTGTGGCATTTGGCCAGTGGTTGAAGTGAAAACTGAAAAGCGACAACAGTATCCTGCCAAAATCCAGTATTGTCCCACAGGTTTTTCATTTTATTCCAAAGGTCATAACATACCTTATTTAGCAAAATCTGCTTCAAGAAATTCCCACTCAAGGAAAAACACGTCTTGACAGAATAAATGCTATGCTGATTTTTTTTCTAAATTTTTTTATGAATTTTCTTTGTACAGAAATAGGCTCGTAAAGTAATGTCTGTGTGCAAGAAGGTAAAACCCTGTGAAAAATGTGGCACAGTAAATGGATAAATCTTGCAGCTCAGCAATTTGTGTCAGTGTTTTACATAGGAGGAAATCCTCTGTGACATGTATCTGATAATGGAATAATTTTATATAAGGGTACTTACTGTATGAGGGCTCTACTGTTTGCAGCACCATACAATGGAGTACATTAGCAGCACAGCACCAGTTTAATACCGGGCATTGAAGGCTAAGCCCTGCTTTTAGTTATTGCATCAGCAGGAGTTAAAGAAGCCTTGTTCTAAAAGTAAAGGCCAGAAAGGCAGGGTTGAGAACTAGCAAATACTGAAGAGTGAGGCTTTTTGCATAAGTTGGACCAGATTCCCTTTCCATTGCTGTTTTTACATACTGACTTGTGCTTCTTATTTAGAAAAACACTCTTCACAAACCGCTAGTTTTGAAAATCACATCTATTTTTCCGTCTGTCTAGGTTCTTTCACTTCATTACCTAAGTGCCTCCATCATCCTAAGTACCTAATACCTCTCATTATCTCAGTGAGTCATTTAGGGGTTGGCTATTGAATATCATTAATTCATTATGAATAAATATTAGGGCTAAAATCTACATTTGCTCTGGAAGATGGAATGCTTTTTTAATTTCTGAGGTCTAGGTTATTTAACAGTGTATGAAACCACTGAAAAGGTTTTATAAAAAAACCCTGAGAGTGAAATAAACAGCGGCTTCCCAATGAGATATAATATTTTGCCTAATAATAAACAATAGCTATCATTTATTTTTAAACCAACAGGTGCTGCTGAGCAGGTAGACTAATTTAGTTCTAAGGTGGATTTCCTTCCACACTGAACTTTCCAGCTCTGTAAGGGAAACTTTGCCTTCAAATGTGAGGAAGAATTCAGTCATATTTCCTCCTAGAGAAGGAACTCGTGTGCTGGAACAACAGGCCGGTTGGACATATCGAAGCAAGGTGAAATGTTTCTTTTTCAATGCCCAGCCAGTTTTGCTGGCCATGCAAAATGGGGCAAAACAATGGTCTCACTTTCCCACACTGTCATTTTGATGGTTACCGCCTAATGCTACGCTATGATGAGGGAGCTCTTGTCACTGGAATTTCTTTTGTAGGATCACAAAGGGCACCTTTTACCTTCCCCAAGACTAGAGTACCTATGTCTACACTGACTTGGGACTCTTCTGATTGGAAGTGTATGCCAATAATTTTAACTTCTGCACTTTGTATTTGTTTACAGTCCATGCTTACACACATTTCTGAGTGTGTCTTCTATAAAACATCCTAGATGGACACTTCTGCCTGTTCTAACTTGCAGGACAACCCAAGCTCAAGGATGTGTCTGCAGTATGCATGGCCAGGGCATAACCACAACCAGCATTGTGCGGCAAAGTCATTCACCGTGCATCTGGTGATGCCTTATGGGAATGTCAGATGGTCAGGGTCAGGTAAGCAAGCCATATAAGCACCTTACTAGACGGGCCTCCTGTTAAACGTTGCAAGGAATGATGGGAAATGTAGGCAGAGTAATTTTGCAAGAGCATGGCTCATGCTTTGTGATAGCCCTCTCTTGGACTCTTACTCTTTGCGAATACAATGTAGTCCCTTGATCTTACATTTTTTCTAATATTAAATCTCCTTTCAGTCAGAACTAGGACTGAAACCACTGAAAATCCTACTTTAAATTTGAGAGTTTGGGTGAAGAAAAGGCCAATTGCTGTTATTCAGAAAATAGCTATCTAGACTGAACAGAAATTTGGAAGGTAGAGAGATCCATGTGTCTGTGTCTTTTCTTCCTATATGTCTTACCACTTGCTCAGAGCAGTACCTAAAAGGAAAAAAAAAATCTTTCCCATTGGCCATGAGAAACACTGCAGAGCTCAGACAGTGTGGTACTGTATGGGAGCACAAGGCATGCTGCGTTCCAGCCTGAGCTCTCCTGGTTCCCTTCTGACTGTGTAAATACCAGTCTTTCAGACGGGTCTGGTGCCTCCCCTGTTCTTCTTCCTACCAAATCTGAGCTCCTCTCTTGATCAGGCAGAAGCAGAGAATTTCGGAAAGCATTTCATAAAAAGTATCTACATTGTGCCTCTAGCAGGCAACCTTTCAGGAATGCTTCTGATCTTAACATTGCCATACCCTGCTTTCCCTTTCGCTTCTCCCAGAAGCTTGTTGCTCCTTTTTGCTATACAAAGACCATTTCTCATAACTGTGTTTCTGCCTTTACTTTCAGGAACTTGCCTTGTTTGTTTCTCTCTTTTTTTTTTTCTTTTTCATTATTTCTATTACCTTAATTATTTTTGGCCTTATTTACCGCAAAATTCTGACCGTCAGTATATCTGTCTGTCTTTGATCTCCTCGTTCCCCACTCACAATACCTCTTGAAATCAACCTCAGTGAAATTCAATAAAGCATTGTCTTAAAAATATAAACTTCGTTTAAGCTTTGTAATGATCAATGGGTGATTAAGGGCCAAAGACTCCATATGGTCTCATCTCTTCCTCTCCCCTCACTGCCTCTACCCATGGAAAAGCTGTGAAGTGAACTTCACAGTATCTGCTCTGGCATGCCAGCTGGCCCCTCCACGTGTCTTCTGTCTGGCTCAGCAGCACATGTAGCACATGGGTCTGTGGGTCTATCAGCTGGGAAGGAAGAAGGCAGGAAAAGAAGAGGGATACTGGGAAATTCAGAGATGTTACCAATGGGCATGACCTCAGGTGGGTCATGGTGTGAAAGCTGCTGTAGCTGATGGGAGAGAGGCAGACACATATCCCAGCTAGTTCTGCTGCTCAAGAGACAACTGGCTTTCTGTGCTAAAAAGGACATAACAGGTTCTTTGCCTGTTATTCAGGGCTTCTTTTAGCCATTCTGTCACTAACATTGGCATTTCTTAGCTTTGTTCTCAATTTTGATACATGCCTGTACCACAGAGTACACCACCAGAGTGATGACTCTCACTCGATTTCTAGCCATGCTGTGTGGAAGGACTGGGATTTATTTTACCTGTCATACTTACCACATTTACAGGAGGGATAAATGCTCATAGTCAAGAAAGAACCTGGATTTAAGGACTGAAGAAAAAAGCTGTTGAAGCTCCCCACAAACTTAGTTCAAATTCACGGGCCCAGTTTTCCCTTTCAAATTTTATTAATGCAATGGTTTTCAAATCTGTAACACTACAGCTGTACAAGTCAACAGAGAGTTTGGCAATGTATTTTTGGTTATTATATATGGAATAGAGATGCCAAAAAAAAGTGCAGTGAACCTCTGTTCATATTATTTAATAAAAACCATTTTTATATCAGTGTGGGGTTTTTTTAAGTATAAAGGGTAAAATTGCTGATGTATGTTTCCAGGAAAATCCCCCAGTTTTGTTTCTTAGCCAGAATTCTTTTGGACTATTTCTTTAAACCAAATCCTTTTCTTTCATGTAGATGCAAAGATTTGAAAGGAATAAAACCAAACATGGACTCAGCATTTTGAGAATGCATGAAATACTCCTTTTGTTGCTTAATTTCCCTGGAGTATTCATATGTGATTACTTACCCTTTTGTCAGAAATCTCTAGGGAGTTAGGAAGCTGCCTATCTTATGATCGGGAGGAAGAACCGAAGTGTTGTTCCCAATAAATTACATCTGAAGTGTTTACTGGAAAATTAGCTCCTCTTGGGTACGACAGAACGCTGCAGCCTTGCAGTGCCCGTGCTATAGAAAGTAATTCATATATCAAACATTCAGTAATCCCAATATGGATGTGATGTGCGAAAGTGGTCTGGGAAGACGGGATGTTTTTTTCTGCTCACTGTGCCTAACAATGCCGAAATGTTTTTTCCCTGTCCATTTACTTTAACAATGTGCCATTCTGTACCTCATAAGCACTTAATTTATTCCAACTCTTTGGCCTGACCTGTAATCCCCCCTCTCCTTACCCATCTGACCCATCTGTGTTTCATTTCCCACTCATCAGCATCCAAAGGGCTAGGCCCAGGCCCTGTTTGGAGCCATTAGACAGAGATTGGCACTGTTCCCTCTTCCTGCACCACATCCTCCGCTGAAAAAAATGACCATCAGATCAGAGAACAGAGCCTGCTTTGTCCCCAGCAACCAAGATCTGGAAGCACTTTCAATCATTTGCACTCTATACCCACTCAAACGCATTAATGTGATCAACATTGGGCCTGTTGTGGGCATTTTTTCCAGCAAATAGCTTGCTAACATTCCAGGCATGTACTTCCCTGAAAACAAGACCGAGACAGGGCCCTGAATATTCAATTGGAAAATCACCAAGAGCAAGAGCTTAGCTTGGCACGGCTGGTGTTGATTCTTAATAAGTGACTTCCTAAAGCTGAGGCATGGGGCTTACAGCTTCAATGACTTGTTTGAAAAATATTTTGTAGGTGCCTCATACCACTTTATTTCCTGTGGTATGCGTCATATTGTGAGCTATTCTGAGCCAGGCTGTTTAAGCACACTAACATTTTTTTCCAAGATTGCGGTGTTTAACTAAAAATGTGCTTATACAAGATGAGCTCATAGCTATTAGTGCTGATGTAGTTTTAACTACTTGGATACCAATAGCCCAAGGCCTAAAACCTGCTGAAAAAGGGGGGAAACCTAAGCAAAACCCATCCTTCACAGTCGTCCAAGGCTTTTCGAAGACAAGGCAACAGGGAAAATATTTCAAAAGTCAGATTTTGTTCCTGTAGGATCTTAGCTATACTAAATACCTTTCAATTTCATTACAAAGGCTCACTATTGAAAGACTTACCAATATGAACAGCTGAAGAGATTTCAGACATCCAGTTAAAATTAATTTCTTTAATGTTTCTGCCCGTGCTACGTATACTGCACCCAGCAAAAGCAGTTTATATGTAGTTCTCTAGTGCAGCTGGACGGACTAGGTACATCCTAATGTTTTATTCATTTGAATGGGTCTTTCATTGACACAGCTACCATGACAAGGCAAGTTTGACTGTGCTGAAGGGGGTCAGCAAAGATTTTTGTCAAGGCGCTCCATTGTGGAGGAGGGTGTCTGGCTGTCACAGCGCCATTGTTCAGCAATGCACTCTCGTACGGTTCCCCATTCTCCCAGCTGAGAGAAGATGGCAGCATTTTGCATGCAACACTTGAAATGTCAAGGGGTGGGATTTTTGCAGCTTACCTTGGTGCCTAAAGAGGAATATGAACAAGTCTGTGAGGTACCTTACAGAAGCCCAAGTGCCTTGTTTCAAGGCCCATTTTAGAGAAACTGCACCTGCCTGGATCATATCAGGCCGTGTCAGGTATAAAGGTCTAAAAAAAATTAAAAGCAAGCGCTGCATATCTATATGAAATGTTTAGACTGTTCACTTTCAAGCCAAAAGCTGCATCCTGGACGTGACCTGCATCTAGAAGCTCAATGTAGAAGAGAGAAAATAGAAATAATCACAGGAGAGAAAAAGGAAATAATTTACAATTTCCCAAAATATGCTATGTATGGAGTAAGGGGAACAAGAAAGGCAATGACTTGCAAATGACAGATAGCATGTTCACTTTTTTAAGACAAGCTATTTAAAAGACAGGGATTCAACTTTAGAATAGCTTATATAAAAGTACATTTGCATGTATGCAATTTAATTTCATCTGGACTCTTTGTTCTGTATTTCAGCGAAAAATAACTGAGACGGGATTTACAGCTGAAAATGTCAACAAGAATGTTTTACCATTTGCATTAAAAGATCTATTTAAAAATTTTGTTGGTGAGATCGTTTTTGTTATAAATGCACACATGTGAATTGAATTTGGACCCTTCCCTAACAGGGAACCTAGTAGTTTCTTCCTGAATTACCTAAAAAAAGGCTCCTGTATAATTCTAGCAACTCTGCTTATCCTTTTCTGTGGATTCCATGGTAATTTACGGCACTGTGTTAAAGTGGTAGTACTTTTAGACAGCATTCAAGTGTGTATGTTGTATTTGCACATCTGAGTCTTAACTATGTAGATACCTTATAGGAGACACAAACTTAGATTCTGTCAGAAATTTGTGTAAATCAGTGATTATGTTAATTTCCCCCCCCCCCCAATTTTTATACAGAACTTCTCTTTGAAGTGGGTTAAGATCTCAGTGGAGTATAGTTTCAGCTATAGCTACCCGCAAGCTCCCTGCAAAGCAAATTTCAAAGCTTCAAATCCCTTTTATAATACACTATGCTTATTACAAATTGTTTTGTATTATAGAAAATAAGCTTTCCAATTTAGCAAAGTAATGGGAAGAGAATGCATGTAATAGAATGTCATAATAACAAACTCTGTGATCAATCACAGTATTTCAGGGCAAATCTAGTAATGCTAGCGGTGTCTGCTGCAGTGGTGCTGAAGTTCTACCCTCATGATGTTTGAGCTGATTTCAGTTTTCCCCTTATTTGGCCCCATAACAGAGCTTTAATGTTTAACATGGGTATAAATTCACTGTAGCCCTGAAATGAAGACTATATTTGAGAACTGAATAGAATGCTTGAATTTACTCTCCAGATTTTTCTTCCATGATCAAGTAAAGTTCCATGTAACTTTCCTTCCCAGCGTAGTGCACACAAAATCTCAGGAAACAGCAGGGCTTAATTAGGACCCTGGTTTATAGTTTCACCTGAAAAAATACATTTTAAAAATCATATATGTTTGGCTGTGCAGATTTTTTAGTCAATAAATTCTTGCTAATTAATCACATTAACGGCACTCCTTAAAAGTTGAAACAAAATCACAAAACAAACCAAATACCCCATAAATATCATGTATAAAGAACCATTCACCAATGCATAAACTGCATGCCTAAAAACATTTACAAATATTTATTCTCTATTTGTTTCTTTTTCTTTTTCTTTTTCTTTCTTTTTCTTTTTCTTTCTCTTTCTCTTTCTTTTTCTTTTTCTTTTCTTTTTCTTTTTCTTTCTCTTTCTCTTTCTTTTTCTTTTTCTTTCTCTTTCTCTTTCTTTTTCTTTTTCTTTTCTTTTTCTTTTTCTTTCTCTTTCTCTTTCTTTTTCTTTTTCTTTCTTTTTCTTTTTCTTTCTCTTTCTCTTTCTCTTTCTTTTTCTTTTTCTTTCTCTTTCTCTTTCTCTTTCTTTTTCTTTTTCTTTCTTTTTCTTTTTCTTTTTTTTTTTTTTCTTTTCTCTCCCCTCTCTTTCTTTCTTTCTTTCTGTCTTCTTTCCATCTCCTTTTCTTTATTACAGGCACAATGCCAAAAAGACAGCTGCTATCAGAGGTAACAGTGCAGTAGATAAAGCCAAACACTTTTTTGGGGGAAAATATATAGTATTCGGTTAGATGATGTAACATTTTTCCCCTTCTATCTTGACTTTAGATGCCTGTTTTAGATTTTTAAACACAAGTGGCTGCAGTCACCCTCCCCCAGACAAAAAGTGAAATGTAAAGAGAAGTCCCATTCAATCATTGTTTTGTCCCAGGATGCTGAAAGCAGTAATCCTCAGTGCAAACGGTGGCACTGAATGCTGCATTATGATCTGTGACTGTCTGATGTAGAGTTGATGACACAAAGGCAGGATTATATTGACCCTAATTTATAATGTAAAAAATAAACAAACAAACAGAAACAGTCTGGGTTTGCTGGATTATCACTTATGACAGAGTTACTTGTTTAAAAACATCAGTGCAAAACCACAAAAAAACTTAACATCACAACAACTTATGATCTGGCAGACTCCTACATCAAGGAATATGTATTTTTTGTTAAAGTGTTTTGGATGAAGTGTGAGTGACAGTAAATACAACTTGTTGTTCCTTCCCTTAGTAAGGAGCAAATGATTCTTACAGTAAAATGATTCCCCCACTTCTTTTGGTTACAGTGAAAAGGCAGTTTCTTCTTTGTATACAGATGCTGTTCTTTGAGATAGACCTGAGAGACTACCAGTCTCTTTTACCATAGGTTATCTGTGTGCATAGAGCATATTCTATTATTATATACAAGTAAATTCACTACCATTTTCATTGTTATGTTTAGAGGATTTATATTGCTTTCCTAATATCTGAACCTGGCATGTGAAAATGTCTCTGCACATTTTTTAAATGGTAAAATTCAGAAAATGATTCATCTAATTACTGTTGAAAACAAGTAAGAAATCAGTTATTTTGGATGCTTGTGATGTTCTGAGTTATCCTCCATTTTTCACAGTTATACCTGGATCATTGTAGCTTTTTAAAATATTCATCCCTCTTCAGGTTCTCCTCAGTGTTTCTGTATTCTTTCTTAGTGTTGCCACTTTTCTGACGACAGCCTGGCCCCAGGAAACCTGCAGGATGTTCACAGCAAGGGGGCCTTCTGCAGTCTCATGGAATGATACCATTTTCAGCCGATGTATATAAGACATATTAGGCATGACCTTAGCACACAAAGTCATTACACAAAGACAATTTCTTTTCCTTTACATTTATTTATTATTGTTTAACACTTATTATTATTGTTTACATTTATTATTGTTGTTTAGCTCACTTGAGTACTCATTTCAGTGAGACAGGCAAGAAACTGCTTTAACTTTCACCAATCAGAATGTGCCTGTTGGAAAACCAAGACAAACCAGAATCGTTTGAATTTCACTGACTTTGATAATGCTGCTGCATATTGTATTCCCCACAGGCAGACAGCTTTTCCAAAAAAAATGAGGGTTGACTGCAAGCAATTGGCCTTACTGCAGCCTGATGGTGCTGATGTGGATAAATGCGGCTCTGCTGCCAGTGCAGAAAGGGTAACAGTGCATGGGGGTGCAGAGCAGAATGGTCTGAGTACAGCTACGGATATTTACTGCGCGCCCTGGAAACAATGCTGAACTGAGCAAAATCTGAATCATGCCCAGGTCTGCGGCAGCATCTGTCAACATAATAGTTTTGATTCGTTTGTGATATGGGACTTAATCACAGCTGGTCTCTATAGCTGATTGCTCAAAATTTTCATGTGTATCAAAACTTTCTGCTGTCCTTATTTTGTCAAACTTTGTCTTTCACACAGGTCTAAAAAATGGGTCAGGACTCAGGACGTGAGACTAAACTTGAGGCTGAAGTAGAACAGAGGTCTGTCTGGTCAAACACAGTAGTCTCCAAATGGTGAACTAGCAGAGAGGTGGGAAAGTAGGGTAATCTGTGCTAGGAGGGAAGACGTTGTTGTAAATGGTGGAAGCTCCTAGGAGACTGGGATGGTTGGACTAGTGAGTCTTTTAGTTCATTTGGGTAGATTGATAGAACGTATTTCCTCTCTTGTTGATTACCAAGGCATGGGATATGAATTTCATCCTTTGTTACTTACCCCATGTCAGCATTAGTATAGTCTTTCAATTTTCTTCCTCAGTGTCTCTATATCCTTCTGAATAATATGCTGAGATCAATTAGCAAACACATCTGTACACTCACCTTTCTCTACTGGTTTTGGGGGGCCCACAGATCACACTTTCTATTGCTTCAACTTTACATTGAAGACACTCAGATGCTAGGCAGTGTGTAACAGTGCATAATCTGAAGATAAATCCTGCCTGTGCTCATGTTTCACAAAAATAATTTTTGTTTTGCATCATGGTAGACACATCAGCAAGGCTGAGCAGAGATGTTTTAGTACCTGGACACCTTTCCCATATACATTCTCAGAAAGAAGGCCAGGATAAAGCATCAGTAAAAGGAACAGGTCTCCTCTTGTCAGTCCCAGCTTGAAGACAGCCAGGCCAAGGGCTTCTCTCCTGAGAAAGATCAAGCACAGACACCCTAGCGGTCCCCAAAATCCCACATTTTGCTCCATTTGATGACTTCTAGAGGCAGGCACAGCATGTCGAGCACACCTCTCATTCCATCCTTGCTGTGGTCCTACACCTCAGCACTTCTACCAGTCCTCTGCCATGTGCCACCTGTATTGCATTTTGAAAAGAATTAGTAGAAGTGGCGACATTCTTATATGAGAAAAACTAAGCAGACCTTGCCATTCCTGAAACAAACAAACATGGAGTCTGCTTTTTTAATTTTGTTGTCAGACTTTCCATCTCAG
Source organism: Pygoscelis adeliae (assembly GCF_000699105.1). Taxonomy (NCBI): domain Eukaryota; kingdom Metazoa; phylum Chordata; class Aves; order Sphenisciformes; family Spheniscidae; genus Pygoscelis; species Pygoscelis adeliae. Next base: position 1,735,489 of record NW_008825547.1, read on the forward strand.
TGTTCTCTTTTATGACACCAGCTCTCCTGTTATTCAGATCATTGGAGTGGGCAACTTTCTAGAAAAAGAAGAGTGCATTTTATCTCATACAAATGGATGTATAATGATTATTTTAATAATAGTAGTGAATAATTTGTTGGCTAAGAATGAAATTAAAATGGTAGTATATGAACTTATCCTGAATAAATGTCTTATTTTCTGTTACCAAAATTTTTTTTCTTTGCTGTTGTCTTTAAGTTGTGTTATAGTCAGAGTCGTCTTTGATTTGGTAGCACTAATCGGGTTGTTAAAATATTGAGTGTTGCGGACTGATTGGGTGTGACTTGGCCAGGAAATATGATCTTCTGTGGCTTGACTGTACTCCAAAGCCTCTGATTGCCTAAGTTTTTTGCAGAGCTTAGGGTAACTGAATGACATTGGTGAGATGCCACAAGATATCATAATGCAAAGCCAAGAGGAATTATCAAAGATTATGCAAACCTGAAGTTATTTCTTTTTTTTAATTTGCATTTTCTCAGAAATGAAATGTCATTATATTTGTCCTGGAATAGAAATCATACTAGTACCCCAAAGTTTAAGATATTCCGCTGGCCTACAGGTCCTAGAGTTTTGCTAATAATTATAGTCTTGGAAAAATTTTCCTGAAACAGTAAAGAATGTTCTTTCTGGTTCTCTGTTTTTCTTTTTCAGGTGACTCCTTATAACCTGCACAATGACAAAGCTACTAGTCAAGAGAACTTGCAGGTGAGAAGCCATATGCAGTTGGCAGCTTTAGAAGATTTTCATTTTTTTAATCGTGACTGGGGATGTACTTAGGAGAGTGTGTCATTATTCAAAAAGAACAGAAACATGAAATTATCAGGAAAATACAGTTATTTATAAGGGTAGAAAGATTAAATATATTCAGTTGCTGCTGAAGATAATAGAGTAGCACTTGAGGAAATTTTGCATTAATACAATAACTACATGTTTCAATCCAAAATCAAATAATTTTATCTGGTCTGCATAGCTAAGATAGCCAACACCATGAGGAAAAGACATACACATTAACCAGATGCAGATAGTATAATACAGAGATATTAATAGGCTCAAGACCTCAAACTAAACCAGTGCAAAAGCTGAAAATAGCACTGAGAAGACAAGCAATGGGACCGGATGTTGGATTTGGCTGTTTTATTTGAAGACAGCGAGCACTTTGACTTACCCGTCCCCTTGCTGTCCTCCCTTGCTCTGCATCACTTCATCTGTTGGACACGTTGCTTCCTTTTCCCTTCTGCTGGCTCTGTGCTCTCAGTCAGCATCTTCAGTTCCATTATCCCTTTTTAAAATATCATGTTCTCCTTCATGTGGCCATAAACACTTGTGTAAATAAACACATTCATCTTTCCTTATTCCCATCTCTCTCTCCACTGGACATGGTTCTGCCTAACTAAATTGTCACTTCTTAGACTGTGCCCAATGGAGCATCTGTTGATGGCGTGCAGCAGTGATGGGTCTTCAGCCTCTTCCCACGTTGTTCTCATACAAGGGAGGATGAGGCACCCTAATAGATTTAATGGGGCCTGCTATCATAACACTCATGGTTAAAGTTTAGAAACATAACCCTCACAAAGTACGAGTGGGAGAATGTGCACAACCCACATCCTGAAGCAAAGCTGCAAACAGGAGATGACCCAAGAGCTTCTAGTAGAAACCATGTAAACAAACACTCTGAATAGGAAAAGTTATGGTACTGCGTCTAGAGATCACAGCTTCCAGGTGGTAATCCATACCCTGTAGATTAGCGGCGTTAAAGAAAGAACTCCTCTTGGCATCATCTTCAGGGGAAAAGAGCTGTGATGGACACTAAGGCCTATCCAATATCTGTCCCTTTCTTTCATTCCACACGAAGATCTTTTCGTGTGTGACTCTATGTTGTCTGATGCCCAGTTTGGCCTCATATTAACAAATGGTTCTGGTTTGTGCTTCAAAAGCACTATATAAATATATTCCCCCTAAAAGACAGGTACGGTAACATGCATTTTCTTCACACTCTGTGTGGTTTCAGAAAAAAAGAAAAAAAAAGAAAAAGGAAAATAATGTTCTCTTCTAGAGTGTCCATACTAAAAGATACTGAAAGTCTCCACAGACTTTCAGGTGCATCTATTTGGACGTAATTTAATAAATTACCTTAATAAATACTTAGTGCTTTTCTTTTTCCACATGCTCATGCGAGAAAGGTTTTCAGCCACTGTGGTATCTTGGACAGAATAGAGATATAAACCGCACATTGGCAGTATTTGCAGACTGAGTGCTTTTGGCAACAGCTTGCTTCCCAGATGCATAATATTATAGGCTCCAGGAAACTAACAATGGTGATCGCATTAGGGAAAGGTAAAATATGTGAGTAATCTTTTAGTAATACTGTTCCATGCATTACTGTGTATTGTTCTTCAGCAGTGATGAGCAAAGAGGGAGGTGACTGCTACGAAATTGCCTCTTTAGGGTCTATGAGGACAGGTTTGACAAACACCTGGCAGGAATGATGTAGGGCAGTAGGGTAGACTACACAACTTCTCGTGATCTCTTCCAGTTCTGGGATACTGTAATTATACAATAATTTTTAAAAAAGCTATGGATAGATCTAACTAATGCATTGCAGTTTAATCATATTAGTGAAGTGAAAGCAGAGCATGGTCCAGACTCATCTTTCATTTTGACTGTTGTAAAGAATAAGTAACTTCATAGAAATAAATTACAATAAATTACAACCTAATGTAAGAGGGGATCCATCAATAAGCTCCTGCATTAATTATGTTTTTGGGGAGACTTTAATATTAATATTAATGACAATGAATAGCTTTAGTAAATAACAGCAACAAATTGTAAGTTTCATAATTACATGTGATGAATTCAGTTGAAAAAAGTTTGTTGTAAAAGCAGAGATCAAACTGGACATTGCAAAATGTAAAAAAGACAGGCATGTCCAAATTTCATATTTTGAGTTTAATATCAGTATTCTTCTGAGGCAGTAAAATGTCTTTGCCATACAAAGACAGTTCCTAGGTAAAGCCTACAGTTTCCTGAGGTCAAATATAATTTCTTCAATAGCAAAATGCATCCCATTCCTGTCTTAATACATAATATTCATTTGGAATTATAGGTAGCTTCTCAAAGTAGAATTTTGAAAAATACTATGTTTGTTACTTATGTATGTATATGAATGACTGGGGAAATTAACAGTCAAGACTTTCTTAGAGGAAACAACCAGAGAAAAGAAAATATGGTATTGCATGTTAATCCTTGAGACTCATCAGGGATATTTCTTTGTTAAAGAAACTGTCCAAGTGATCATTTGCATGCTACATGGCAAAGCCACTGGATGGTTTTATATGAATGTATCATTTAAATTAAGTGAATGAATGGATAGATACTACATGTCAGTGAAATATATGAGGATATATAAACAGAAAATTGAAATAACATGTTTTCAGCTTCAGCTGTGTAATTAGGTATATCATGTAATTAAAAAGTGAACATTTGGTTTATTTTGACAAGACTTTTAAAAATGTTATAACAAATGGGTTTTTTTGCAATTAGGAATTTTGAAACAAGCAAAAAGTAGAAAAAATAAAAACACATGAAAAGAGTTTCAGTTCTTTTGAATAATATCTTTTTAAGAGGAGTAATTAGAGAACTATTTTATGCTGATATATGTGATCTTTGTAAAATCCTTAGAATATAAGCAATATCAATTACAATTCAAGCTACTGTATTATCATTTGTAGATTAAAGCTGAGATCTGAACACCTGGCTGAAAGCTGGTAATTGAGACACCTGGATTCTTTCCATAATTGGGTTCCCTTCAAACTCTTAATAATAACATAATTATTGACACTCCTTTTGCTCCAGTTTATCTACTTATTTTTAAGATAAATCGCACTATTGAGGGTTTTTTTTTTCAAAAACAATGGGTGATTACCATTTCTAATGACTTTAGTATAGACATTTTTATCAGTTCTTCAGCTGATAAAATGCTTCAGCTGACTGCAAGCTTGATGAGTTAATTTAGACTCCTATAAAACACTTTCAGTAAATGTATTAACTGATTTCCACTTCTCATATAAATAACCACCTAAAACTACTCCTTTGAAAATATTGATCCTATGGCAATTTCCATAGCTGAGCCTATTTGCTCCAAAAGCTGTGCTGGTTGGTCTCTTGTCAAACACCCAAAGCCACTGACCTGAACAATGCTTACTGATGTAACATGAAAAGTAGCCCACTTTTTCAGATACATGAGAATATGTGGGGACTAAAGGCTTGCAAAAGAGAGGTTTATACTGTAAAATAATATAAAATAAAAATCACACTCAAGCTCTTTTAAGAAAAAAACATTGTGCTCTTTGCATCACCGTATCATTCAGGTATTGTTTTTTTATGACACGGTCTGCAGCTGTGCACAGAAGAAAAAGATTTGGGTAGATTTAGGTTGAAATACAGCCAGATTCTGACAGGTGTAAACTGGTATAACTTTTTGGAAGATTGGCTCAGAATGAGTCTCTGGCTCGGGCTATGCATAATTGAACATACAGACATCATGACTATTTGATTTAACCTTGGTTAATGCATCTGAGCCTGCAGTATTGCTTAGGGGAACAAAATAAGTGGCTTTGGATTTAACCATTAGCTTTTTGCTTTCTTATTACTCCATTATGTTTGAGCTTTGGCTGAACTTATTTTTTTCTGCCCAGAAGCCTCAAACCATGAATTGGGAATGACATTTCACTGAGAAAAAAAATATAGATAAGTAAAAAGCAGACGGATATATTAACCTTCTGTACTTTCCTTTGATAAAAATGCTGGAAGATAATGTGATAATTATCCATTATCTGTTCACAGAGATCTAGAATAGATGTAGAAAATACCCTGGTTAGTCATTGCATAGAGGTGATGTAGTGGCACGGTATTATACTGACAGAACCAGTACAACTTTTTTATATCAGAGGTGCAAGAACGAGTTCTGATTTGCATTCTTGTAACCTTGGGGAAAATATTCTGAGGACAAGAATGGGATCTGCTCATACAGAGGGAAAAAAAAAGAAGTATTGTCCTGCATAGCAAATACTATGACTGGCTTTTGGAGGATTCTGCTCTTTTTTATTTTGTTGCTTTAGACAGGTTATGAAGGAAAAGGGTGATATGCCCCAGATTTGTTTGGCAAAGCAGGTCATCAATCTTTGATCAAAACTTTCTCTTTAATAAATATTATGCAAGGCATTTTCATGTCATTTATATCTTTTAGATTTTATTAGTTAAGATTAACCTTTATTAAAATACACGAGTTCAGCAAAAGACACATTCTAGAAAAGGCTTCTTTTAGTTTTCCTTCTGGGGGGGGGAAGGGGGAGAAAAAAGAGAAAGAAATATACTGTTTGGAACTTATTTTAATATTGCCAGATAAAATATAAGTGTTTTCCTTCATGTGCTTTGCTTTTTATTCTGGCAGAAAAATCTCCTGTTTGTCAAATATAAAAATGGTATTTTGTGGAATGTGAACAATTGGCCTTGGACAGGCTCAAGAGGAGTAGAGTTACAGAAGAATTAAAAGCAGAAGAGAAAAATTAATCTTTTACTTATCATAAATGGAAGCTTATGTTTCATTCATATTACACATGAACGAACAACTTCTATATTTTCTTTCTGAAAGGTAGAGGGATGATGGGTAAAGCTGGTTGAAATTTTATAGTTGTTTTTTGCTGAGAAAAATGACTTCTTAATCCAATATTTTGATGACAGTTTGTGTTCCTCCTAAAAATAGGAAATTTTAAATCTCAGTATTCAATGCCAAATTTCTTGTGTTGTCCTCTTTTACTGATGATTTTTAAAAAAAGAATAAACCACAAAGAATTGGTTGTCTCCAATTCTTTTTGGTATATTCATCATCACTAGACAATGGTGTAATCACAGACACCTTCCCCAGGGAGTAGTATGGAACATATGCTGGGTTATAATTGAGCAAAATGGTGATAAAATTAGCACAAATAATCAGCTATTCACACAGTGAATTAACAATGGGAAGATGCTACCACAAAAAGTGAGTAAGTTCTTTTATTATATCAAAGGTAGACCAGGAAAACAGGGACGTTTATTGTTTCTCAAAACAAAGTGTGTTTTCCCATCTCCCTACAATCAACGTACACAGACTGTAAAGACATGTTTTACTCTAAAATTTTCTCTGGGATTATCTTGGGAACATTACCAAACTGGACATAAGCCAGAGCAATAGCATGTGGCAAGAAAGTAACAGAGGTACTTAGGTCAACTTACAGTTCTATCTCTTCTCTTTTAATAGAAGACCAACCATATGTAACCATGAAGGAAGATAAATTGCTTCCTGCCTACTTTTTTTTTTTTTTTTTTTTTTGCTGGGGTGGCTAGATGAATTTACTCTGGGAATTCAGTAAAGAATGTAAAGAATGACCAACATTTTTCCATTCCTGCACACAAAATAATACATTAAAAGTAAAACGCTTCATTTGCCACAACAGCAGTTGGGAGATTTTTGACACAGCCAGGACGCTGTGAGCTGAGTTGCTCCTGGAACATTTGCTATGGTTTCTTGCGGATAACATTATTAAAGGGCCCTTCATTAGGGTTATTTTGCACCCTAGTTGGGACAACGCCAGTCATTCTTAAGGCTTTCATGTCTCATAGGAAGAGGACAAATGGTAGCTAACAAGCATTTAGATGGACCTTAAAAATATAGATAACCAGGGACCAGGGTGTGAAGATGGCAGGGGGGAAAAAGAGAAAACAGCACAGATAATAGACAGATTTCTGGATGGGGCAGGAGAAAAAGAGAGGAGTGGAACAATTTATTCTTCACACAGTTTGTTCCCAACCAACTTATGCTGTGATCTACAATGCCTTAAAGGCATTACTGTCCTCCTTGCTCACCACCAGCAGCTAGCAGATCTTTCTTCTTCAAGGAGTCCTCTAAGAAATTACAATGCCCTTGAAGCCAGCTTCCCCTTCAGTCACTGGGCGTTCACTCAATTCATTTGAGGCCTCTTCCAGCCTCCTGAAGTTCCCACAATTTATTACGCTCTCATGCTGATCAAATTAAAGGAAACGTGCATCTGTAGGTGATAAGCAACAGCAATGGTAGCATCAAAATGGTGGATTTACTGCATATTTGCCACCCCCCCCCCCCCCCCA
>NW_008825547.1:1742811-1751033 GCF_000699105.1 Pygoscelis adeliae
CCCCTTCCAGCTGCTCTTTCTACACATCTTCTCCTCAGACTTTTAGGTCTCCCCTTGAAGAGGTTTCCTTCCTGTAAACTTTCTATAATTATGGCTCATCTTTGTATGGCCTATGAAAAGACAGAAGCAACTTTTTGCTGCATAATCATCTAAGGCTGTGTCCATACTTAACCTATGGAGAGTCCTGCCTGATGGGTCTGGCCTCTCTACTGACTTAAGTGGAACTTGGAAATTCCTGTTCCTAAGCTCTAAACACAACAGAACTAGAGTTGCACCTGACTCAGGCATTGAATGTAATCTGAAGTCTGGTGGGATGAATGTGGCCCAGGAAAGCCAAGCAGTAACTGACCTACATGACACAGTGAGTACGGTTGATCTAACATGCTATTCAGCAATATGCAGACTCTAAACAGAAAGGATTACTTTAGATTTCTTTCTACACTGCCAAGCAGGTAAGTCTGTGCAAAGGGATTAGAATGATGTGTGTTTCATTGGTTGTTAAACTCTTTTTAGCCTTACAAGCTGAAATCACAGCAGAAATCCTTTTTAGGTAAAATTGTTTGCAAACTAGATCTGTACACGATGGGGCAGTGAACAAAATCCTGCACTTTACAGGCCAGGATCTGGCCCTAATTTTCTGGTTGTATTGGCTAAGTTGTGGGTACTGGAACTGCAACACTGAGTTTTCTTTAATTAAATGCTTCATTCATATATTCCTGGCATCTAATGACCAGTGTGGAAGAACCAGGTCTATTATTTGAAGCCACTGTCAATGGTTCTGTCACTGAGGTTAGACTACCAGCTACTACTTTCTAAGAGTAGGTGTTCAAAAATAAAATCAATTAAAAACAAGTTTTGGAAGGCAAGTATGGCTTCATACTTGAGGGCAATAGTCAACCTCTAACTATGGGATATTAAAATAAAAGTTTCCCAGGGCAAAGAATATCTTGTAACTGACTATTCTGAGGTTTTTTGCTTCTACCACTGAAGCAGCTGGCACCAAACATTGTTGATGATGGAGACCTGGTATGCATGGCTTCTTCTCCAGCGGAAGACATTTTTATCTCTCAGAAGAAAAAACTGTATAGGCATTTGTGTCTACAAACGACTTGATCTTTATCTAGAATTGAGTATTCCAGACTTTGTTGGGATTCATGAGAGCACTGCACTTAAACAGCTTTTCAGTGGTTGGCGCGGATTGACTTGACCTGTGTCAGCCGATAAACAGATATCATTATGGCACAGATGGTATACATAGATTATTACTCAGTCTGCAATGGCAAATAGCATCAATTATTATATTAAATTCTTCATAGAAATGTCATTAGATAGATCAGTACTTACAATCATGTGTCATTCTTGTGTAAATGTTTTCAATGAGCTGTTGAAAGTAGTCTCTATTTTGTGTAGAGAATTCAGCCAGTGTGCTGGACAACTAGCTGAGTGTTTCTTGCAAGGGACTTGGACTTGCAAGGAGACGAACTGATGTTTGTTGATTAGGAAGACTGAGCTGAAGAGAAAAGCATGTATTTGTCTATAGCTGAAACGGTGTAACATCTTTTTGTTTCAGGAGTCTGGAGCCCAAGAAATGTTCTGGTCCAGCTTTGCTAAAATGGAGAAATGGATGGGAAATCATTCAGAAGCAGTGACCAGAAGGTTTTGTTCTCTTGTACATTTGCCAACACACACCCCCTGCCAAAAAAAAAAAAAGAAAGAATATGCCAATGTAATTTGTCTCTAGATTTGATTACTAATTGGTTTTCATAGAATTACATGTTATATCACCTCAGGTTATGTCTCTTCCTGGCTGAGTGTATGCTCTCACTAATCTAAGCTACATACAGTGGTGAGATCCAGGCATGCACCAGCACAAAATATATATATATACAAAATATACACATCACACACACACACACACATCTGCATGCACATGCACAGACAGATATATATACAGTATATATACATCACATATATACCTCACCACTCTTACAAATGTGTGTGTTTCTGTACAGAGCAAACCCAAACACATGCTTCCAGCGAGAGCAAAGGCACACTCCAAGAAAGAGACAATCAAGATGGCTGGAGGGCAAAGACCAAAAATGTGCTGTGATAAGTATCAAAAGAGGAAGTCTACATGTAGCTTCAAAAACAGATCGTAGAGCAATACATGAAGTCATTTGTGAAAGACTAGGTGGCAGTTCTTGCTATACGTATGACATCAATACTCTGATGCGTCCTGGCCAGTTACTGAATTATGAGTAAAGCTTAGGAAATTTTTTCTGACATTTAAAGCACTTCATGACATGGTACTTGGCTCAAATACTGTGCCATGTACCTAGACAGTGGATCAGAGCTGACTCCCAGAGTGGGATAGTCACCTGAAGGAGAGGGGCCTGCCAGGTGGGTTGTCTCAGCAAGGAGCCTTGAACAAAGAAATTCACTCCCATACTCTTCATCTAAAAATGAGAGTAATTTCCTGCCCCCCGTAGATCCATGCTTCCAGAATTTCTTCCAGTTTATGGTTAGGGAGAAGAAAGCAGACAGTGGTATTTGTCAGTGATGTAGCGGTAATTAAAAGGGTGTCTTACTTCTCTGTTGCATCTGTGAGGTGAAAAACTTGATGTTGTCCAAATCAGAGATGGGTAATTCCTATTTTTCTATGTTTATTCTCATAACAGTGAGAATGGTGTTTGTTAACAATATCAGTCCTTTTATTTTCCAGGCGGTGAATTTAAATTTTCATTTTCTTTTTGTACATATTTTCTGATTAGAAAAGTCTGTCAGGTATGCCCTGATACAATTTTATTTTAGACATCTAAAAGGACCAAGTTTAGAAAGTCAATATAAAAAACTAGTTCTTGTGCACTGTGTGTAGTTTAGCACTTTTTCTAGATGCTTTCAAGTCTGAAAACACGCTGCACCTGACTAGCCACACCCTATTTTTTGTGCAGTGAAATATACGTGATCAAGATATTTGTAAAATGCCTTCATAATAATTTTCCACTAAATTTTGTGTAAAGATAAATGACTATGGTGTGCAATGCAACAAAGATTAATGTATCTTCTCTACTGATCTGAGCACCTGATATGAGCATGTTTTGCATTAAAGACCATCAGTGAAAGGTTTTTCTTTTTTCCTTCATCACTTAAATACCATTTTACATCAGTTGTGTTGAAATTACCCACCTATACAACATGTTTCTTACACAGTCTGGAAATGGAAAGGGGTAAAAGAAGACAACAGTCACATGTTTGCAAGTTTAGATTGGATATTTGTCATCTTAGCTGTGAGCACAAATAGAAGTACTCCAGCGTAGTTCCACTGACATCAATGAGAATTTCAACAGGACCTGATTTGGAAAAAAAAATATTAGGCTCAAGAATGAACTTTTAAAACTAGGATGAGTGAGAAAATATACAAGTTTGGAAAAGAAGGTGGAAAGAAAAGAAATAGTTAACAGAGATAAGTCTGTAATGGCATGAAACAGACACAGTATGGTGTCATCTAGCTCACCTTGTTTCAGTCCAGTGAGATTTCACAAAGCTTCCTGAATAACTCTAAAACTGAAACAGGAATATTTTCTTGAAGCAACTTCAATATTACAGAACACCCCAGGAGGTCTATAAACTTGTTAAAATATTAAGAAAGACATAGCTGTTAAAAGAGCAGTTCTTAAATCAGCTCCCAGGTGGAATATGAAAAAAAAAAAAGCTCCTAAGGGTTCAAAGTAACACTGTGGCATTGAAAGCTGATGTTGCTCAGTTCATTTAGAAAATACTATAAACTACTTTACTATGGGAATTTGGTAAAGGAATCTTTCATTAATAGGAAAGATTGGACTGTGCACTGCAAATAAAGTGATGTTTACATAATTTTGAAAGATCTTTCAAAGATTCAATATCCTTCTGCTGTGGCTTACTGTAAGCACTATATTAAACTTGCCATTTTTAATAAAAAGAAAATGTCATAATTAAGTAATTACATTGTGGGAAATATGCTTTCACTTTGGACAGATACACAATTAGATCTTTAGTTATTCCTGAGTTTTTTTGTTTTAAACAAAAGCTTTTGCACTAAAACACAACCCCAAGGAGTAGTTGTCAGCATGTATCAAATTTAGTCTGAGACAAAATTCTGTGAGGTTTATAAAACGTCAAGTTTTAGGGTAGCTAAAGAATTTGTTTAATTGCAAACAAAACTCCCCATGTTCCTTTATGCCTGAATAATTTCATATTAAGATACAACGTGAATACTCCATCTTTTCAAGGTTCAGCTCTTCTCCTGTTTACAGCTTTTAGGTGATTCAATTTTTCTCCAGGATGTTAAAAGAAATTATTTTTACCTTTGTAACACCTCATTCAAGAATAGGTCGAATAGATTTCCTTGTAATTTCCTCCAATGTTTGATCGGTTGTTGTTCTTCTCTTTGCAGAAACACTGTTGAATTTACTCCCACTGTCCCTCAGCTGGAATGACAGGTAAGACACACAGGCTTCAGTGCACACCTTGTTTTTGTACTGAGCCCACAATTTCAGAGGGTTTGACAGTCTGTTACGCCTTTCATGTCAGTTTTGAGATTAGAGTGGAACTAACTCAGACCTTCAAGAACTACACAAAGGGAAATGCAGGTTTCTGAAGACCTTGTTGCCCCATGAGACTTTGTCAGAGATCCTGAAGAGCAATGTACCTGATGAGGACTGTGGGCTTTGCTGGTGCACTGCGGTAACCATTGCCTGGCCAACCAGCACAGCCCACCTGACACAACTGGAAATAACAGCAATTAATATGCAATGTTGTAGAAATGCAGAGGGATGCATTTTATATCAGATTTGGTTGAAATTAAATATTTAAATTTAGATATGTATGGGATGTATAAGGTACGTGTAGGTATTTCCAGACAGGCTTGGTAGTTTGGATTTTGTAGAGGTTTCTTGTTTATTTTAAATACATGAAAATGAAGAGTTTGCAAGATAAAAATATGTGATTTTCCTAATGGAATGGAAATTATTATTTTTATCCAGCTGCAGTAACTACCTCTTGATTGGCAACAATAAAAGGAAACTTTGGAAGTAGCAGAAAAAAGCTGGTTCAGAGAAAGGAGGAAGGAAAGTTCAGGGAAGGAGAAAGATGAAGGAAGTATATATCCCTGTATGTAAACAGTAATGAGCCTTAAATTTAAGCTCCATTAAGGAAGATTTAAGATTCAGTATGACAATTTTTCATAGATCTTTTAAGAGAGCGTCCTTTGTGCAGCATCACATATCAGTGTAATGAATAAATAAACAAGATACATTGGCAATTGATTTAAGACAACATTTATGTCCAGTCTAACATCTTTTTGGTGCCATAGTTAAATTGATCTAATATCTGGGACTTTCTATATATTTAGGATAATACACAGAGTAACCTTGTTCACTTGTGTTGAGTGCAAAAAAAATTACAAAATGTTTTTGTAACTCGAATGAATAGACATCTAAGGTTTCTTGCTTTTTAAGCTTTTGTACCATTTAACAAAATCAAGAGAACAAAATTTGTCTTGAAATTTTGATATATACCTCACAGTACAAGGGCTGCAGCTCATAAAGAAATCCTGATTGAAAGATTTATCTTCTGGAAGAAATCCATGTGGATAAAGTGGTTAGATAAGAGAGGATGGAATAGCATACAGTAGAAATAGGTTCTTATGCTTTTTGCAAATGGCATTCTTTTGTTCATTGTGTAAAATATTCTAATAGAAAGGTTCAGTGTACATATTAATTGATGAGATTTAGGAGCACCAGATATGAAGCCCACACACATTACCTCTGATTGGCTCAGAAATCAAGTTTAATGGAGGATAAAAAAATAATAATATAATGCTTTCTTTCTGGGTCATCTGAGGAACACCTGGATAGCACTCAATTGGGAATGTGTGCAGAAAAATAACAGCCTTGCCTCTGTGGGGTGTTGTTCCAATAGGAAGTAGGTTTGTTGTATAAGAAAAACAGGATTGGGTCCCATTGTTATTTTTATCCTTGCAGCAAAGTTTGTTTGTTTACTTTATTAGTTAAAGAGCAGGTTGGCTTTTGGGCAAGGAAGCCCTTTTTAGCTCCACGTAGCTGAAAGGTCTGTCAAACCTGAAGAGTTAATCTAATAAAAAACATTATTTCTTCCTAAAAATCTTGCTCACAGTGATGAAAACATTTCCTCTGTTAAACCCTGGCATGGGCTTGATTTAGGAAAGTGCTTAGGTTTGCACTGAAATCTGTCGCTTTCAGACTAACACCTAATGTCATGACTGACTTTAAGCACATACTTATTTTATTCATTGATTTCACAAGGAGAAACACGCACTTCAAATTAAGCATCTGCTTAAGGGCTGTCCTGCAGAGAGATGTTTTCCAGAAGTGGAGCAATGATAATCACAATTAGATTAAGCTGAACACAGCTATTTTACACACACAAAAATTCCTATATTACTTCATCCCTCTGATTACCAATAGTCCTAAAAATTATTGCTGTTTTTTATCAGTTTGACCTGTATTTCACACATATATAAAGCTTACCATGGCAGTCTTGATAATCCCTTTTACAGTCCCTGACAGGGTTCACTTGTGAAAGTTGCAATAAACAGAAATTTGGTTAGTACAGGAAGGTTAGGAAGTGTTTACATGGTCTGCAATTGTGGTCATCTGTATCCAGCCAAAGGGGAACCTCTAATTTACCAGTTTATGTAATTGAATTTTTAACTGGTGCACAGTGAAAAGCTTTTTTTTTTTTTTTTTTTTTCCCCCTGAGAGAAACAAACTCTAATTATAATGTATGCAGGCTGCAATATTTAAACAAGCAAATAGTGGTCTATTCTTGACATTTCGTCTTCTGGAAAAAAAAGCAAACAAACAAAAAAAACCCCAAACCAAACACACACACACCCCAAACCTGTAGGAAAGACTTGAATGTTTTACAAAGAAATTACTTCCTATAATCAAAATTGCCTTGCTATTTAGTCAAGGAATTTGGGTCTAGTAGGCATACTAATGATTTTAAAAGACAACCAGATGCACGTTTCGTTTTACACTGTCTATTTTTTTTCTAATTTCAGTAATTGTAGCATATGTTCTTTTCATATGAACAGTTAATGACTAACAAGCATCTAAGAAACCGAAAAGCGATTGGCAATCGTGGCTGGGAATACTGCCATGGAAAAGAGATGACCCAGGTACATCGCCTTCTCTTAAACCACACTTTGCTGATGGGCCTCATCTAAAACAAGGGAGAAAGAAAAGCTATTTGTGGTAACTTCTATAAAATATTAAGATCTCTCCGGATACTCACAAAGAGATGAGCTGTGCTTCAAGGACTCTGCAAACCAAAGTCAACCACAGATAAAGAAAAATGCTAGAAGGAAGGAACAAGGTCTGGGGATTAATTCTGTCTTGCTCGGCACTATATATAATGGAATGCACTAGAGCAAGCAACTTCAATAAGAAATGACATTTCACCTCTAATATTAAAAATGAAGCAACAATTCCCAACCCTTTTCCTTCTAAGAAAACATAGCCACTGCAATATGAATTAAAGGATAAGTGGCTTTTTTCCAAGCTTTCTGCATTTACATAAGGTGCTTTATTATGAACTGATTTAACAGTACCCAGATCTGCCATCCCTTAAAGTGTGCATAGGAGGTCTCTTCAGAGGCAAGGAGCCCTCACAGGCTCCTAAGGGCCTTCTTTATTGATGTCTCAGACCTCTGTCTGTTTCGTAGACAGTCAGGCTGTTATGGGATGCTTTTTGTTGCAGCAGTAATGTACAGAAGAAGCCTCATGGGTGTCAGTTTAAGTGTGATTTAGAGTTTAGGATCGGAAATACCACCACTTATACTCTACTTCAAACCCAGTCTAGTTTGATATGAACTTTTGTAATTGGCAAACCTCAGTCCACCTGACTGAGAGGCATGATGTAGACATACTGCTTCCCATCTGTCTGTGCCCTGCCCTTCTTAGGTATGCCCCATCCCCAGATTCCCCACTGACATTAGAGGAGAGGACTACTGGGCTTTTGTGTCTGGACATGTGGAGAAAGAAAGAAACCTTTCAATTATCCTCTCTCTTTACATGCTGTAGCAAATCTTCATAACAAGGCTGGATTCACAGAAGCCAGAAGGTTTCTTCCCAACGACTCACAGAATGATGCCATCAGGGGTGAATGCATTTATCAAGTGTATAAAACCATGCATTGGCTCT
>NW_008825547.1:1751138-1764085 GCF_000699105.1 Pygoscelis adeliae
GCTGGCTACCAGACAAATAACCATCCAGACCTAACTTACAGTAGAGAAACTCTGATAAGAGAAAGTGATTTGAACCATAGAGTCTAAAATGTCACAGTATTCCATTTCAATACCCTCAAACATAGGTGTATTATTTTCTTGCAAATATGGTGAATGCATTTGGATGTTTCTCTATCTCTATATGCACTGATATCGTGTCTCCTGCAATTCACATGGGGACCGACCTAAAGTCCACTAAAATCAAAAGGAGTCTTTGTGTTGCTTTTATTGATCTATGAATCAGACCTCCAAAGAATAATAGTGGGGTGAATTTTTAAAGTTCTGAACTGTGTCTCATTTTGGACAATCATTTAAAAGCAAAAATGTTTCTCCCAGTTTCACTGAAGCCTGCCTTCTTGTGATTTCTAGAAATCATTCTAAGGTCCTGGAAGAAATAGTACAATTTAGGATTCAGTTCATTTTCATTCTTGTTAGACTGACCTGCATCAAAGATTCTGTCATTATCCTTCCTTTTATAGCATATCTGTTTACCAGTTATCAAACATGCAATTCAAATTATCCTGGGCTCATTGGCAAAATTCTCAGGTATTTGATAAGCCTGACCCTGTGGGAATATCTGTGAAGTCTTTTGAATAATTTACTGAAAAAAAAACAGGACCATTTGCATCCTCAGGCTAATTTGCCTGCTTTTACAGATGAGAAGGTTTCTGCCATATATTGATCAGGAAACAAAGAAACTAGGATACGTACGTAAAAAAGGAATAGAAATAAATAAGTAATTCTTAAAAATATAGGAATGGAAAATGGCATGCTTCAATCTAGAGAACTAATGTAATTATCAAATAATCTTAAAGAGGAAATAAGATTGAAAATACTCAGGAAGAAACACAAACTGTTGCTTAGGTCCTCAGAGATACTTAAGCATCTAAGTCAGCTGCTCTGTAGTCTTTACCTATATATTTGCCTAAGATATCTGTTTTTCCACCAATGTGCAGGTAGAGTAGGGTAATTGGCTCCCCAAAGCCCAGAGCTCTACCTTAAGCAAAAGGCTCACTGATTCTGAGGCAGCCTTCTTACAAAAAAAGTTCAATTAACTGCAACAGTTCCCAATTCCTCTAAAATGCTCAGAGACTTAGGTAATTTTGGCTCATTGCATGCTTCTTAAACCTTCTTCTGGTGGGGTGTCTGATGAGAAGCATCCTCAGCTATGGAAGGCTGAGGATCAAGTCCATGCTGCACCACCAAGCTCTGATGTGACCTCCATCTTATCCCACATGGACCACTCTAGATGCTGGACAGTTGTCCAAGTTTAGGTTACATAACCTATATTATATACATTTTGAAATACATGTTGACACTTATTTCTCATCAATCAGCTGCTACGACATCAAAACCACATCCCTTTCCTATCCATTTCATCCTACATAGCTGGGATTGGGCTACTTATCAGATGTCCAACTCCCCTACCATTGTTGGAGGGGATCCTGGAAATATAATAAGGTCCAAGAACCTGGCAGCAGGACCCTTGAGATTTAGCTATTGAAATGTCTACACGCCTTTAAGGAGCTCATTTGTGTGCATCTGTTACTTGGGATAAACTTTTGGAAAAAAAACCAGGAAGATTTCTCTCTTCAAAAAGGTTCTAAGATATGAAATTATTCAACCATAAGGAAGGGAAACATTGAGAATTTACGTAGCTCATAGCTGCAGTCTCCACTGCAGAAAGCCAAGACAAATGAGATACAGTCTGAAAAAGACTGGATAAACCACTACTTGTTCTAATAGTACATTAATAGAAATTAGTAATATATTTAATGGTATTAACAGATAGAAATTAGATCATGAAGGTCCTTGTTAGTTTATCACTTGGGTTAGTAGGGTAAAATCCAATGGGAAGTAATTTGGAACTTTCCTGAGCAAAAGCTGAGTAAGAAATGAGTAAAACCTGCAGAAAAACTTTATAAAAGCAGATGAAGAACTATAAGTTACAGCTGGAAGTCACTGTGACTGAAGCTGGAAGAAATCCATTTAATGCAGGAAGACCTTGTTTGTGCATCAAGTTCTAGAATAACACACAGCTGGAGACCAGAAAGAAATTGCATCTGTGCATATATATATATATATCACACTGTATAATTGATACATCTGTGGAAGCTATCATCATTACCATCCTGCTTCGTCCGACATTGGCTACTGCCAGAGACAGGATGCTAAAGAGAGTTCGGTTCCCTAGGATGTGGCCTCAGATCTAATGGCTGTCGGGGATGGTTGCTCCCTGGGAGAAGCAGAAAAGCCCATTCAGTGTAAGAGCTGTTGGTGAGAAAGTGACACTCTATGTGCCTAAAGCATGCTTTTATTCCCTGTCTTCTTAGCCAAAGTGTTATGCTATTTAGCAGCACATTTCTGTGATAAACAGATCTAATGAACATGATAAATTCAGTGGTAAAATTGGAAGAGGGAGAAAAAGAAATAAAGCTGGTGTTACTGAGAGTCCGCGTCCATTTAAAACTACGTCTTAGAATTCAGCATCAAAAGCCACGGATGGCCTTAGATTGAGCAATGTCGGTGAACGCCATTGAGGAACCAGTTAGCTACAGGAAGGGTTTCATCCATTACACTATTACACTTAGAGATATTGTTTGATTGAGTAGAGTACTTGCTTATTTTCTTAAGGAAAAAAGTCTGTTTTTTAAATGAAAATATATTGCCAATTTTTCATTGAAGGAACTGGCAATTCAGAAATGCAAAAAAAAAAAAAAAAAAGGAGCATCAATGCTATGTTTTATCCACGAAACAGGCAACAGAAAGCTGCGTCAAAGGGATAACTGTCAAACTCACCTAATGTACAATCTGACTGAAAGCAAAAGGATTGCACCAAGCACGATTCTGGCTTCTTATACCTCTGACAAAGGTCTCCATCTTTGAGACTGTGCTGCTTCTGCTGACTGTGATTACTGCTGAGGCTCTAGCAATATTATATGTTATATATCAAACGTGTGACTTTTTCCACTGCTCTGTTGAAATTTCTCTGATTTCCGGAGTCTATATAAAATAAGCTATATTCGTCAGTGTTGTGTACCTGTTGTTGATGTTAGCATCCTGAAGGAGATTACAAAAAAAAAAAAAAAGAAAAGAAAAAAAAGCTGCTACTTTATCTTTGAAGTGGCCAGGCTGCAAGGGGAAGTAGTTAATTCCCCATGGGTAGGCACAAACATTCCTTCACTTGTGACATGTGTAAAGGTTGCTGTTCAGAGCAGACTCTTTTCAGGACCCATTTCTTCTGGGCACTTACATTTCTAAACCCCTCAAGAGGGCCGTACTTGTGAAAAAGAGAGTGGAAGCTCTGGTGCTCTGGTCTAAGATTACACCAGCATTTTTGTGAACAAACTTTGGATCAATCCAGAGTTGGAAGTGAACATGAAAAGTGTCAGTAACTCTTTTATAAGTCTTTTTGTGGTGCATCTGATTGACCCACATTACGATGTACAATAGTAAAAAAAGAGTGTTAGTAATCAGTGCTAATGAATACGTGTACCTACCTGATTCATATACTGGGCATTACCCCTCACTAATGCTTTTGTTTTGAATTCATTAAAATTCCCATCATGACATAAAATGCTGAACATTTACTATAACAAAAACAAAAGCAAACAAAAAAATGAGACACATTTATTGCAAATTTCAGTCAAAAAAGATATAAATAAGGAAATCACATAGCACAGGCACATTGTCCCAATCCTACTCTACTTTAGTTCATTAATTAATGTTTTTAGAAAAGATATTTACAGTGAGACCTCAGGCGAATACTCAGAGAGAGCTTGTGGCATAATCCTTCTCTGTCCTCCCCTCTTACCCTTCCCCCACCTGCAAAGGAGACTGGTTACTCATTTCTTTTTTTTCTTTAGAGTCCAGGAAGGACTTAGAGAAGTTCAGTCTTCATGGTTTAGATTTATATAAGCTATTTCATAAATCTCCTTCTCAAACAAACTTCTTATAGAGCTAAAATTGGCATTTGCTTGCCGAATTTTGGTAGAATTATTATTAAAGTGGTTTCAATAAATATAAGATCCTAGCAAAAATCTGTGCATATATGTATGTATCTAAGCTACAAAAAGCTGGTATTTTATTTTTTGCCACAATATTTAGCTTGAAAAACTTGCCTGGATATAAAAAACACCAGAAGATTTCATTCCGTAACAATTTAATTGTCTATCCGAGATGTTTCTAATAGAAGCTATCATAACTATATGACAACTTTATGTTTTGTAAAAACAAATGTTAATTTGAACATTACATTGTATTCTTTTAAATGAGAAAGTATGTAACAGAATCCATTCCTTACTACATGCAAAAAATTGTTAGGTGATGAAGCACTTACAACTAGAGCCTTTGCAGATTGCAAGAGAAGAAATACATAGAAGAGTTTTAAATAAAAGCCCTTTTAGTCCTGCTTCTTAAATATAAGGGCTTGAGGATATATTATGAAAGCCTTATTTGTACTGATGATGATTCCATGTAAAGTCTTATAGATCACCATATGGTGTATTCAAGTGGTACAATGCATCTACTGAGAAGAAAAGGATAAAAAACGTCCATTTTGGGAAAGCACTTACTGTGGTATCACAAAAAGGACTGGGGAATGCGAAGTAAGCTTGTTCAGTGACAAGACAAAAAGGCTTCTCTGCATGTAAGACACTATCTCAAAGCAGGCTGAAAAACTAAGTTTTCCTGCACCTCTCTATTTTTCTATATCACTTACTGCTAAGGAGTTGTGATTGATGTGATTATTTGTGAGAAGTTCAGGAATGGAGGAACCTGGAGTATAAAGAGAAGTGGATGGCCAGCTATGCTCAGGAACATGATTGTGCAGCTACAAATCTTTTCCAAGCTTGGACTTCCAACTACAGGTGCATCTTTCCAACCTGTTAGGGAAAAACAGGAAACTAATTTTTTTTTTCTCTCTGGAAAATTAAAAAAAAAAAAGGAGAAAAACCCCCATGTTCTTCTCAGCTGCTCAGTGCTATGAGAGCATTAGCACTTGTGTTAACACGTTCAGGCTAAAGCCAAACTAGGGGGAGTTCTTACTTCTCTTTTCTCAGCTATCATGAGATCTGTTTGCTGAGGTGAAGTCTATCAGACTGAGCTCTCCAGGGCTTTAGGTAAAGAAATGATTAGTTTGAGGATTAGTCTCATGATTCCTTATGGGCATAGCTATAGGAGTCATGCTGCTCACACCTCCCAAGGTAGCAGCTATTGCAGGGCTGCACCAAAGCAGGTATAAATTTACTAGAGAAGACACAAATATTACAGAGACGAAGAGTCTTAAGGCATGGAGGAACACTCACTTGAGCATGGGTTCCAAAACTGGGCCTACGTGTCCCTTCAGGAGACTGGACCTTGGTCCATAAGCTAAATGTGATTTCCTTTGTGGATTACAGATCTGAACTGCAATCATTCTGCTTTATATGTAGAAAGTTCCACAGTTTAATTAAAACCAGCATGTTCTTCATCCAGGTAATACTGGAATCTCCTCAATGACTTGCTTCTATGCAGGTTCTCAGCTCCATGAGACTGGGATTTTTTGCTATAACGATTATTCCTCTTCAGTCAACATAATTAATTCTATTCAAATCTCACTTTCCAGACAGTTCACCACCATTAAAAGCAACTTGTGTTTGTTTGTTTGTTTTTTTGGGTTTTTTTTAAGACTTTCTCTATAATTCATATAATCAGCCCTCTGATTCTAGCAATGTATGCAGCTCATGCAGCCAAGTAAGAGATCCTGGTCGGTACAATTCTGCTTCAAACTTATTTGGCTGTGTAATGTTATTCAGTACCTCGGGTGTGCTTTTATCCTCATGTCATAGTGGTATGAATATTTGCCACTCATCATAATCCTTCAGATACCCCATTTCATAGGTGGGGAAAGTGAAGTGCAGAAAGCAAAGTTGCTCAGTTTGCCCAAGCCTATGAGAAGTTGGTAATATGGGAAAACAGAATCCACGCATTCTGATTCTTAGCACTGTGCTCCAAGTACTCATAAATACCCACATAAATCAGGTTAATACTGGAAACGTAATAATAATTACTGTGAGAAGGGAAATGCATAGAAGGTTTTTGCCAGATTTCCCAAAGCACAGAAGTAATCAAAAATTCTAGTGGAGTAATTGCCTACTATTGAATGCAACCTAATTCCTGATAAACACCTAGCAATATATTGTATTATATACCTGTTCTAGAAGTACAAATATTGGATTCTGTCTGTCCCAGCTGAAGTCCATATGCAGTATTGGTGTCAGACCAAGGCTGTCCTTCAGCCTTTGCCATAATTCTGTACAACTGGGGTTTGTTTGATGCTGAAAAAGAAGGAAAACAAACAGAAACCCCAAACCAAGAAACCCCAAACAAACAAAAAAAAGGTTGTTTCCTGAAGAAGAGCTAAAATAGACTGCAGCTGATCCCCGCTAATTACTCTTGTTGAAAGCTTGGCTTTTTAAAGTTACTTTTAAAAAAATGGCTTTGCTGAGGGGAAACTCTACCACACTCTCCATGATGATGGTGAAGCCCAGATTTAGGCATGCTACATTTTGGACCTCACCCAAATGATCTGCTTCTCATCCTTATTTACTTCACTTCATGATATGACTCAACTCATTAAACATTTCAGACTCAAATTAGGTCCAAGAGAAAGTGTTTCCATCCTGCCAAGGCATCCTGAGATGGAGTTCTATTATCCATCACACTCTTAAACAGGGATTTCCTCCTACTTGATTCTGAGTAATAATTTGGAAGTGAGACCTTGGTATTCCCTCTGAATGACTGGGCTGAGCTTGTAGTTTAGGATGAATCACTTGCTCAGTAGGTACATTGAGGAGAGGGCAAATTGTGCTGTAATTGATTCTCATTTTGTAGCTGGAGTGTATATTTTCCACTCACTTCATTTGCTTCATCAACATCAATTCAGCCTTCCAGCAAACCACACCCTTGTCAAAAATTATTGCAGGAAGAAGAGGCTGAGCAAGCATGGCCACTCATTTCCCTGAGGGCAAATTGCCTCATATCAACCTTCAGAGGACGCTTTTGTAAAGAAAACTAGAGATCTTGTCATTTTTTATTCCTTAGTGAGAAAGTCACTGCACCTGTTGTGTGATGGCAATCACACCAAGCTCCTGTAGTTTCTAGCCTCCTCCAAGCAATGTTTTCACAGACCTTCTCTGGAACTCTTCCACTAGCCTCTCCCAGATTCCTTCTGCTTCCAGATGGAAAACCAGTAGCTCTTGAGATCAATAACCTGAAAAAACAGTGGCCCAAGAGAGTCTATTTCAAAATGAAATTGGCCAAATTGAACTAGCTCAGAGCTGGCTGACATTCTTTCTGAACACAATTTCCACTATAGAGGCCGAACTGACTTCTTTGGAACATACCTTCAAAGGCTGCATTACAAATTCTCTTATTCTACCCTTTCTGTATTGCAAATGACATAGGGCCAGGATGTGGGCCAAAAACTATACTCATAAAATTCTCTTCAAGTACTTTATCCAGTAACAAAGAATTATAACAAGATGGGGTCTGGAAAGAAATCAATCACCATAGTTAAAGACCAGGCATCTTTTCCCTTATGAACAATCTGAACGTGCATATTTCACACGTATAATAGCTTACAAAAAAATAATGATGGTCAGTATATTTACAAGAAGACTTAGAGCAATTGGAAGCCAGTTCATAAGCAAGCATCTAGATTTTTTAAAGATTCAAATGTCTGGAAACTGTCACAGAGAAAAGGAAAAAAAAAAAAAAACCAGTTCATATTTGAATGCCCACATATGTATTTAAGGCCAGAAACAAAAAGGGATTTACAAATTATGATGTTGAACATAGCAATGCCTACAAGTTTCATGGACAGAACTGAAAACACTGAACTAAGAACCTAAGAACTAAGAACTGTGATCAGTTAGGCTCCTAGGAATGGGACCTAGACTAATCGTCACATCAAATGGTGGAGGCACCTTCTCCTATGAGTAGGAACTTGTAAAGGGGCATGTCTGAAACTGTAGAAGGAAACTTTATTTTGAGGACTCATGGATTTCACGCTGGCCAAAAATGAACATTCTGCAAGAGGCAATTCAGAGCATCTAAATTTGGATTTATAGGCAACTGGTTCACTTTTTTCTTTGAACATATAGGTGAAGGAGGTGAAAACCTATCTGTTAGAGCCATGAAATGAACCCTAGGAACACAGGCAATGAACCCACTGAGTGCGTCTGCACTGCTAAATGAAAGAGGGTCAGGGAGATGGTTAATCACTGAAACCCTGGTTTCCCAATGTTTAATTATTATCTCTCTCTCTGGCTCTGTGCTAGACCTCTCCATCTAGATTTCTCCAATATCTATCTGTCTGAAGGAGTCTAGCTCTTGGCAGCAAGCTGGCACCTTGGCATTCTCTTTTATTTGCCAGTAGAGCTGCTGTGATTGGTGTAAGCAGTTGTTTTAAGTGAAATAGATCGCCTCTGAAGGATTTGTGTTTATGCTCCACTGACTTTATCAGAACTCAGGCAAGCACCCGGCTTCAAAACAGTTTAGTTCATCTCTTCCTCATCAGAGCTAGATGCCTAAAATTTAAGTAAACCTGCATCTTATTCTGTTACACTAGATGCTGGACTTAAATACCTCTTATTTTCTATTTCACACACTGAACACGTGTAGTGAAAACAAAATAATAGCAGTAGGCAAAAGGGATCTGTATGCAGTTGGTATAGAATCAGTAAATGTAGGGCAAAAAGAAACTAGAGAAATGGGAAGATATATTGATGTTGGTTTAGATCTACAAAGGAAAAGGTTTCCAGAGAGGTCCCCGTACCTGGGATCCAGTAAGATAGACTGGAGACTTAGCACTGCAACAGCAGGTCTTGACAGTCCTGCCCTGGGAGGCCCAGGGGCCAGCTTTGTTCCAGCTCTGCAGTGACTACAGGGAGGTGTTTTCACAGCTTAGTTCCTCTCCTGCATAGAGGAGATTATGATGTTACCTTTATCTGCTCTGCTTGCTTGTTTAGAGCAAAGTCTAATTCTTGTGAACCAAGATACAGAGCTGAACACGCTATGCCCCAGGTCCTGTAAAGAAAATCAGCTCTTTCCAGAAAAATCCTGGCAATGGAGTAGTAGGTATTTCTTCATTCAGAGTCTAATTCTGCAAGGCAGGTGAGGATCATTCTCTTTTCACCTGTGCCTGCTACCAAGAACGGGAAACCTGAGCGTGTGCAGTGCTTTGATGTAGCACCTGATACTTTGCAAGTTATGTCTTGTATCCTTTTCACAGAAGTCTTTTCAGGGTGAATGTGATTTTAGTTATCAAACTCAAAGTGTTGACATGTCCATATTAAGAATATGAAGTAACAGGTGTCAGTAGGGCTTCTCTGTTCTTTATGCTGAAGCCAGTTGAAGCTGGAGGCTGCTATACACTACCAAAATGTCAGCAAAGCTACACAGAAAACTTCCCTTGACTGCAGGACCTCTTATACATGGGAATCTTTCCAGGGTAAGCAGGGAAACATTTTTCTACTTTATCTTAGTTTGCTCAAGGAACTGAAATCATCCAGGATTGAGTCACATGCCGTTTGCAGAGCCCCTGACTACGGCAGAGCAAATTCTAAGAAATCCTTTATTCAGAATGTCCTCCGGTTCGGCAAGGCCCTGGAATTTGGGTGACCACAGGAAGCAGTTGAGAGGTTTTCCAGCCTGACCGTATCAGCCGTCTCACCACAAGAACTTCCTATTTTGGCTGAGTCCTTTCAATCAATTTGAGGCTGCTCTGTATGATCAATAGGAGGGAGTTTAAGGACGGCTTGTTTGCCTTATGTTTGTGAAGTGGTTCTTGTTCCCTGGCTTCTCTTTCTTACGGCAGAACTACTCCTGTTTGCTTTAAGGCTTTAAATCATTGCTAATTTTTACAAAGAGAAACAGGGAGTAAAAGGTGTATAAAACATTTTGTACTAAGTCTCTTGAAAAGTTAACTGTAAAATAACCAACACAAAACAAAACAGAGGAAGACCTGGAAGATAAAGGAGACGGTAAGTCTAAGATAGAGGATGATTTTATAGGCACACTGCACCTAAATAATAACATAACATATCTGAAATATATATATTAAAAATATCTATAAATTCTATTGAAATGGAAATGTAAATGAAACTGCAAAACTTACAATACTCAATACTCTCAATATAAATATGATATAAAAATATAGGGAAATAAAAAAAATAAACTGCAAAGTACTATTTGCTTTCATGCGGCCCTTGAAAAGTTTCATTATCATAGGAAGAAAACAACAGCCACAGCACAAAGCCATTAGTGTCTGATGAAAATAAGCTGGTGAAAGCTACCTCAGTAACTGAAAGAGATTTGCATTCATGGTTTTCTAGAGGTGTGGGTAAATGAATGATTTCAGTTACTGGAAAATAATATTTGCCTTAGATAGCTTAACATTTGAATAGGGCAAAAGGAGTGCATCTTATCTGTATCAGATCACTGGATCCTATCTCAAAAATAGCTATGAATTTGTCATTTTTTGTTCACAGAGCAGCTCTTCTTTTTCAAGTAGGGATACGGTAGAACAAATGTTTAATTGTTTTGCGTAGCCCATGATCTTTTAATCTCAAACTCGGCACAGACATATAACACTGCTTAGTGGGGGAAAACAGAGATTTGTTTGATTGAAATAAATGTTTGATCCCTAGCAGGACATGTAGACTACCTGGAATACAGTGACTATCTTGTTCAAAAGTTATGCACATTAGTATTAAATAATTTAGTTAAGATCTTTGAGGTAGGAACTTTTTATCATTAGCTGCTCTTTAGGAAATCTAGCACTAAAAAGGCTTAATTATAAAACTCATGAAAAATACATTTTACTTAGTTTCTTTACATTAGAGTAGGCTATTAAGACATGACAATTAATATCCTTCCTCCAGCACAGAGGAAGGATATTAACATGGAGGACCGATGTTGGTTTACTTCTTTTTATATTCCTACCCACAGGTACAGTATTGGAAATGAAAATGCATTCCTTCCTTCCTTGGTGATTGGTTTCCAAAACCTGGAGCGAAGATTACCATCCATGAAAGGATGTTTGTTCAGAGGGTGTTCAGCTGCTTAATGGGTATGAACCAAAGCCCACCCTGTGAGATACAACTAATTCCTGATAAGGCCCAGAGGCAAAATCTATAGCTAAGGAAATCCTAATATGCTACTTGATGTGAAAACACAGACTTCCCAAATCTAAGAAGGGTGAAGAGCAGAATCAACCCTCAAAATTAGTTTCCTGGTTTCACATTCACCAGGCGTATGGGCCTGTATGAAAATCATTTGAGACGATATCATAAAACTTATTATATCATGTATCATAAGAATTACTCTGAAAAATATAATTTCATCTTAAAAGCAACAGTGATAAACAGTGGATACTGCTTCAGCTATTAAGGTTCCAAAGTAGTTCAACCCTCTTCCACTACTATACTATGTGCAAAGATCAGTTGTGACATTTCAAATGGACACAGATGAAAGATGTAGAGGTAAGAGAGTTTGCAAAAGGTGTTAAGGTGTCTAGAAAGCACCTTAAATTATTTATTTTGCTCTCTGTTTGACCCTGAGGTGTGCTAATATCCCTTTGCTCAATGTCGGTTGCATAAAGAAGCTTTGAAAGATATGTGTGAATAGTTCCATGAGAATACTTCCAAAAAAGGAGATCCTCCTTGCACAACAAAAAGCTACATTAAGAGGTCTTTTCTTGTTCTGGTCCTATCATAAAGCTTCCAAAACTGGTGGAACAAGACCTCTGTTCTCTTATTCCCAGGAAACACCTTGCTAGACAGCTTACCGCTCTCTCATGTGGCTCTCACCGTCCCCTCTTGCTCCAGGCCAGCCCCACAGCAAAGCTCTTTTGTCTCCCCTACCTTTGTCCAACAAAATTAAACTGATTTGCAGGTTTCAGGCCAAATCATTTTGGAGCTTTGGCAAGTGAAAAGAGAGAAAACAGAAACAATGTTCATGTGAGATCGCTTCAGTTTGAACCCTCACATTGACAGAAATGCTTTGCTTCATTTGCTTCAAACTGACCAGATAATTTTTATTCTGGCATATGATCACACCTGTGGCATTTCAGAAGGATTTGCTTAGGTTTGATGATGTTACCACAAGTCATAATCTGGCTTATAAAAAGAGGCTGGAAGAGAATTAAAACTGTGGAGTGGCTATTCTGTTTCCCACACATAACTATGGAGACAAGTTATTCTCCAAAACCAGCTTTGCTTCTGAAAGCAAAGTTTGTCATCAAGAAAATAGCTGATGAGAAACGCAGCATTACCATCTGAGTCACTGGCGTTTGTCATATTTCCTCAGTGCAGTTCATTGTGAAGAACACTGAGTTAGAGTCATAGCTAAAGCTGAAAGTGATAGAGAGAGATAAATCCAAAAATTTTCTGCAGTGAGAAGAGAAAAAGAAACTCTGGAGACCCTACTAACATAATGTGCATTGTTTATTTGCTAACTTTTAATGTATGGAAAGATATGGAAAATACGAAACCGTAACAAGGAAAGTATTAATCTTATATTAGACTTCAAAAAATCAGTTGGACTTGACATTTTAAATGATACTGACAGAAATTTATTGCACTACAGAAATAGGTCCCGGACTGGTGTTTTGTCCATGGTGAAGTTACAAAATTTATTCTTCAAATATTTACGTTAATCTGCTGAGGAAATTTTATTAAAGTTCACAATTGCCTTACACATCATGGCTTACTCTGGCTCCCTGAAATAAGGCCATTATGTCCTAATCATTTAACACACCCTCCCTCCTGCATGTGTACATATAAATATACTTTTTTTTTTTCTCACAACAACAAGCACTCACTATTACATGGGGAATACTTGGCTCTCTCTTGCAGCTTTTCTTA
>NW_008825547.1:1764115-1782278 GCF_000699105.1 Pygoscelis adeliae
GTCACACCTTTCTTTTCTCACTTACACTTCGAGACTTCCACATGCTGGCAATTGCGTTTCCAGCTAAAGTCAGACATATAGAATCTTCTGGTCGCCTGGACAGACCATAACCCTCTTCCAGGGTGTTTTTGGTATTATGGTTGCATTCCTTTATTTTAATGTCAAGACTAAGTGGACCACAGCCAAGAAAAAAATTTATACCAAAGTCCCCGCGTTGCTGCCAGATCATCTAAGCCAATGACTGAAATACAATTAAAATTAATTTTCCTTCTTTCTGTGGAACTGTAGTGGACATGGAGTGCAGCTGTTGTGATCTGGTTTATGGGCTATCATTCCCACCTCTCTTAACTCTTAGTGGTACATTTTCAAAGTGAAATAGTAGACGTTCTTTCCGCCTGTTTAATGAAAGTTGTATGCTCCAGATTTCACATAACAATTTTCCTTCTTTATAGAGTGTCATGATTATCCAGGGTTCTTTTCAAAATAAATAAAAAGTAAGGTGACTGGATTCTGCCCACCATTATAGTGGTGTAAACCTGGAACGGTTCTACTGATTTCACAGGGAGGAGGCTGGATATTAATTGGCATAACAAAACAAAATACAGACTAAAATCCATTCACTATTCACACTTCAAAATATTATATGTATTATCAAAGATACTTTGCTGCATGGTAGGGCACCCAGATTAATCTACTGAGAACATAACAGTGATGATGCTGAGTGAGACCAAAGACCTGTGTCACACACACCATTACATCCCTGATGCTGGCAAAAAGGATCCCCTTCTTGCCCAGGAGGAGAGTGTCAGACTCCCTGTCAGGAGGCCTGAGTACACATATACTCCAGATCCTACCCATTTGCATTTCATGAATTTTCTGTCAGTGTTTCTGTGGGCCTTCTTATAGGAGCATTGAGATTATTTTGCCAAGATGCTGTTATAGTGTGACAAATGAGGGAAGAATATATCCTTTGGTCTTCAAATTGTGCCCAAATTATAGTCTTTTTTCCTGGACAAGAGTTAATAGAAAAATAAAAAAATTCTAACCACAATTCTGCCCTCTAGTAATGATATATGGAGACCTAGATATAGCATTTCTTCAAGAATTGCTTTTTATGATAAACAAGCTCTGAATCACCCTCAAGTCTGGAGGAGGAGTCATGTAGCAAATATAAGCTGCCAAGGCAAAAATTACTTTTTACTTGTTCCGCACCAGTTTTTTCTATTGATGATTTCATAGGTTTCCACACAGAAACATTCAATTACATAGAATGGAAACCATTTTCTGATGGAAGTGTTAAAATTCAAATGGATTTAGATAATGAAGTATTCCTTTTGGCCTGGACATTCAGTGATGTTCCATCTGCATATGCACTATATTACTTGTTTGTTATGCATGTTCTCCGCTGTATGTAAATCAGTCACTATACCAGTTTAGAAACTATAAATTGTATATATAAATAGATGATACAATGACTGAGATCTACCTTTGGTTAAGCACATGAAGCTGTATTATGGAAGGGACATTAATTAATATATTACTGCATGCTGATATTTCAAGGAGTGCTTTTGATTTAGGATTTCTCTTTAAGTAGGGATCCAGATCTACTTTTATCCTGAGTAATATCTTATTTAGTCCAGTATAAATCACACAGGTTTGTTAAGATATGATTATATATTGGATCCTAGGTCTCAGTCACATGGAATAGTACCCTACTTGCCAATCGTTCATTTGAGTTTTGAGGCCACTTCCAAACTAAGAAACTATGCACCTAAGCAGAGACACACATAAAATGTGTTCTGTTATGTATTCTGTTATGCACAACACTGGGTGAACAAGCACACAAAATTAATGTAAAACTTCTCTATTGTACGTGTACAATTCTGTTAAATAATATCTGCATAATGATTCAAGTGAATAAGCATAAATTAAAATTCTTGTCCCATGTAAGCTTCTAACCCTGGGGGATTTTGTCATTTTGTTTATTCTAACTGAAAAATAGAAAAACTACAAGTATTTTTCATCAGTTCTGAATTTCATACTTTTCTGGTTTTTCATCTGTGAGTAATTTTGAGAATACTTTTTTATCAAGATGCATGCTGAAGGACACTCTGCTTTTTATGGAAGAATCTACCTTTGCTTGTCTGTGAATACAGGTAATTCATTGTGTATTTTGGAGTTGCAAGTCTCAGTTTTGTTCAGCCAGTCAGGCACCTCTGAATTCTCTCCATTTGTTAATATTAATGCTCTAGTTAATGAGAAAGGATCCAGGTAGTCAATTTAGACTTCTAACATGCTTACATTTAAAGAACTCCATGAAGCTGTTTTCAAACGGTAAAAATCTGACCTTGCTACAATATCTGTAGGGCTTTGAAAGACCTCTAGAAGGAGCTTCTGTCCATTGCCAAAGGACTTACTTCCCTCCACACAGTGTATGAGGATCGTAGTCAAATCATTTTCCTTACTAACTTAAACAGTACCAGGAAATGTTCCCAGGCTCTGAAACTCATTTATCCTGTTCAATAGTTGAAGTTTGGGTTGTGCCAAGAGTCTCCCAGACAATCTCTGCATGTTGTCTGGGAGTTAGTACAGAGTGAAAAACCCTCCATGGAGCAGTCTACATACAGCCCCTATGGTTCTGGCAGGTGGAGAGTTCGGCTGGGTGGATGTGGCCTATTCTGTGCAAGTTGGACTCTCATGTCAAATGTTACTGAGCAAATGCTGAGTATTAGTACTGGTGACAAATGACCTGAGACTGTTAATGTTCTCATTTTTCATGATAGCTTTTTAAAGGCAAAGCAAAGCTGGGCTGGCTTTATTTGTGTGACATCCGTATTGTAAATGTATTTACTCTGGACATCTTTCACCTTTGTTTATTCTGCTTCAACAAACATCTATATTTCACAGTGTTTTCCTCAAAAAGTAAAGCTTGCATTTTTTTTTTTTCACTTCATATATCACTTATCTCTGTTCATGGTTCTCAGCTTATGAACCGTGCTATTTCTTTAATTTTATTATTAACACAGGATAATAGGATAAATCAGGTAGGAAGGGACCTCAGGAGGTCTCTAGTTCAATTCCTGCTCAAAGCAGGGGCAGCTCTGAGGTCAGACCAAGTTGATCAGGCCTTTATCCAGCTGGGTATTGAAAACTTCCAAAGATCGAGATGGCACAACCTCTCCTGTCAACCTGTTAGTACAACTCTTCCCAATTTAAATACAGTATGATTTTACATTTCATTCAAAAACTCAGACAGAACCGCAAGAATTCAGATTATTTCTTCATTGGCTGAGAAGAAGAGAAAATTGTTTGCACATGGCTTTTGTTCATGTTCAGAAGCATATGCCTTTTTTGTTCTGTTTTGTAATTAACCCTCTTCAAAACTATGTATCACACACCTTTAGGAAAGTACCAGAGGTCATTAATTCTGCGTCCACTCCCCCAAGAGAGTAAGTTCACTTTTTCTGTCCTGTTCCTAGTAGCTGTGATAATATCTCTTGTCCTTTTGCATGGTTTGAGACTTTCTTCCCAGTACTGAATAGGTTTCTTAAGCCATGGTTTTATGACAAAGTGAAACCATATTCTAGAATCAATATGCAGTTCAAATAACTCCTGGTAAGAGCAATGAGAGTTTTTCCAACAATGTCAAATGTTTACCTACTGGAAACCTACATTTTCTATTGGTCAGAACCAAATACTATGAATTCCAGCAACACAGGGGTTAAACACAGTCTTGATTCAGTCTGGAGTTGAAGTATATTTGTAGTAGTCATTTCAGTGATTGGAGTGATATGCTGGCTCAACGAAGTATATGGTTTTTTTAATAGACTTGGGAGAGTACAAAAGCTTACAGTTGTGCAGCAGTGGATGCAGAAAGTAATTCAGCAAAGTAGTCAGCACAACTGGACAGGTTAGTGAACCTATGTGGAACCCTGCTACACTTAGTGAAGCTATTTTAAGTTCTGTAGGAAGTTAATCCTGCTCCAACAACTTGGCTAAAGACTGTAAAAATATCTTTGCCAGGAAAGGGTATCAACATTTTAATCTACTTTGTGCTGATAAAGAGAGGGAGAGGGGAGGGGTTCATTTTCATGGAATCAGATGGAGGTGAAACAAAAAACTCTTTGTCTCAAGAAATATTGCACCTGCATTAAGTTCACTGCTGATTACTTAGTCGAAATTTGTTTTTTTCCCTCTTCTCCCTCCCTTTGTTATTTTCAGCACTGAGGAATGTGGGGAATGTAAGCCATCCTTCTTGTCCCTGACAAATTTCGTTCTTCAACTGTGAAAAAGAATAGACCTTCCTCACCTAAGTTACCATTGGCAAGTCATCTCAGCAATGCACCTGTACTGTGTAACACTATATTATACTTTCCAGGGCTTCATATTTGTGTGACAGACTTGAGAGATCCATTTCCTGCTCATCTAAAACCGATGGCTGGGGGTCCTATTCTGACTAGGAAGGTCTTTTAGGAATGTATTGTGGTTTCCAAGCAATGAATCAATGGAGAAATAAATCTTTTTTATTTCATATAGAAAACTTTTTTTTCATGAAAGGAGAAGGTGCAACTTCCATGGTACTCTCCTTCCCCAAATGAAGCTGTAGCGCCTTCAACACATTGCATAGAAATTTGTTTTTCTTGAATCTACTTTTCTCATTAATTTTAAACTTTAATACTCAGGACTCATAGAGGGTAAGGTCAGCTCAGATAGAGATCTGAGGCCTTCACAGATATTTTGGTCTCCGTGGAAACATACAAAAACAGAAGGTCTGTCTAGGCTGGTCTGATAGCCCTAAAAATTGTTACAACTTGTGTAGGCAGGCAGGTACATGAAGTTGAGTAGAAGACCTTTATAAAGGCTGTGTGATTATGAGGACTCAGTAGATTACACAACCTTGCAATAGGTAATCATGTGCTCTAACTTTTCCTAATTTTTTCAGACCTGTTGGGCAGGTCTTCACTGTGCAATCCCTGGGCTGGCAACAGCCTGGGAACATTTATCTTCCAGTACCACCCTCTGCTGATGTACCAACCTGATACTGAAAGAAGCCTAGCAATGTGAGTGCAGCTAGTTTGTTTCCAAATTGGATCTGGTTCAGTCAATCATGAGTGGGAGAATCTGTGTATCTTACTTCAAAGAATAGTTGTTAATATTTCCATCTCAAGCTTGCGTAGTATTTCAAATAGGATTACTGAAAAGTCTATCCTGAGCCTGGTTTTATTCATCAAAAAACATCAAAAAAAGTCCTTAATTTAAGATTAAAAACAAGCTCATTGTGGACCAAAAAAAATTATGTACTTTGCATAAAATGCTATGAATAATAATTCCAGTTCTACTGCACCATAATGTATTCAGCTGGGATTCCTATGCCTTTCAACCTCACCCTTAAAAGAAAGGTATAGCTGGCCTGAATAGAGAGCAGAAGACAACAGTCCAGAGGACAGCAACATGAAGGATGACAGAGATTAAGAAAAAATTACATACACTAATGGTGAAGGGCCTTGGTATTCTTCAGCATAGGAAATACAAGTACAAAGAGGAACCTTGTCTCAGTGATCAGTTCAGCAAATCTACCGGGGTAATGACAGGACAAAATTCATTTGGCTGCTAACGAGATTTGAGCAACATATTTGAGAACTGGCATGTGGCACTACAGAAATGGAAACATTTAGGGATTATACTATCTCTCAGACCAAGTTGGAGGAGACTCTTTTACACATAGAGTGTATTTGGTCCTGCAGCAATGTAGGATTAGATGAGGTTGGACCAGATTATGTTTTTACATGCTTTCTCAAAATTGTTTTCTCAATTTAAATGACATTGCATAAGTCTAATATTTTATTTCCCATAAATCTGCTACAAGTGCCATTACTTGTGGTAACCTCTTTTTATTTTTTATTGGTAAGATCCTGTATCTACTCTGCATTATATTGACCAGTTAGCTATCAGTATCTAATATTTTATTTTTTTGTATACTGAAAAAACAATAGCTTTCTTCAGCCCTCTGGCACTTCCCAGTTTCAAAGACTTGTTTGAAAACGTCACTGGAGTTCTAAAGAGATCCTCTTCCAGATGTTTTAAACATCCAAGGTGTGAATTTTATAGTTTTATGACTTAAAGCATCTAACTTTAGAGCCTGCTATTTAACAATCCTGATGAAATGGAAAGAATTCCATAATTGTCCTTAGCGACAGGCACATATTGCCTGTCTTTTCTTTCTATGTCCTGAAGTATTTTTTTTTGTCCCATTTTTACATCTAATTCTGCTTTTTTTGTAAATCAGGGGGAAGATTTTTAACTAAACTGAAGACTGAATGTTTAATCAGAAAAAAAAAGGAAGCATGGTAGCATCTGATAGCTCTTCTTATGTCTGCAGCAGACGAATTCATGATCTCAGCTCTGTTCCCACAGAAACACACTGATCTGTATACCAAGATGCACATAACTGATCTGTATAACCAAGATGCACATAGGAGGGAGGACATGCCAACCATCTCCTGAGAGGCTAATTGTGGATGCATTTGAGTATCTGTATATTCAAACAAGTTAAACATTACCATGAGCCAGGTGAGTAACCATGAACCACCACTATGATTTGAATTACTTTACTTTGCATGTAGAGCAGACTATGAATATTTGCATAATCAGCTGTCGTGGGTCAACTGATGGATGATATCTTCTTAAGGTGTTGTAACTTGATCACTTACTTGAGATCTCAGGCTCTGTTATTAGAAGAGCTTTACAGGCACTCCTAAGGATACATTTGTACCAGAATTGACTGACATCGTGCACCAGGTTCTGATTTACGTAAAAGATCATTAAATGTGTTTGCATACAAATATCTTCAGAATTTTTCATCACAGAAATAGTCTTAGACACCAACAAGAAACTTTTATCACAGAGATGCTGTCAGTATTGGCAAATGTTTATGGTTTTTTTCCTAATATAGTTTATGTAGATTATGCAGATGAAATAATGTACACTGATAAATTCTCTGTTTTCATAAAACAATTAAGCTTTTTCACAGTGATATCTATGTTAATTACAGATGTGAGTCTTTTCATATACTGGACTGACATGAAAATGTCAGCAAAATCAGTTCTTTCAGCTTTAGAGTTGAAAACATATGAAAAGGTATAATGCATTATAGAAATTCTTGTCTTTGGTACAACTTTCCTGTCAGTCAAACATGTAATTTAAATGACATATTGTGAGCATGACCATTCCCAAAACACAACTGTCACAAACATGAAGTTAACACACTAAATAGTTCCTCTGACTGGAGCTGTAAGAATTGCCTGAAGTACTGATAGGCTTCAATAATTTCCTCTTGTTGGCCAGCTATTAATCTCCAGTATATGCCTTCTATCTTGATCATTTTTCCTCACGAACATTGTAACTCGAATGCTTTGTGGATCACCAAAGCTGTAACAAACAGGAAAGGACAGATATATGCACATGTATTAGATATATTTACACATGTATATCATTTTGCAATTTGTTTTAAAGTCAATTGCAACCACATAACAGCAGTGTCACGCTAGAATCCCTAGGCATCATACATCATATGTTCTTCTTCGTTCCTTAGTATGTCATTTGATCATGTTCTATTTTGTAATTTCCAAAATTTCCCTTGCTATTGTATATAGGTTTGTCATTATGTTCACATCAGTGTCACTCTCATTATTTTTCTTTCTGGCTGAAGAAACTCGTAGATGAAATTTCCCAGCTGAGATCAAGCCCCATCAACACTCATTAGCAGATCCCATGTGTTTAGTAAGCAGTCAGTATTACAGTGAAAGAAACGGACATGCTTTTAAAAACACGGCACTCAATTCTTTTCTGAAATGTAGACGAAAGAAGAATTAGTGTCCACAGTGAATGCGAATATCTTCAAAAGGTAGCTACTTGTCTGAAGAGCTAACAGAACCCTGAGTCTTAACTAGTGGCAGACATGTGGTCAGCACGGAGCTACACAGTAATTACTCCTTTAATCCTAGGAAATTATTAAAGCTTGATGGATTATGAGATTCTGTCCCAACGGATGTAGACCAATTGACGACATTGTTGACACTTTAAAGACCTCTATTAAGGGCAGGGTCACCGAACCTGCATCATTTGTTATTGCATTATGGCTCCGTGTACTCAGTTCCAAAAGGCACAAACATGCAGCATTTTCTGTGCTCCTGGTTGCAGATAAAAAAGATGAAAAAATGTTTCCTATTACTTCCCCTTGATCATTTATTTCTCCCTCATTTCTTCTCTTTCATGGAATTTGAAAGAAGTCAAGGAAATTGTGCAAATGCCCTTCAGTGTAGCCACAGAACTCTTAAGAAGTGCAGAACCCGGTCTGACCTCAGAGCTGTCCCTACTTTGAGCAGAAGTTTAGGCTAGCGGACTCCTGGAGTCCCTTCCCACCTGAATTTTCCTGTGATCCTGTGATTTTAAAAACTCTGCCAGCAATTAAAGACTCCAAG
Organism: Pygoscelis adeliae; assembly: GCF_000699105.1. NCBI lineage: Eukaryota > Metazoa > Chordata > Aves > Sphenisciformes > Spheniscidae > Pygoscelis > Pygoscelis adeliae. The sequence continues at coordinate 1,772,596 of NW_008825547.1, forward strand.
AAGAGCTGAGAGTGCTTAGCATCTACAGTACCAAATCTCAAGCATGCAAAATCTTTGTTTTCTTGACATATGTACCTTCTCTCTTGGAATGTCTATAAAAATCAATAAGAATTAGAGAAAATATACAATTCAAATACACAAACAATCTCTATATAAATCTGAAGCTGCCTGGTTAAACACCACTGGAATCTGTCCATCATTCACAGAAATCACCACAATCCAGCTTCCCTTCAGCTTCAGTTATTTGGCATTTTATCAAAAATAATAGGTTATATGCAACACATATTAACTATGTGGCTGACCTTAATGTAATGATGTGAAATTGTCTAAATCTATCCCATACTCTTTAATTTGAGTAGCAGTTACGATTTTCCTCCTTTGAACAGCATCTTGTGGGATGTTCCTAAACGAGTAACCTTAAACAACTGGAATAATATTGTTACATTTTCCATAGTTCATTTCACCTGCAGCTACATCAAACTTCATGTAACTAGGATGCATGAGGAACTAACCAATTCTGCTAGAGAGGTTTGACTCAAACATAGCTGTTTGAGTCACTTAGTATTGTCCACTAAAAATGAATAAGCTATAGAATTTGACTCAAAAAATTTGAAAAAACAAACAATTCAAATACATACTTAGACCACTAATTTCTGTCCACCAGCACTACCTAAAATGCTCACTAATCTTTGTGAATTATATGTGACACTTGTTTCTAAATTCTCACTTATTCTATTACAAAAAAAATGGTAATGGTACTAAATTTTCTACCTCATCTTGCACCTTTTCTGAGGATGTTTGTTACTTTTGCAGCCTAAAAGTGCTTAGATGGCCCACTGGGTTTATCTGACTTGATAGGACAATTGATCCGTCCTTTTCCTCTGCATACCAATCCCTTTCCTTGTGAAGGACAGCAACTATAGTAATAAATTTTCATGGAGTTCTGTTCCTCCAAAGCGCAGTGATAAATACTATTTAGGAGCCTGCTAAACCAGCATTCCCCTTCAAACCTCATTGCTGTCCTCCCCTGTTTATAAGGGAGAATTCTCATGTTATGTTATGTCCTGTCCCCTGACATGACTGGTCATCAAGGGGTGGGGAAAGAAGAGAGACTGCTCAGGACCAGACCTGGAGGAAAAAAAGTCTCTGTCTTAAATGCATTAATCTGAACTCAGGCACATTTAAGTAGGCAATGCACAAAGTTAAAGTAAAAAGTCTGTGATGCATAATGAACTAGAAGTAGTGCAGCCTCTACATAAGACCTCTGGCTGTTTTGAGATGTGGATACCCCAAATCCATGTGTGTGGCATGCGGTTTTCCAGTGATAGTATGTGCCTTATGTAAAACCTTGATGCTCTCTCTACCTAAATGCACTGCATACAGACATTACAAGCACCATCCCTCCTGTCCACTTTCCTTCTGGAACCATGATTTTTGGATGCCTGGCCGTGCATTGGTATCTGTTCAAGAGAAAAGGTGGACATGGTTTTCTCTAGTCTACGCAGGAAGAAGGCTTCCTTCTTTCTCACGTCTCATCTTTTCTTTGAAGGACAGAGGGAAGTACCTCTCTAAATTCAATTGGATGGTCAGGATTACATCACTAAAGTTGACATACAAAAAGTCAGTGAGGACCATACGTGATATGAACTAGCTCCATCTTGAGTATTTAAGTAAGTGCTAATTTGCAGGTGGCCTCATAAATGTTCAAGAGTTTCAGAAGACAAACCTTATGTACTTTGACTATCCTACCTGTTACATTGGATTAAGTATCTGCTACCCACTGCTAAGATCTGAGGATGTGGCAAGCTGAAGAATTTTGAATAAAACTCAGGATGAGAACTGTACCAACAATTAGACTTTTCTGTTTATTGGAACTATTAGAAAAAGAAAGGAATATAATCTTGAGTTCAATGAAGCATTTAATTCTAAATATGAGCAGTTATTATTATTAAAAAAACAAAATTGAAAAAAACCAATTGAATAGATAATTGATGTTCTTAAAGATAATAAAATATTTAATGTCTTTAACATGAAAAAGTCAGTAAAATATATGCACAAATCGGGTATTCACAATTCATCCTCTTGTTTCTAAACATACATTTTCTGTCAAAAGGATTTTGGCCAAAAATTAATTTAGCATTATGTGATATCTTTTCTGGTTTTGTTTCTGTCTTTGTAGGTCAAGAGAACATTTTGATACAGTATATTGCAGAAAAATCATTTTCCAAGCCCTGCATTCCTGTGTATCATTTATAAATGGGGCCTTTGACTAGATGAGAATAATCCAACAATGCTGAGGTTACATTCTAGTATGTCCTTAGATGTCTATTTTTCAGGCATGACGAAGATATATTAAAATTAATGTAAAATATACTAAGCATGTGAAAAATATGGCTTAAAAACTTTCACAACTTGATTCAATCCAAACCAGTGCTCTTTGGTCCAAATTTCAGCTTTCTGTCCTTAGTACTTTTTGTTCCAAAAAATTGAGATTTTGAATATTGGGAGCCTATATGAAACTTGTTGTGGTTTAACCCCAGCCAACAACTAAGCACCACACAGCCACCTGCTCACTCCCCCACAGGGGGATGGGGGAGAGGATCAGAAGAGTAAAAGTGAGAAAACTCATGGGCTGAAATAAAGACAGTTTAATAGGTAAAGCAAAAGCCGCACACGCAAGCAAAGCAAAACAAGGAATTCATTCACTCCTTCCCACGGGCAGGCAGGTGTTCAGCCATCTCCAGGAAAGCAGGGCTCCATCATGCATAACGGTTACTTGGGAAGACAAACACCATGACTCTGAACATCCCCCCTTCCTTATTCTTCCCCCAGCTTTTATTGCTGAGCATGATGTCATATGGTGTGGAATATACTTTGTAAGCACTGCTCAGCAATAACGAAAACCTCCCTGTATTATCAACACTGTTTTCATCACAAATCCAAAACATAGACCCATACTAGCTACTGTGAAGAAAATTAACTCTATCCCAGCCAAAACCAGCACAAACCTTTTTATGATTACAGGTAGCTGAATCAGTTTTGATCAGCATAACTGCAATGTAGGTGAAGACTAAATTAATTTTATTAAAATATGAAAATTTCAGAGAGATATTCATTGTTGCATTGCAGAAATAGAGATTAGAAAGAAAATTGTTGCACAAACTTATCTTAGAACTTCTTGACCAAAACACTAGTATCATCCTGGGGGGGGGGGGGAGAAAAAATCAAAACCAAAAAGAACAGAAAACCAAAACCCCCAAAATGTACCCTTCTGATTTTGCTTTGATACTGCTCCAGTATGATATTTTCTATATGCTTCATGAGGTTTCTTCTGTCTCTATGAGTTTCCTTTTCTGCACAGGGAGGCCTAGAAGATATTATTTATTTTCTGTACCGTCCAGCAGGATGTCAAGCAGTCCTCAGGAGCATCTGCTTTTTAGAGATTGTCTCTATAGTTAGTGCTTTCACTTGCTTTTGCTGACAAATGAAATGTTTCTTCACTATCACTTGAAAATGAGTTACATTCAATGCCAAGTCATTCAAACATTAAAGTAAAAGCATCTCTGTTGCAGGTAAGGTACAAGAGAAGTTTTCTTATGTGGATGCATTTTCTGAGGTTAATATTATTCACAGACAATAGAAAGTCCTCAGAAGTTTTACGTTAATGAATTGGCAATTCCAGACTCGTAGAGGATTTGGTAAGTTGATGCTAGGCTATGGTGATCTGAAATGGCAATGACAGAGTACATTAAACCATTTGGGTTTTACAGCTTTTTTGCTTCATCCATCATGTTAGAAATAGGACTAAGCTTGTAGAGCTAGGTTATCCCATGTAGCATTTGTCCCTGCTCCAAAGGATGGAGTTCAACAAGGCTAGCTGAAGTATTAGGTTTCCAATTTGATCTTATTCAGAAGTTGCAATCTGAGCTGGTTCCAAACCACAACTGAATCACAGATTTCTTCCAAGTCGCTACCATCTTGGAAACATCATGATTTGTTGGCGATAATGAAAAGTATGTGAAGTACATGGACTACAGATTAAGTACATGATTACACATCTAAGAATCCTAGGGTGCATCCTGTCCTTATTTGTAACATCTACTGTTTGGTTATTGCTTGCTTTCTCTTTTTACTTGGAGTGGTTTTATTTCTGCAATTAAAATTTTACTGTTTAAAAACCTTCTGAGAAAACAATGTGCATTTTTTCCACGTGCCACAAAGTATAAAAATACTAATATCAAGTCCTTTACATCCTGAGGTGCTAACAGTGGATAGTCAGAAGGTTTCTGAAATCTGTTTAAGATTAGGCCTAAAAATAAATTGGAGTAAAAAGAATGTTTTTATGTGCTCAGATATTAGGACCAGCTTGAGCTGCAGATCATCTTGGCAGCCATTGCTGGACCTCCCTGGTGTCTAAGGAATTGCAAACTCCTTTCCAAATCCTTTCGGAAATTGCCAGTTTGATAGAATAACATTGCAGGAAACCACTCAAATTTAACATATTTGTTGTTTCATGTTCTGCCAAAACAATGACAGGACACCAGATTAGGTCATACTTTGAAAAAAACCACAGACAATAGATTCAAATGCTGCATTTTATTATTTAAATGATATCTTTTATTTTTGAAAATGTGGAGTGGGAAGAATGTGTACAGTTCCCTATATCATTCCTTTGTGGCTAGTTTCATAAAATACAGCATGAACATTTTGTTTCAAGGAATAAATCCTACTGCTTCTTTACAGGAAAAATGTTATCATGTAGCTGGAAGGGATATTATTTATGTTTTGTATTACTGGTAGTGTATAGAGAATGCACTGAGAGAGGTGATTATAAAAAGCATTGTTCTGCTCCCAAAGGACTTTAAATTTAGGTAAGATACAGCAGAATAGTTCCAATTTTAAAATGGCTAAATTTGGTTTACAAAGTAAATTATAAATTATTGTCTACTTACTTAATTTTGATTGTAACTTTGATTAGGGTACAAATTTAATGATTTACAAATAATCTTTTATAAAAAAATAAGTATCTGAAACTGGTGCAAAACATAGCCTGCTTCTCCTACTTGAAGTTGCACTGAAATAAAATGAAGCTGAAGGACATCAAAAGCAGGCTCTATAGGAGCCAAATTCAGGTAAGCCAGAGACAGGTAGTTAAATGATATCCTTCTAGATATAAATTAAGTATACTTTATATGTAGATATATCTTGATGGGAACTCTTAATAAAGAGAAAATGTTTTTTCTATTCCCTGGCTTTTTAGAGATTAGTTGGCAAGGACAAACTTAACTCATCACAGATCCGGAAGGGTTATGGGAAAGGGTGTGACATGTTTTGAGAGACACTGAGCTTCGCTCTAAAATGCACTGAGGCCATCTATATTAATACCTCAGAAACAAGCAGTATATAGCCCATGTATTATGATATTGACATGAGTAACTCAAATTGTGCTCCCATGGAATTGTTTTGGCAAATATTGATCCTAAATCTAGCCGTTGAAGGAAGATTAGGTAATGTTTCTGCTGTTCTATGGCAGTAAAGAGACTCTGATTTCCTCCAGCAGAAGATGGAACTTCCCTACTAAAATTCTTGTCTTGCATCCTTTTGTGGGATATTGAGCACTCAAAGCTATGACTGACTTTGTTCCCAGCCAAGAATGCTCAGTTCTGAAGTTTGAACATTTCACTGAACTTTTTCCCACTAATAAATGCTGATTCAAAAAAAAAAGCAAAATACTTCCTGAAAATATATTTTTATTTTCAGTATTTTCTGTGAAAATTTTCAAATATTTTTGTTTCAAAAATAGCTTTTTTTTATTTGCTTTAATTATAAGTCAACTGCATTCTTATCTAGAGGAGTATAAATTAGAGTGCTTTGGTTTTAGACCATTTTACTGTCAATAATATAACACTATTAAAAATAAATATTTTCAAGGAAAATTTGCATTTATGATTTTTCATTCAGTTTAGCATAATTATTTTTCAAAAAGATTAAACTTTACTTCTAATGGAAACATCCAGCATCCACCAAGACCCATCAACACCAGCTTTATTTTTCTTTTGTCTGATAGTGGCTGATCAGAAATGATATAGTTTGGTGGGAGTGTTGGACTCTTCGGAAGCAGTCCCATCTTCTGCAGTTGTCAGTTCCTTGTAACCTTGATACATAAAAATGCTCTAACATAAGAAAATAAATTATTTTAACTCTTAGAAAGGCTTTTCAATATTATGCATAAAGGTTGATATTTTTTTTAAATGTTGGCTCATCTGTGTTATTAAATGTGTTTGAGACACACTAAAAATGAATGGAAGGATTGGCCTATTTTTCTTCCACATCAGATAAGAGGCCCTTGTTTCCCTTTAAAAATTGAAATGGCAGCTGTTTTGGCAGCTGCATAGCCATGTAAACAAGATACCGTTTTCAAGTTTCCACATATTTATCATATTACAGGCGCTGGGAGACTGAATCAATAAAACAAAAAACTCTAAGTAGGGGCTGAGTGGGTTAGACTACCAACAAGGAGATGTGTTGTAACCCCAGCTCAAAAAAGTCTAGGGCAACGAGGAATTAAAATGTTAAAATTAAAGCACAGTTTCCTTCCTAAACAGAATATTGATATTTACATAGAATATAACAAAGATACAACTAAATGAATGCACAAATAGGTTAAGAGATAAATAATTCATATTTTGTTACTTTTTTTTTTAAAAAAGGCAACAATAGAAATATCTATTAAGCAAAATGACTCACATAAAATGCACTCAGTTTCAAAATACTCCTAACAGGATTAAAATGCAAAACAGAGTAATAGCTAGCTGCATTTTCTTTCATACAAGCTGAGTCATTAATTCCCTTTCTTCCTGTAGTCATAGAAAACTGGTCTAAGGAGAGATGAAAATATTCAGCTGGAAGTGTAGAGGGTAGAATATAAACTATTTTTACCAGAATAGATATGAAGATATCTTTGGATTGCATTCTGGAGGATTCTGTATTTATTTTCAAGCCCTATACATCTGAACATGACCGTGTATGATGTAGATTTTGAATGCAGAGACATCCATAAATTCTGGTAAAGCCAAATATAAATTATGCATTTAAAACAGATGAATGTTGCAACTCAATAAAGTGGTTAAACGCTTGTTTTACTTTAAGCATGTGAGCAACCTCACTGACTCTAACAGAGCTCAATTTTGCTCTTCTCTCAAGTGATAGTATTCAGGTACCCAATGTTTTGCATACTTTTATTTGTTTTGCTGGATAGGTGACTATGTCTTGTCTTTCTGCTATATCAGATAGCTTTGTGTTCTCCGTATGCTATAATTTTGCAGAAAACTATTCCTTAGGTACTCTTTAAAGATTTTTTTTTTTGCTTAATGTCTCCATCTTTTACAGTTATTAAAAAGCTGACTGTAGAGGGCTTTCAGAAAGCGATAAAACCAGTAAAAATGGATCGGTGAGAGTTTAGTCTATAGTCTAATGGTTTTGATATTTCCAGGATAAAAACAGTTGGGAAACATTCAGACCATATGAATACTGCCTTGTTTTGGATTTACTGGAAATACAGTCTTCTGTAACCCAAGAAAGTAATCCAAAAATCTTATTCCCATCATACCCGATCTTAAATGTAGTCAGTGTTGATGTTTTGGACCACAGTGACCTAACCCTAGGTATACATACACAGACAAAGGTGTGTTTATTTAACTCATTGATATGCTTGCAAAATCTGGTCCTTATGTGCCTTTTGAAACTGGGAATATACTCTTTATAGCAGGACAAACCTAATACTTCTGGTACTGCAGAACTGGAAAACAATCAGGTTTTTTTTTTATTTTAACTAATGAAATATAGATAAATATGTGTAGCTGCATATTAGACCCAGTTTTTCAGATAGTGTTCCGTCCTTGGGGCACAAAGACAGAATGTTTTATGGTCACATAAAAAAGAAGATGTGGCAGTTGTCTGAGGTTGCTCAGATGTATGTTTAGTTTCTAAGACCTGTCCTTATGGATCCAGGAATACAGAGCAAAGAGTAATGCGATGTGGGATGGGTAAAAGCATGTAACCCGGTTATGATGTAGCTGTCTCAGATACTTAGATATGTGGTATAACATGTGTGTGTGTGTGTGTGTGTATATGTGTTTGCATGTATGTGCATAGCACTTGCAAACAATCACATACCAATACATGCACACACATATATATTCTTTTATATATATATGAGCTTTTTAAACTTTTAGCTGGGTGTGGCAAGAAAATTTAAAAAAAAACCAACAAACCTATCTTGCCTAAAGCACTGAATTTCTAAGGCCAGGCCTGACTGGATAGTTAGTTAGCACTGAATGATGGTTTCTTGTGCAAGGACTGGACCACAGCACGTTTAATGTTCATTGGCAGCTTGCCTTCCCTTAAGGCAATAATAAAATACCTTCTTTAACATTCAAACAAATAAAACTAATCAAGGGATTCATGCAAAAGGGATGTGAAAAAAAAGTAAAGTAAAGAAAAGAAAGTAAAAATAAATAAAAAAATAGAGGGGTCTATCAGTCATGCCGGATGAAAGAAATATTGAATTCCTTTTTTAAATGTAGGACAGAGAAATTGAAACAGGTGTCAGAGGCAAACAAGGTCCGCATCCCACAGGCAGTGCTGAAAAGCTGTATGTGCCAACGCTGAGGTAAGCCACTGGTGACAGGATCCCTACATGGGTGGTCAGGCAGATACCTATCAGCCAGGAGCTGAAACGTAGCCAGAACATCAATTTTGACTGCATCTAAACCGAGCTGCAGGTGTGCACAGCAGTATGCCCTGAATCAGAATTCTGGTGGAAGCATGTGATGGCTCCCATCCAGACAGCACTCCCAGGTAACCATCCTAAGGAAAGCAGATGAGAGGGAGAAGGCTTGCTCTGGTTTGGAGGCAGGGCCCTTATCCAGAGCCATCAGCTCTGAAGTGTTCCCAATTCTCCTCCTAGTTCAGATTGCAGCCTCTAAGTTCCTTGTACTTCCTGTTTATCTGCCTATTTGTATCATCATCATCATCATCATCATCATCATCATCATCATCCTAATTTTCAGGGTGGAGTAATAGGTCTGCAACTGCTAGAGCAAACAAATAAATGCTTTTGGCTTTCTAGAAAAGAAGTCATCTTAAGACAGCAATTCAGTAAACAATTTAGGCACCAAATATGGCATTTAAGACCCTAAATTTTGGGAGAAACAACCTAATCCACTTTGCACTTGATATATGCTAAGCACCTAACAGGCCAGGCAAAAGCCTATCGGTATGTTGTGCTGTTATAAAACCATAAATGCTACCTAGGATCCAGCCTGTGTGACCTGAATGTTTGAAAACTCTAGTTTTCTATGGCAAATGGCATCTATTTCCTGTACATAATTTGCTAAAGTAATATGAGAAGGGGATGTAGACTTAGCCGCTGCGTCTTGAAGACTGATGAGTCCCGCATCTCCCCTGTTACCAGGGAGTGCAACAGTGAGACATGTAGTATCATTATCTTAACATCTGAAATGCGCCTTTCAGATTGGAACAGGTCAAAATCACTGTTTTGATAGCAATCAGTACATGCTTTTTTATATATTCCTGCCTGGCTGGCTAAAATTTCTAATGAAACCATAATATCAAGCAGTCCTGCAAAGAAAACAAAGGAGCGTGGAAAAAGTTTCTAATTG
>NW_008825547.1:1782308-1793325 GCF_000699105.1 Pygoscelis adeliae
TGTAAATAAATTCTTTCCTTCTTTAACCTTCTCTGCTAAGATTGATAAGCCAACACTGTCAACTTACTGGTTTGAACTTGGATGAATTTTAAGTAGCTTAAAATTCTGGGCAGAAGTTTCAGATTTGTGACTAAACGGCTGCCGCATCAGCAGCTAAAAATAAGAACCGTCATTTTCATAGATTTAAGGAAGCTCTGATTTAAGCCTGTGACTGGTATCTGGTCTCCTCTTCCATGTGGTTATCTCCCTGTCTGTCAATCAAGCCAGGAGTTTTCTGAGGACAGAGAGAAGCAGCTGCAGATTCAATAGGAGCTCTGAGTAGCTCATCAGCACAGCTGTTCCCCTACATTTGTTTCCAAAGCAAAAAGTCTTTTGTGTTTATATTAGGTAAGGAAATGTACTATTTGTGCCTATGAGACTTTTCATTAAAACTTTCTGAAAGGCAAAAAAGGCAAAAAATATGCTTAAGGGATGGAATTGTATAGGAGAAGAGCTCCAGATAAGGAGCTAATACATTTCAATTACACTTGCTTTAGTAACAGCTTTTGATGGGAACTTAAAGTTAATTTACTTAGGAATAAAATGCATGTTAACATTGGTGAAGATTTTAGTACTTTAATGCTTGTAAAGTGAAAGTCATGGCCTGGCTGTTAGTCAAACTACTTTTCTTTTCTTTTCTTTTCTTTTCTTTCCTTTCCTTTCCTTTCCTTTCCTCTCCTCTCCTCTCCTCTCCTCCCTTCCCTTCCCTTCCCTTCCCTTCCCTTCCCTTCCCTTCCCTTCCCTTCCCTTCCCTTCCCTTCCCTTCCCTTCCCTTCCCTTCCCTTCCCTTCCCTTCCCTTCCCTTCCCTTCCCTTCCCTTCCCTTCCCTTCCCTTCCCTTCCCTTCCCTTCCCTTCCCTTCCCTTCCCTTCCCTTCCCTTCCCTTCCCTTCCCTTCCCTTCCCTTCCCTTCCCTTCCCTTCCCTTCCCTTCCCTTCCCTTCCCTTCCCTTCCCTTCCCTTCCCTTCCCTTCCCTTCCCTTCCCTTCCCTTCCCTTCCCTTCCCTTCCCTTCCCTTCCCTTCCCTTCCCTTCCCTTCCCTTCCCTTCCCTTCCCTTCCCTTCCCTTCCCTTCCCTTCCCTTCCCTTCCCTTTTCTCTCTTCTCTCTTCTCTTCTTTCACTCTTCCTGCCTTCCTGCCTTACATCTTCCCTCCCTCCCTCCAACTCTCCCTCCTTCTCTCCTTCCTCCCCCCCTCCTCTCTTCCACCTTTCTTTTCTTTTTCCTCAAGAGGAATAGTATAAAGTAACTACATTTAGAGAATTTATATTCATATTTATAAATTAACCTATAAATGCAGGAAAGTCATGGTATGGTTCTCCTGAGTGCATGTGAGAATAGCATTTGACTTTAAAAAAGACAGAACAATGTTTTTTCTCAAAATTCTGAGGCATCTTGCCTCTGAAATTCAGGAAGAACCAACTCTAGTCCTTCATCTTCATGAGAAGACCCTTGTTTTAAGAAGAGGAACATTAAAACTTATTTCTGCAATAGGGAGATTCATCTGACACTGCAAGAGAGATCATTCTCTGATTTCTAACTGTGCCAAAAAAATTACAATTTGTCTTGATTTTGTATTGCTTTTATTTACATAAATTCTACATTGCCTGTCTAATGAGCCTATCTAAAGTGAGCTGTGATTTGTGTTATTTTCTAGCAAGATTTTGAAGCAGAAAGACTTGTGAACAAAAGCTGCACACCAAGGAAGACAAAATGATTTCTTATTAAAATACATGAAAAATCACTTTTTTATATTAAAAAAATACATACATGGATCAGCAGTTTTCTTTTTGTCTCTGTACATTCAGATCCAGTGGTTCATAAAAGGACTGACCCAAAATCATTGAAATCAGTGAAACTTTCTGTTGACTTCCAAAGGCTTTGGACGAAACCCAGTGTACACATTCATGGCTTCAAAGTAGGATACCCATTAAAAAAATGCAGTTCTTGGTGTCTAATGCTACAGTCTTTTGTGTTTTCATTATAACAATTACAACAGAAGATCTTTGTGCCAGATGTTGGGTCACTCACGAGAAACATCTGTTACCAGCACGCAAAACCTGGCTGGATCAGGGCCATTAGGAAAAATAAACAAAAATACATTCTTTGTTGTCGTTACAAGAATTACTGTAATTCTCCCAAGAACATGATCTTTCCCCACAAGCGGAAGATTTTGTGAGCCATATACACTAAAACCTGAAGACACGAGCTCAGTGCCAGCGAGAGCTTTCCTGGAAACTTTTGGACTCATTTGGATCTGTCCTGAATCAAAGCAGAGAACCAGCTTCTCTTTTCTCTGACATAATAAATTTCTCTTTTCCCTGCGTCTGAGGGTAAGAAACTTCAATAGAAATTGTGCATAGGTTAAGAGCATAAACAATTACTTTTTCCTCCTCTTTTTTTTCCCCTCTTTTTTTTCCCCTCTTTTTTTTTCTTCCCTTTTTTTTTTCTTTTTTTTTTTTCCTACCCCTTGGTAAGCCATTTGGACTGGGCTATTTCAAGCTGCTTAGATTGCTAAATGAATAGCGAGAAGTTCAGTCAGGCTTTTAGGTAAAAGCCGTGTGTCAAGTCAATTTTCAAAGGCTAGCAGCCAAAGTTCACACAAGGTAGTCATGTACCCTAGCAGCGGACGGGAATCAGTCCTAGTGGATTTGCTCTTGGCAGAGCATATTTGTACTGGTTTGTGCTAGCGGGAGAGCTGTGACCTGGGACACAGACCGGAGGTCTTCTCTCTGGGAAGGGTCATGTGCTGAGCCGAAAACTTGGGGCCATGCCCAGCCATTCTTAGTAGCTGAGCTCACATCTGCAGAAGATCTCTGAGAGGAACTCCCAAAAGTATCCGGACCGACCGAGGGAGAAAGGCTAGTTTCCCTGCAAAGGAGCATAGCTATTGTGCTACTAAAATATCTTTAAAGTGATGAGGGAAGGTGGGAAGTTCAAAACTAATGGCGATTGCGCGGACACTGTGATTTCAGCAGCAAGCCCAGTGACTAAAATAAAATGCACTGCAGTCAGTGGTGATGGTGGAACACGGCTAAGGACTCCGGTAGGGTAAGGATTAGGCCTATTCAAGGAAGAGGACAGAAGGAAAGGCCTCATCAGGAATTGTCGTATAAAATGGTGGAGATACAGAGGAGTTTGGTGAAAGTGAAAATTTCTGAAATTATATAGGTTTTTTGCATGAATATATTGAATTTTTCAGTGGCAATTGTAGATTTGCAGATCAACAGTTATTCTCAGATCAAAGGTAAAATTTCTAATTATACAATCAAAGAAATATTAAAACCTCAGAAGAATCGATAATTTAATGGCAAGCCCTTCTTTTTTACCCTTATTTTACCCAACCTATATCTGGACACGACACTTTTCTCAGATATGGCCCCCCTTCCTGTTTTTAGTAAAGACCCAGGTTTGCTCTGGCACAAAGAAAGGAAAACCGGCCTCATGTGTACCAGTTGTCCGTTATAGTCCTGGTGTTGGTCCTGTACACACAGGTAAGAGATGGGTAGAAGTGCAATTGCTGTTGAGAACTGCAGGAGAGAGGAAGTTTAAGGGTATATTAGCCTGTTCCTCTTTGTCCGTGCATTTGCCTGTGGTGCACATATCACGCACTGGCCACATGGGAGGCTGCAGATGTCAGGCCAATATTTTTCGTGACCTGTCTCAATATTATTCTCCACAAAGACCTCCGGGGTGATACTGTGAATCCCTTTAGTGAATTTTGCTTTTGCTGGCTGACACTGGCTCAGTACAACTTTCCTGCCTGGAAGGTCCTGGTCATATAAGGGAAGGAAATGCGGACGGTCACAAACCTCATCCTCCTGGAATGAAACAAAAACATGCCTCTCTGGGAACACCTGTTACTGGTTTAAATGTCTGTTTACACTTACTCTTAAAACAAGCTGAAACTCAAAGAAGGGTGGAGCTTGGAAAGGAAAAGACAGCTGAGATAGATCTGTCCTGCACGGGGTGAGAATTTTTAATTTGCAAAAAACAGAACTCAGACAGCATTGTCTAGTGGTCTCTTGATGGAGCAATAGGAAGCCGGGCCATAGAATATAACTTTTGTCTAATGTCAAGCCAAATGCCCAACAGGTGTAAATTCCTATAAATCACTGGAGCTTTCCTTCTTTATGTCGTGTTGCTCTGTGTTGTGTGGCATACAGACAAAGCTCTGTTTGGACTTTCTATAGGAGGTTAGAGATTTTTTGTATGACCTGTCTCCTGTTTTTGACATCTTGCCATCGCTGCTTCAGACAAAATTGACTAGTCTGAATTGCCTTCTTTAACCTCTTTTGGTCACTCATTACCTCCTGCATGCTCATGCTCATGCCATTCACTGCCCTCTGTTGCTCTCATCCCTCCCATTCATAATCAAGTGCATGAGATACATCTCCTAAAACAGAAGCTAATTTTAAGTCAGCCAGTCAATGTGATGGCTTGACAGCTGCATGACCAAAAATGTCCCTTGCTTCCTGGACTTGCCCTGACAAGTCTTCTACATAACACCCTTAGAAGCAGAGGGAGATGTACTGACCATAGCCAGCACGTGTGCCCTGACTCAGTACAAGCTGTCAGGAGTTACTCATTCTGATTTGGAAGCAGAATTATAGTTTACTCTTGCAAAACGGTAACTTTACTGTTTTAATTATGCGTGTTTGCAGGGACATGTGCAGGACCCTCTGCCACTGGTGTGTGCTGTTTTGAAAGGATCACCTATGACTGGTGATGGAAATATTTAGTTTCTCAATCTCTGCTCAGCTCTGCTAACCTATTTCTTTATTTTCTCCTGAGCATTAACTGTTCTGCCTTGAACATGTTTTAAGAATTAAGAACTGCAAAAAAACTGCTGGCTTTTCTCCACCATATGAAAGTTTCTTGGAATCTCTTGACAGCCTGGTTTTATCTATTTCTAATACAGATGAACTGACTGAGCAGAAATTATCATTTTTTATCCTTACCTATAGGGTGCATTTTTTCCCTGAAACAGTCCAGAGTCCAGGTAACAAAGGTAGTTTTTTTGTGCACACTGGATGAAATGGATAGAAGTTAATTCTTACAGGACTTTGGACCTGTCTTTAAAAAGGACAGGAGCACAATATGTCTGCTATCCAACATAGCTAAAGGTAATACAGAGAACAAAACTTAAAGACAGAACAATTGGTCATGATCATTTCTAGGGGAAAATGGATCTCAGAACTTTACTTTTCCTTGTAGGTCTTGCAAAACATCTATGTGGCATTGCACAGCCCAAACAATGGTCTAAGAGTTTACTGATGCCCTAGATTTTACAGGTGGGGACAGAAAGCAGAGGGGAAAAAAGAGCATAATTCATACTGTTGACCATCTAAATCAGATTTGCATTGATCTTTCCTTTGACTTGCCACCCGTATAATACAGTAAAACTGGCATATTACAGGACACTGCTGCTCTTCAGATATTAGGACTGCAAAATCTGATTGCTCTACTGACAAGCTCTTGGGCAAATCTTCACCTATATTGTATAACACATCATGCATGGTTGTAGCTGCAATCAGCTGACTGCAGAGAGGGTCTGGGTTTCCTGCATCTGCCAGTTGAGGAACAAATACTGTATGAATCTGCGGTCTACACAGCACACATCCAGCTGGTTAACATGATACTGCATGTTAGGGCTTCAAAAGAAGGTAAAACTTTAGTTTTCCTTACCTAATAACAATACTTATCCTGGCACCAGAAAAGTTGTTTCTGTTCAGCTTTCACTTGTTGCTGTGATTTCAGGGTGTTCGTAACTACAGGCACATTGCTATGGCACACAAAGCACAGATCAAAAAAGAGGACAAAACTCCATAACTACAGCTTTTCATTGGGCTTGCCTAGCTTCTTACACATCTCATGACAATACCAGAGGAAATCTTAAAGAAATGAAGAGAAATGCTCACCCTGAATTTCATTTTATTCAATGCAGTGGTAGATGATGTCCAAAACCTATTTCCTAAGCTGTGGTCTTGAAGCTTGACTAGAGGTATGTTAACATTGATACAATAATGGAATGTTAGAAGGTAGAGATTTTATCAAGTTAATCTGCAAGTGAATGAATAAGTGCTTTCCTAACAAGCAGTCAGTGCCTCAACAGTTTTGAAGGCTCTTCAAACAGAAACATTTCAAAACCAGACAGAAAAAGTAGTTTAGTTAATGCTGGAGATCTATTTTAGACAAAACAAAAATTTACTAAATGCTGCAGAAGATTTTGTTTCAGCATAAGAAAGATAATACCTTTAAATAACAGCTATACTGATCACATAATGATACAGAAAACAAAATAGTACAGGTGGAAATGTGTAGATGAAGTTGGGAAAATAGTTGTTACTCACTGTATAAAGGTGTTCAATAATTATTGAAATGAAATGTGAAAATCTGAAATGACAAGTCCTTCAGGTAAGATCTTGTCCCATAGAAATGATGGTAACAAATATTGGTATCATATATATTGCTTTTCCTTCTGATATTCCTCTTCCTGTTAAAATGGTCAGTGAAACCACCACTGTAGCACTTTGACTGTTTCGTTCCAGATGCAACCCAGATGCTGAAGTTCATTACACAGGCTTTCAGACTGTGAAACCATTATGATTTTCACCTAAGAAATGAAGACTTTTATGGTAGACCATGCCATGTTTTTACCTGAAATGTTTATATGTCCTCCCATCCCAGACATGTCTCTTCTGAAATCCCCAAGTTCAAGCCATGCATGATTTTGAGCATCTGGTTAAACAGGTAGTGAAAAGTTGAAAGAGAGACACTTATAAGCATAAAATTGTGTCTCATCAGTATAATTATATAGGGACATTGCTATAGCACACAGTGAACAGTGAACAATACTAGGCAATGAATTATTTTAATTTCTTTTTTAAACCCTAGTGTATGCAGAAAAGCATTTGGACAGTTGAAATCTGGTTTATTGCATGATGAGCTCTGCTAGCTAAGTCTTTAAATATAGGGCTTTTTTGCCACCAGTGAGCCCACAATGAACAAAAAAATGGCTCCTTGACTCCAGCTCAATCAGGGTATTGTAATTAACTTTCAGACAGATGTTACAAACAGGTGGATTACAAATTTAGTGCTGGGAAATCAACAATTTGTTGCACTTCTTCTTTAACTGAAAAACTACACCTCTCATTGCGAGGCTGCTGTGTCATGTTTTTATGATATATAGCGATAGTCTCAGATGTTGTTAGCACGAAGCAAACACCTGTTCCCTTTGGCCTGACCCAATACTCACTGAAGTTAGGAGAAAATCTCCCACTGATTTCAAGTCATTATCAGTATACATAGGCTTTTTAGCATTTTGAATGGCTGCATTTAATTACTGCATATTGATTATTGCTGTTTTGTTACCCCATGTTAATGCCAAGAAAGAAACTGATGCATAGAACTTTTCAATGATCAGTCATTAAGCACTATAAATGTTTTTAGGGTGACCAGCTGGGAGAAACACACCCACATTGCTGGCTAAGTAGCATATTTTGGCAATGCTGATCAGATAAATATTTTATTTAAAAGTATAACAGGTTTACTAGCAACAAAAAGGTTGAAAGAGGCTTTACATTAATTGAGGTATTAAATATTGCAGAGGTGATGACTCATTACACCCTTTCTGGCACAAAATATGTATCAGGAAAACATATGCTCATGTTTTGAAAGCCTTGCAAAAGCCCTGCTGGAATGTCAGGCCTCTTTTGATGAGATTGTTTTCTGCATGCTAAGTACATAGAAGTACTAAGTGCAAGTGAAAGGAGCAGATACCAGTCCTATAGAGCATTTAGCCAGGGCACAGTTGGCAAAAACAACTATTTAGTGTAGTCTGGTTAAACTTTGGTTTTAATCTCAAGATGAGGAGTTCAGAAACAGCTCTATAAAAGACTGTGAAAGAAAACCATATGGAGTTATGGGCTGCTGAAAAGTGCAGATAAACATGTTGGCCTACAAAAAGCTGATTACCCTTTAATTCTGCACAACAGCAGTGTCTAAAAATGGTGTTCAGAGTCAAGAACCACATTTGGGTTTATGGCAGCTATGGGACCCCTTTTGGCTTGAGACTATGAAAAAGGATGGAGTCCCAGCCAGAAAGGGTGTTATTAGTAGAGCTCTATTTTAACATCTGTAAAAGCATACAGAGAAAAGCTTAGAAAAAAGCTAATATCAACAGAGAAAAATGCTTTTTAAGTACCTGTGTTAACCTATTCGTATAAATGTTGATGAACAAATACAGCAAAATCTCCACCCACCAAAATCACCTCTGGTCTCCCCAGATGGCTTCCCATGTACTGAAGACTCATTATAATAAGAGCTGTGATCCGCACAATCTAACAACTCCTAATTGGCATATGTAAGCATAGACAGAATTTTATTATATGAGTTCAGAAGCTGGTTCCATTGTACCTCATTGTGTCTAGCTTTGGTGATCTTGATTGTCTGTTGCATGCTATAACAACTCTGTGATTAGGAGACTGGAATTATCTACTAAGCATTGCTCAAAGCATGACAGGATAAAAATGGAAAGATGTGTTTCAGATCAACACTGATGAGTACTTTATTAAAGTATGAATAACTGACTGCTAATAAGAACACAGCCATGGTTTCCTTATGAATATGAACCAGTTAAATGAGTAACTCTTCTGTAAGTTTATACTTGGCAAGGCTTGTTCGTTAGTCTGCAAGCAACTTCTTTTCTGCATTCAATGTAGAAGGTCTCATGAGTTAATAAAATGGGGGAAAATAAAATACCACAGAACTATTCAAGCAGTGAAAGCTAAATTATACTCTTGTATCTTTCGAGACCAAATCTTTTACTCGGTTGCTTGCACTGCATTCCCCTTGACATCAATAGGCAAAACTAAAACACATATTAGAGCAAAACTTAGCACTGGAAGTTATATTATCATATGCTGCATTGATGTTTCAGAGCTGCTGATAAAATGCTACAAACTACATATTAAAATACCTGTATTTAAATAATAAGACAGATCAGAAGTTGAAAATATGTATTATTGTTGCAGTGAAATATTATAGTTAATGTTAACTTGTTAACAAAATCTGCTGTGGTTCATGAGAGGCATTTCATGCCTTATTATGTCTTTGAGACGCTGCTGTATTTCATCTTTTACAAAAACCAGTGCAAAATCCTAATCCCACTGAAATCTCTAGGAGATTTTGCACTAAATTCAGTGAAGTTGAGAATTTACTCAAGAATTACTGAGCTCACAGGGGGGTTATATGCCATAGTTTATTTGACTTGTCATGAAAACCTGATTATGATTAGTTTGTAGTCAGATTCTCCAAAAACCAATGGCAGAAGAGGGATCCATTTTCCAGTCATATATGTATGTATGGTATATATGTATTACATATATGTAATGAGAATCCTTTTTCATAGAGTGCAGACCCTGGTCTAAGGTCAATGTAAAAGGAAATTGGAGATGAGAATGCAGATCCATACCCTGGGATAGATATATTCCTCAGGATTAAAGAAAGCACCAAGACAAGAACATCTGTGACGGCTCCCAAATAGAAAACATTAAGGTGGATCAGCTGGCTCTGAAATGATACCAGCAACAAGAGAAACCTAACCCTTCTGAAGCTCTGAAAACTAAAGTTGATTAAAAGGACCTTGAGATTTCAAAATGTCACTAATAACACTCAGCCCAGCAAATGAAAACAGGTAAGTCAGGAATTTGGGCAAGAACAAAGGAAAACAAATAAAAATCCTGCATGACATTTCTTGTTTGTGTTCTCTGTTTATCTAGATGTTTATGAAGGTCACTACTGTTATGATGTCTGAAGACATCTTAAGTATTTAAGAATAGATATAACAGCTTATCTTCTCTTCTTTCCCACTCCATAAGCAAAGCATAGGGATTCCCCATATAGGAATTTTTTTCAGCGACAGCAGAAAGATATAGTATCTTACAGAGACTATCTTTCTCTGAAAGAGGAGGGAGATTTTTCTCCCTTTAGATTAAGTCACTTTCAAAATGGCAAACATTAAACTGGAAAAAGATGTACTTCATCCAGAATATGGTATTGATATTTTTGAAACAACAGCAGTTCCTATTCACAACTCACATTTTGTGATTTGACTTTTGCAGGCGGATAATCCTTACGTCATTAGACTTTGTATTTGTTTGTCTTTCTTACATGGATGTGTGGACACGAACATGTTGTAGTTGAAAAGATTGCCATGAAGGACCTGGTCTACATTTGTTAATACTGAGTACTCATTCACATTTAAAAGATATTTCAAAAAGTTCTAAAATTCACTTGCTAATTCACAATGTCTCTGTATGTGCCGTGAGAAAAATTAGTAGTGTGTGTGCTCCAAATGTGGAACTGTCTATAAATAAGATCTCCAAGATACAGTAAAAAAAAAAATTTAGAAAAAGAAAAAAGCCCTCAACTTATAAAATATTTCCTGTTGCATTCTTGGTACTCAAACTCTGCTTATCTTTTGGTGGATCTCAGTCTTCTAACAGTTATCTCTGCCAACACATGAAGCTTATTTGTCCCTTGAAAAAACAATATCAGACATGATGTTAAAGGAAGTTGATGGCTTTCAAAATTGGCTAAAAGAACAGAACAGCACCTATGCAACACAGTCGCAACACAGATCTGCATACAAACTTTCATCTTGTTGCAAGAGGACACGATGCAGTCACTATCCCTGATCAACACCTAAGTGATACTACCTGTTCAAATACTACCACTGGCAGAGTTGCGAAAATGGTGTGTGGATGTGTTTCTTTACTAGACAGGGATTACTTGCAGTAAGGAAACATTCTTTCATAATTTTTATAGCTAAATCAAAAGAGCATCTAACTACTATGAGGCTGGTAATAACTGCTCATGATCTCTGTAGTTCAGTGTGAATTATTTTTTCCGTGTGACGGAGCCTTACACAAGAGCAGTACAATTGATTGATCATTTAGCACTGATTAGTCAGATCAACAG
>NW_008825547.1:1793354-1803661 GCF_000699105.1 Pygoscelis adeliae
GATAAGGCATTCCTTTTTTTTGAACAATGGATTTAGGTGTCCTTAAGATGAAAAGATTCTTGGGGTACATATCCCTAGCATGAGGGTTTATAACATTTTAGATGCTTACAACTTTTCTGAGCACAAAGCTAGAGAGTGGCAGGGGTATAGGTCAGCAGAGCCTAATTTACATCTCTGTTTCTTCATGGGAATTCTGTTCTCTTTCATTTTAAATCACAGCAGTTGTCTCTCTCTCTCTCTCTCTCTCTCTCTCACACACACACACACACACACACACACACACACCCTTTTATTTTTCATGCAGTAAGATTTCATTAGCCAAGATTAGTGACCTAAGTGACAAGAAATCCAAATGTATTTTTGGAAAATGAAACTTCTATCCCACTTTCCTAAACTATTCTCTGGGCTCACTGACATAAGGAAAGTTAGGGATAATTTTTTTTTTAATCTCCCCATCTTTATCCACCTAAATTTTATTTCTAGTTATTTCTGATCCTCTCTGCTTTAAAAAAAACTTTGCATTCTTATGTTGGCTCTCCCACTTCCTAGTTGCGTCACTGTTCTTTGTAATGAAGTTTCTGTAGTCACTCTCTACTGTGTGACTGGTCAACATGCTCAAACTTTCCCATGAGCTGTACTGCTTCTTGGTCATCACTGATCTACCAACGAAAACATCTCATCTTTTAAATACAGCTCATAGAAGTTTACTGAGCTGGTGTGGTAGCAGTGAAGGACAGTGCTTTGCAGTTATCCCTCATGCCATTAATAGCTTTCCTCGGGCTTTAGTAAATGAATCATGGGGGTGTTCTAACAGTGACTTAGAAATCATCCCACTTCATTACACAATTCATTGATATTTGATGTTTAATCTATGCATGAAGTTTTTTTAATGAAAAAACTTGACTAAAGAAGCAGGAAAAAAGCCCACCCTAAATCACTTGACAGAAATCTTGCATTCTTGAACTTAAATAAGTTTTTTC
Source organism: Pygoscelis adeliae (assembly GCF_000699105.1). Classification (NCBI taxonomy): domain Eukaryota; kingdom Metazoa; phylum Chordata; class Aves; order Sphenisciformes; family Spheniscidae; genus Pygoscelis; species Pygoscelis adeliae. The sequence continues at coordinate 1,794,335 of NW_008825547.1, forward strand.
AAATTATTCTTTTTTATAACTCCCCAAACAGGAGCTGTATTAACAACATTTATACCCAGAAGTGATAAATGTAGTTTCTTGAAAAGAGTGCTATAAAGAGAATGAAATATATGTGGGGTGCACTATTAACAATTAAACAAGGAGCTTTCACATGCAAAAAAAAGTCTTTTTGGTTGTCTGTTTTGTAAGAATACAGGTGAGAAGGTGATAGTCAAAAAGTTGCTTTTGTAGGACACTAAAGTATGTACCTTGAAGTTTTAGATGTTCTCTAATTAAAATTGGTAAATCTTTCACTGTTGGAAAAAAAACCCCTGATATTTATTGTTTGTTGGGAATATTGTACAACTGTGAATATATACTCTTAGGGCCAGATCCAGAAAAGATGTTTAGGTATATGTAGAATGATTTAGGCAGGATCCAGACACTTTAGTCTAACAGGCCAATCCACAAGACTTACAAGAGGTTACTTACTCTTTGTTGAATACTTGTGGAAAGCCTGAGGTTGCATAGGCCTGGTGTTTTCCTAAATTACACAGGTTTCCTCTACATTATGCAATGACAGAGACTCCAACACTAGCTCTGACCTGATCTAATATATCCACAAAGAAGAATGAAGAATTGTCCAGAGATGCTAATTTGTGCCTCGATGCAGTATAGCTGTGTTACCATAGCTCTGAACTCCAAATAATAAGCCCTGTTTTTCAAAAGGGTGGATTTAGGCTCAATTATGTATTGACAAAACTATACAATTTCCAGTTTGGATGAGGCACAGCTAAAGCTAGCTTGGAGGTCCGTGCACCATGGTATAGTCCATGCTGCAAACAAACAGAAACAACACTAGCACAGCTGAACTGAGTATGAGAGTTGGAAATAGTGGTAAGTGGACATCAACAACAACAACAAAAAATCATTTTTGTGACTTAAAAAAAAAAAAGAACGTTTGACGACCTAGATGCAGACAAATACATATTTCTTGTCTTAGGTACGGAGTATATTCTAAGAATTAGGTAGTATGCTGCAATTATTTAAGTATTGCCCCACTGGTGCCCTCAAGCAATGACATGGTAGAAGCAGAAAGTGATAGCTGAAAAAATGCTGGTGTTCCTTCTTTAGTAAATCACAAAGATTTTATAGATTTTCATTGTGAGCTTTGCCCTAATTACACCTTGAAAAAATGAGATAAAAATCAAGCTTATTCTTTAAAACATATTTGTAGGAGAAGAAATGATAACTCTTAGAAGCCATGGATTTAGAAACCTTATAGGTTTTCTTTTGAAGATGGTCCACAGTCTTCAAAATAAACTGATAACCCCTTCCAACATATCTATTCTATTTTGTGGATCTCTGGGAGATGTGGGTTGCTCTGGCATCGTCACTGATAGACTCAACTTCATTTTACAGGGAGCAGTGTCCCCTAAGAAAATGTTTTGAAAGTCAGCAAACTGAAGGAAGTAATATATTCCTTTCCATTATATACAGAACACTTAGAAGTAAATGTGTAGATAACGAAGATAAATTTTATATTACATTGTTACTCTGCAGCCTTGCCTTTTCCCTCCAACAAGAAAGACTGCACACAGATCTAAAAAGATCGTACCATTTGCTCTTCACGTGTTGTGAAACGAGAGAGCACTTTTACTTGAGTTTAATAGGATGGCTGAAGAAAATCTGTGTACAGCTGTTCTAGGACTTGGTAAGTCTTTGTAATTTTAAACATTAGAGTGCTCTGTACTCAAACCAGAGATGATCTCCTGACTACTACTTAGCTTATAAAAATCTTAACCTGTTCCAAACCCAACAATTTGAAGGCGTACAAATTCCTGGAAGTTATTATCCTTCTTTCCATAAAGAGTACAAAACAACAGCAGAAGTGAAGCTAATGGTTTAAAGAAATGAATAAGGAAACATCCCTTTCCCACATACCAAACTGTGGCAAAAGTTCATAGTTCAGTTTAACATCTTTGCAGCACATAAAGGATGAAACGGTCATACAGGTTTCTTCATTTCCGAAAAGAAGATATCCATATGGGCTGGCAGATGTGACATGGGGCCAATGAGAGACCTGACATCTTCAAAAGGTACACTTGGAGACTAGTCTGGATGCTTTGGAGTGCAGAAAAAAAAATGGCAATAGATGCATGCTTTGGTAATTGAATCCCAATCCCCGTTTCAGTGATGAGCAGAACACAAATTCCAAATGATTCTCTAACTTACAACAAGAAAAATAAAGAGGCCAGTCAGGCTGTAAAATAGACAATGTTTTTCTACTCTATGTTCAGCTCAGGGTCTATGAGACCAGAGACTAACTGATTTGCTGTCTAAATAAGAAGTGAGTTTATTTTATTGTTACTTCTCTGTATGGAAAATGTTCATAATGAGCTTGCAAAAAAGTGTTGTTCACCTGTTTCTGTTCACAAAGAGGATTTCTGTAGTCATTAGTAGTAGGCTATATTTTTGAACTATAAAATTCATTAAAAACAAAAGAATAAACAGAGTAATAGTAGCTTTGTTTTGAACTCTTAGAAACAGAAAAGCCTATATTCTCTGTAAGGAAGATGATATTTCACAGAGGTTGAGTCAGGCAATAGAAACCATAATGAATACTTAGAATATATCTGAGCAATGTTCAAAATCTATTTTAAATGGCTGTGATGGACAGTGATACAATGATATTTGTGAAAACGTCCTAATTTATATTCATAAATTTTTGCAAATAATTCCATAAATGTGATCACACTGAGAGCTGTGAGCATAGGAATGACACAAAGTTAATACCCTGCATTACTTTGATAGCCAAGGCTATTCAGAGGAAATGTTCCAGGCAAATATTGCCATGGTTCAGGATATGTTACTGTGACCTAACCTGAATAACCTTAAATGATTTCTTCGTCATCCATAACTAAGCTGTATGTTTGGCAACAATAAGGTGACAACACTGAGGTCAGGCTGTCTTTAAGTAGGAAAAGCACAAAGACAGAAAAAAAGAGAAAAAAACACTTCAATTTAAACCATAACATCACATGCTCTTATCTCATATTGGTTATTTGCGGTTAATGAATATTTAAAATAATAGTGAAAACCAGGTACATGAGCTTGGACATTAACTTAGGATATCAATTTTGAGTTAAAACCTTCAGAAGAGCTCAGACTAAACACAGATTGCTTTTACTGCTAAATTAGTTCGAATTAATTGACATGAATTATGCACACTCTGAGCTTAAGCAGTGCAGACAACTCCTTAACTGGTCCTGTTTTACAGCCCTTTCTCTCACACAAGCAATCCATATTCCTTTAAATAATCTTAATTTGCTCACTGGACCTCTATGTGTTAAAAAAGTTCATAGAATCAGGACCCCTGTGCTCATAGAATATGAGCATAGAAATGTTAAACTTTAAGTACATTGGAGTTGAGAGACATTACAGTGCCAAACGGGCAAAATTCTCAGAACAGAAATGCATCATCACTTTATCAAAAGTACTGCCAGGTCTAATTGCAGATCCATGTTAGGAAGTTGCCTTAAAAACATGTACTTAATAATAGGTGGTTATCCATGCAGACAGGTAACAACACTTTCAGCTGTTTTTGTGTGCTAAAACCAGATTGTTGATGTAAACTCCAGCCTTACTTACACAATACTAAAATGGCACAGTTAGCCAGTATCACACATTATTTATTTGTTCAGAGGAAAAGTGTTTGTTGCATATTCTGAAAAATGGCATTTATGGCAGTGTCAAAATATGTCGAACAGCAGCATATATGTATCCCAGAACAATGGGGTTTTTCCACAAATTGTATTACAGTGGTGTGAGAGAAAAGTGGGATAATGTCTTTGTCAAATTAAGAGTCAAATATCACCCATTTTGTGGAAGTGCTCATAAGATACCCTATACATATGGGTTTTTTTAGATGCATAGTTTATGAGCAGCCATATGTAAGTAAAGGATTAAGTTCAATGAAATGCACAGTTATTGTACAGAGCCAGCATTGAAAAATTAATTTTTGGCACACTTGGGACTTTGAAGCAACTCCTGAATAAAACATAAGCTAATAAATCTAAGGAGATAACTTGGGCTGTCCCCATCCCATATGTTTAATGTTGGATTGCCTTGCTAGTGAGAAATCAGTCCTCGTGGTTCAAAACACTGTTTCACCCCGTGCTCAGAGCCTCACCAATGTGTGCTTTTCCACACCCAGCCTTGAGGCCTGAGACAAATTCTTCTCTCACCCATGTTCATTACTAGTGGGCAGAACTGAGTGCTACCCACTTACTTTCTTCTTCACACATATGAGACTTTTGCTGAAATATTACATTAAACGAGCTATCACAACAGTTTAGTCCATAATAATACATTCAACTCAAAGGATGCAAGTTCAGAAGAGAGATGGGGTTGATTTCATGGGCGGTTGGTGTGCACGGGCTTAGTTTTCTAATAAACAGAGAGCCTGTGCAGCTTGCTATGGCGCTGCAGGAGAAAACAGTCCCTGTTGTAGTTTCCACCACAGTAAAAAGGACATCCACTTTTTATTTATGAAGGGATGGGACTAATGTGCTATCTGTTCATTCCCAAACTGTTTCAGAGGAAATGGCCTCAAGTCGTGCCAGGGGAGGTTTAGATTGGATATTAGGAAAAATTTCTTCAGCGAAAGGGTTATCAAACATTGGAACAGGCTGCCCAGGGAAGTGGTTGAGTCCCCATCCCTGGAGGTATTTAAAAGATGTGTAGATGTGGCGCTTAGGGACATGGTTTAGTGGTGGACTTGGCAGTGCTAGGTTTACAGTTGGACTTGGTCATCTTAAAGGTCTTTTCCAACCTAAATGATTCTATGATTAAACGCAGGCACAAAGGTGTCTATCCCTTCCTCTTCCTGAGCAAAAGGACAGATGCTAGGGACTGAGCTCACTTACATCACCTGATTTTGTGCTGCTGATCTGGAAACATTTTTTATTTGTTTACATTTTGGACATGCAGCCAATATCATGTTTCACAGAAAAGTCAATAAGATTTACACAGGACAGTGCATAGCTAAAGGGTAGAAAACATCATTATGTAATATTAAGGAAATCTCACCTTTATTAATTAATGTACATGCAGTTAAAATGAGAAGGCAGCCTTGCAGTCCACTGTTGCAACAGTGTTTGATTAGTATTTATTCCTTTTTAATAACAAGAATCTTTCCCAACCACTGATTTAGGCAGGTAGAATGATACAATCTCCCTAGAAATGAAAATAAGGAATTAGGTGAGTTGGAAGGCACTGGGAATGGCTGCTGATCCAGATTTCTCAAGGTTACTGTTTTCAGAGTTACTGAGGTAAGTGTAGCATAACTCCTGCCGAGTTATCCTTTAATACAGCAGTATCATAAAGGAAAGGGATCTGACCCTGCATGTTCTGTTGACACTTCATTACTCTTCACTTTACTGGTCTTCTTTTTACACTTGTAGATATGATTTCTTGTACTTACTATAAGTCTCGTTAAAAAATAACTAAATACAATGGAGTGAAAGAAGCCTATTTAGTTTGCAGGAGTCCAGTTATTTTTTTTAAACAAAGGTGTATGTGGAGCTTTTGATTCTCCTTGAATTAGCACATCATTTTTCAATCCCATATCTCAAATTAACTTCACCTGAAACAGGCTGAAAAAAATGAATTGGCTCAGGTCTGTTTGGAATTGGGCTTAATCCGTGTTTTTTTCTGCAAATTGCAGTGAACCTTTCAATGATCATTGACCAAACAGTGAGCAGCAATGGAAGTGAATCAATCAGATGTGTGCATGTTTCTTAAGTTTTACTGCAAATATTTTCGACTCTCCTTGGTGGGCCAACATCGTCCCAGGTTTAACTTCACCAAAGTCAGTGAAGTTCTACCAAAGAATAAATTGGCTTGTTAAATTTTAACAGAATGCCAAAGGAAACTCTGATTATATTTTGAAACTCCAGCTCTTTTCTTTCAAAAAGAAAAACAAAAAAGAAATATTTATGCGGAAAGAATATTGAAGTGTGTTAGTAAACTGTATACTGGTGTAACATTAGGCATGTTTGCTAGTGTAGATTTAAAGTGTCTGGAGGATGTATATGTATTACTGAAAGGGGTTTTGACACTGTCGCTTGATACCTGGATTGCAACAAGCACTTCTTTTATTATTGACAAATAGAAAGCATGTGTTTGGCATTATTTATTGTTTTCTGTGGAGCATGTGTCAAGACCTGAAAGTGTGTATTTCACTAGTCACATACTAAGTTCAGTAGTTATAATTAAGTTGCTAATATCTGGCATGGTAACCAGTCAGTGGGATTTGATTTGACAGTTTAGGAGACTGTTTTGACACCTCTGGAAGCTGAGGGGGAGACACTCAGCAGCACACTGAGATAAATACCATCACTTTCTTAATCATTCAGACCGCATTTTTCAAAGTAGTTGTTAATTCTGATCCTTCCATTTCTGAGCGCAAAAGCAGAAACTGACCATCAGTAACCTCACTTGGCTAGAGCTGTGTTTCAAGCCCCCAAAACTGGGGGATGTTTTGGATATAGTTCTTCGTGTGTATGTAGCTGCTATTAAGGAGACTTTTTTTTTTTTTCCAAGAATACAATCAAGATTTCAAAACTCAACACACAGTTTCCCCCTAAAATAGCCATTTCAATGCTTTTCCTTCTGACTCCGAAATTCCTAGAACTGGTCAAATCTGAGCATTTCTATTCCATGAGAAAATCTCACAATTCAAAGTTACTTTAACTTTGCATTGGAATGAAAACAAATTACTTTGGAGCTTTGAAAAAAATGTTTCCAAGTGAATTATGTTTTGTTTATTTTTTTCTTCTTATTATAATTTTTATATATGTATGCATGTGTATGAATAATAGAAAAAATGGCATTTTGAAATGTAAAATCAAAATTATTATTCCTAGCATTCAAAACAGTATCTGGCATTTAACTGTAACTTCAGGCAGGTAAGTGTGCTTCTCCAAAACATTTTTATTTTGAGGATTTTCTTTCAATTTCACAGAAATTTAGGCTTCTGGCAGTATTTCATTATGAAAATTAATACGGTCTACCTATTCAATGCTAAAGTAACTAGCAGGTTGTAAGTGTTATACACACAATGAAATCTGGAGCTAAATGATACAGTTTGGGAATTTTTCCTTGTCTCTTTGTTTCTTCATAATGTTCTGAAGAATTCAAAGTATTCAAAATACATAAGCATGCAAATAGAAATGACAAAATAGTCATAGCGGTTGAGATAATCAGAAAGTCCCTATTCAGCCTCTGTTTCTTCATATACAAATGATAAACATCTCACGTAAGTCCAAAGACACAAATGAAGTATGTAATCTTAGGCTGCATCTATACTACTAAATAAAACAGGCCAGGGAAGTAGTGTCTGGCCCTGGGGCCAAGTAGCCTGGCACAGCTTGCCTCCGTACAGCTGAACTTCCAGCAGGCAGGAGCCAAAACTGCTCAAGGAGCATTGTAAACAGCATGGATGATTGCAAACCCGTGCTCCAGCCTGTGCCCCAAATCTGTATTATTGACTAGCAGAGACAGCCTCCTGAAACTCCTGAAATTTTGCTTCTACTAATAAGGACATTGGTACAGTGAGTCAGATAGAATATTTGATACTTTACATTAAAAAACAACAACAACAGAAGTCTTTAAAGGGTTTGAGCCCTATTAGTATCCAGAAACTAAAAGGAAGAGCAGCTTAATAAATCAACTGAAGTGATAATGCTTTATTTAAAGCGGTTCTTGATTTTCTGGATTTGGAGTGGCAGTTATCATTTCAATATACAAAGCAATATAGTTGTGGCTATTAACTTTCAAAAAACATATTAAGAATATGTGTCTGTAACCTACACTTCACTAGGAAATAGTCTGGGGTTATGAATAAGCTATGCTATACTGTTGTGTAATGAGTAAGTAACAGGTAATGTTTTTCAAAATCAAAATAAGGAGCTATGTACTGAAAATTGCCTGTCTAGCTGAAACTGGAAGCTATGTATTTTTGCAGCAGCAGAGCACTCTCATTCTTCCTAGAAGTGAAGTGAGTGAGGGACCATATGACCAAGGAGATCAGTAATGTGATCAGAAACCTCTCTTCTTACCTCCAGCTTCCAGTTACTGTACATTTTGAGGCATGGGGGAATTTTGCCCACTCATGGCAGTTTTTGCCCTTGATGGCCATGGCATGGCTCTCTCCTCTGTCTGATCCTTAATTTTGCCTTTTTTTAGTCTTTCTAGGAAAAATAAATAGATTAGAGGGAATATGATAGTGAAAAGTTATCTGGTTAATTGTTCTCAGCAAAAAAAATCTTCTGGATAACTTATCTAGGCTCAAGTACAATAAACGGACCCCAACAACCCTTGCATGAGAGGATGGGTGACCTTCTTTCCATCACACTGTTTTTCAGGAGAAACCATTTCATACACAGATCCAGGGCCGAGAGAAGCTTAGGTCCTGCTCCAAGGCAAGCCAGGAAAACCACCCCACAGGTAAGCGGATGAAGTCATACCAGCAAGCATTCAGCAGAGATGGTGACGAGTGGTGCCCCGCAGGGGTTCGTATTGGGACCAGTACTGTTTAATATCTTCATCAATGACATAGTGGGATCGAGTACACCCTCGAGAATCTGCAAGTTTGCAGATGACAACAAGCTGAGTGGTGTGGTCGACACGCCTGAGGGATGGGATGCCATCCAGAGGGACCTGGACAAGCTGGAGAAGTGGGCCCAGGTGAACCTCATGAGGTTTAACAAGGCCAAGTGCAAGGTCCTGCACCTGGGCTGGGGCAACCCCCAGTATCAATACAGGCTGGGGGATGAAGGGATTGAGGGCAGCCCTGCTGAGAAGGTCTTGGGGGTATTGCTGGATGAAAAACTGGACATGAGACAGCAATGTGTGCTCGCAACCCAGGAGGCCAACCGTATCCTGGGCTACATCCAAAGAAGCGTGGCCAGCAGGTCGAGGGAGGTGATTCTGCCCCTTTACTCCACTCTGGTGAGACCCCACCTGGAGTACTGTGTTCAGTGCTGGGGCCCCCAACATAAGAAGGACATGGACCTGTTGGAGCGAGTCCAGAGCAGGGTCACAAAGATGATCAGAGGGCTAAAGCACCTCTCCTACGAAGACAGGCTGAGAGAGTTGGTGGTGTTCAGCCTAGAGAAGGGAAGGCTCCAGGGAGACCTTATAGCAACCTTCCAGTACCTGCAGGAGGGCCTCCAAGAAAGCTGGAGAGGGACTTTTTGCAAGGGCATGTAGTGATAGGACAATGGTCTTAAACTGAAAGAGGGTAGATTTAGATCTAGATTTAGATTTAGATTTAGATTTAGA
>NW_008825547.1:1803833-1806713 GCF_000699105.1 Pygoscelis adeliae
CAACCCAAACTATTCTACGATTCTATGATTCTATGGTCTGAGGACATTACATATAGCCAGCACTATATGACACTATGGGGCAAGCTCTGAATGGGGTGCAAGATTTGACCTCCATTTTATCAAGAGATGTGTTCCCTTTATCTTAAGATGAAGTACATTGTGCATGGCTATTTGTTCACACCATATAGGTAGCTGGATCTTGCATATAAATCTTGTTTCCAGATAATAACTTTTATCCATTAATCAATGACTATCTATTTTTTAGCAAATTTTATTACAGTGAGCATCTGCCAGGATCTGTGAAAAGGAGGCAGAAAGAGCTCAAAATACTTAAGCACTCCAAATGGGAGACCTTTTCTTTAAATATTTGTAGTGCTATCAGTCACATTAACATTTTCCAGCCACTCTCACTCCTGGTGCCCCTGGTTTAAGGTGCTCAGTTATCTGAATTAGCAGGGCTTGCACAGGTGTGACCAAGGGCAATAATTAGCCCATTCATTCCACAGTCTGTGCCTCTTTGAGGATCCCTGGGGAACATATTACTGGCAATGGGTATTTGTGGCACTTAGTAGTTTCATGTTCAAAGCTGAATACAATATCTTACTGTGTAAATCTCCTAGGATTAACACTTTGATTAAATCTGAGACTGGACATGCTTGCCTGGGAAGAATGGGGAAGAGTTTGCTTTGTGTCTGCCTGCGCTTTATAAGCTTAAGGGAGGCAGAGTGATTTTCCTAGGCTATTGGTTGATCTGACAGGTACAAACTGTTAGCCCCTTTCCCAGCAACATGCGACTGGTTTCATCTGAAAGCTAAAAACTCGGAAAACGAAAGCACTGCACAAAATGGATCAAAATGTGAACTAATCTCATTTCTGCTACTCCGAGCGGAGGGAGCTCTGTCTGAGGAAAGACAGTCGAATTTCACCTGCCGCACACTGCCAAACTGAAAATGTCAGCCAGAAATATTTTGGCAAGTGTGTTACTTATCGCAATCCAGAAGGCGTTATAACACAGTGAAGTTGTGGCTGTTAAACATCGGAGTCCGACTCTGCAGAGCGACGTTGTGAGGCCACCATTCCAGTGTTTAAAAATTCCTGTCACACATGGCCTTATCAGATGGCCTTATTTACATTCAGCTACAGGTGTCTTTACTCACACTGCATGACTAAGATGGGTGGAGATATCTACAGAAAAGAACTTTTCTTCTTTCATTTCCAAGAGTCACAATATACACTTTAGCTGGGCAAAGCAGTCTGGGCTAGGGGTTCAGAAGCATTTAGCACTGGCTTAATTGCTCCTACTGCAGCTGATAGGAATTTTTTAACGTTTTGAACTTTTGAAAACCCCATTACATCTGTTTTTTTGATATTCAGCGCTTAAATCTGCTTGCTGTCTTCAGAGTTCTTCTGCTTCAGCTAGCCTCCAGATTAAAAATGTAGTTTTCATGAGTGTAAAAGCTGAGGGAGCCTCCTTTCTTATGAATTTGTGTCTTGTCCTTTGATTCTTCTACAGTAATGTGTGAGTCCCCATACAGCTGTAATCATACAGCTTTCCGACGGATGGACTCTCTTGTATCTAATAAAGATTGTGCTGTAGGATCTAACGTTTTCATGAAACTTAAGAGAATATCTTGCGTCAGCCAATGTCTTCTAAAGTGACAGGCAGAAGAGAGGAAAAGCATATCTATCACAGACAGTGAGGGCAGCATGCCTGCAATTAGGAAGTCTGCCTAGGAAGCCAGACTAAGAAAAAGCATTTAGGGAAGGTGGAACACATTTAGCACGTTAGCTAAGATTTTCTAGCTAAAGCAGGGCTTTTCAATTGCATGTGGACCTAAAGAGTGCTTGTGAGTTCTGCAGATGGCTCATATGCAGTGTTGGACACTTGCGTAGAAGAATAGTAGGAGAGGGGTCAAAGACGTGTTGTATGAATAAAGTGATGTCCTCTGTCCAGCCAATGAGTCATTTTTCCTCCAGGCCCCATCCTGTAGGTCTCCGTAGAACGCTATTGCTCGCATTTTCCATAGCTGCCCCAGGCACCTGGTTTTGTGAACCCTGAATGTTTCCTTTCACTGAAGCAGAACCATAGAAAATTTCAGAATCAGAGAATTTTCTGTAAGTGGGGGGGGGGAGGGGGAGAAGAAAAAAAAGAAAAGAAATTGAAGCTTTGATTTAAGTTAAGCATTGCTTGTCCATTGAATTTGTAGCAATCAATTTCATATACAGATCCTTGGTGTCGGTGCTCTTCCTGCTCTCCATCTCAGCTCCCCGGGTGTGCTCGGAGCCAGCATCTCACATTTCCTGTAATCAGCTTTGGTGAATCCAGCTCATGGCTTGCACTGCCACTGCCAGTTTGTTTGCTGATTTCTGGATTGCATGTGAGATATTACTCATCAATATGACTAGTCAAGTGATTTAATAAGTGAAGTATCATCCAATGAACGCATGCTTGTACTTCAGCCTGACTAAGCCAGCTGTCAGGGACAGCAACAGCTGCTGATTCATGAAAGGAATGGAAATATTTCTTTGTTAAATCGGAGCACATCCAGCAAAATCTGTCTCAAATGAAAATGACTGACTACAGCTATGCATCAAATAATCCCAAGTGGAAGTCTGGGGGTGGGGAGGAGTTTTGCAATTGCAGAAATCCATTTTAAACCAAAAGTTTTAAAGAAAGGGAGCATTGATTCTGTTTTAATTTCCCAAGATTTATTCAAAGTCCAATGAATTTAACACAAATCTCAATATAGGCAGGTGATTCTGCTAGGTGAAAAAGTCCACATGCAGATCCCTACTGTCTTCTGCATCTGGCAGTTTTCATCTTGGTCTTCTGTATCTCTTGTTTCTTGAGGTGTTGCTGTCCCCATCCTTTCTTAAAAG
>NW_008825547.1:1806777-1820676 GCF_000699105.1 Pygoscelis adeliae
CTGTTTTCCCCAAATTCCTCTTCTTTGTCTTCAAACATCCCCCCAACTTTGCAAACCACAGCATCAGCAACAAACTTACTGTGGACCAGTACATGCCATATGAGAGACTTACTAGCATCTCTATAATCCACACAGTAAAGGCTTCCAAAAGCAGAACCATCAAAATTCTTGGACTTTCTACAAACCCTTCTTATAATGTAACATATTTCTCCCATGGCAACAAATGCTTTTATAGAAACTATAAAGATGAAACAAACCAAGCATCATGTACCAGAATGAATTTGCTCAAGCACTCAGTAAAGGATGGGGATACTCAGTCCCCAGGAGGAGAATGTCTTCCATGAAATTCCATCACTAATGTCTCAGTCCTGAACTTTGGTGGAAACCTACAGAATAATTTTCTAAGATGAGTCTGGACATTAAAATCATGGACTCAATGGATATATTTGTTTCATTGTACATATTGATTTCTCTCCTCCACCTAACCACTTCAGAGGTGTTATTTCATGGGTTTAAAGCATCTTTTCTTTGCACTATGGATACCAAGCACATTTTTTTCTCAGATAGCTGATTAATTAAAACAGTTGGCTTTTTTTTTAATTTAAATTCAGAGTATTCATTCTGAAACTGTATTTAGCACTGAAATTTGCTTCTTCCTCTTAGAACTGTAGGCTTGTCTGAAAGTTCGTGTTTCTTTTCCAGCTCTTTCAGTTGGTTTTAGAAAAGGTATTATCTACCATAATATTATTTTCCTATTCCACATCAAAAATCATCATGACTACAAGTACAGTAATACTACTTTATGCATTTCTTTTTCACACAGTAAAATTATAAAATAACTCAATAATATTTCATTCAGAACTGTCCACTCCTAGAAGTAATAATTACTGAGGTTCCACATAAAAACTTTATTTGAAAAACTGGAGATTCTGGAGATCAGCAGGGATTTACAAATTCAGTCCAATTTGCTACATTTATTTTATGTTGTCATACAGGAACACAGGTGCATTGAATAAAATTGAAAGATCCTCATGTTTTCTGAAACTTAGCTTTTCAAAGCTAACCTAATTTTGCAGTGGTTGAAAAGAGTAGAGCCAGTGCTTTTACTCTCTTAATGTTAATAACATGCTTCCTCACATATTAGCATTCTCCATAGATTGAATGATGGCTCTCCAATGACTTCTCCTAGAAGGACTCTTTCTGCACATTGAAAAGAAGTATTTTCCTGTTTGTGTGTATTTTATCTTCCCATACTATATTTTATAATGTCAGAGGTGTGCCACCATTTACAGAGAAGGATGCAGAAACCCGTGAATGAAACCACTGGGTTTCAAAACATCATTTTTGTTTGCCAGAAGAGATACATTTCTTGCTGTTGAACTATTGTTTCTAGAGCTAAGAGATGTTATGTCATAACAACACTGTGAACAAATTGGGGGTCTTTCCTGCAGTTACATATAATTCTCTACCAGGAGGTATGTTTGCCCTTGATATTTTTAGGTCTGTTTTGATTTTGCGAGTCATTTCCCTTAGCAGGTTAGTTAATCTGTCCTACAGAAAATGGATGTGTTGCCAAGTTTCTGTTTAAACAAAGAAGGAAGTGAATATGAGTTTACTCTCTGAAAAGTAAATGTGGGAAACAGCCTTCTGTAAGAGGAGTGATTGTCTAAACTATTGGTACCGAAATTCTTTCCAGTGAATGAAAAATATAATCTGTCCTAAAGAGGATAAATGCCTTTTAAAAAGAAGATTAATGTATTAATAACCTATTTCTATTATGTCCTCAATATATAGCTTCCTGTTATAATGGTGCCTTTACTGTTTAGTTATCGAACTTCAGTTGGCAGATAGGCCAATAATATATCCCACAATAAATCAGCCCTGGAGTGGTAAACCTTTGTCATAATGACCAGACTGCCTAGTTGCTCAGGGCAGTCTTTTACATAGGATGTTAGTAGAATAACTGTAATAGTAGCATTTGAAGAGAATTTAGAATTTCCCTGTCTCTTTAAAGAGTCATCCCAGTTTTCAAGTGTTCTTCAGTGGGAGGAAATGTAGTATTTTTAATATATCAAAGGATAGGGATCTGGTACTAGTTGTATAATGGGAACAAAATAAGCCCTAGATAATAATAAAAAATATATATTGTATATAACAGATAAGTCTCTTATTAAGAGCAAGGAGGAAATAATATTCCAGGGATTTGATCTTGCTCTGTGTTGTTAAAGGGAAATTTCTCATTGACTTCTAAAGACATAAAGTCAAGATTTCAATAAAAACAAAAATGCAAGTAATCTAATTATCTTTTTTTCCTATGTAATGCATACATGAGAGTCTCACAAACCAGCACAAAGTTTATAGCTTCCGTGGCTATGACATGTGAGATGGTGGATAAATATACACATATATAACCAGAAGCCAAAAACTCAGCATTATTTGTCTGCGAGGCAAACAACACTGCTTATTATGGATTTCAAGTCGAGAAACAAAGACAAGGCCTGTCTTGTGAAAGCTGAATATCTAGATAGACAGCTTACTCAGATTTGGGCTGATTTAGGCTGTACAGACCAAAAGTGTGGTGACTGTCTCTGAAAAGAGATGGGATGTAAAAGAAGCACAGGAAAAAATTCCTCTCTTAGTTTTGGCTTTACTCCTATGTTGTTGCCCTACTGTGCAATGTATGCTCTGCTAGGTAACTAGTGATGCTGGCTCCATAAATGCAGTCATGGCCCATCCTGTTCCCATGGGCAGGACTGATGAGTGTAGATGGCTGAATGCAGAAGAAAATAGTGAATTATTTCTTCCTAAAGAAAAAAAAAAATCAGCGAGCTAAAATCCTTTTGGGTTTGTTTTGTGACGTTTTGTAGGTTGGGCTCTTCACTTCCATGGAACCTACCCCTAAGTGCATGCTTTGATCTACTCCAAGCTATCGGCATAGAAAGGAAGACATGTCATATCAGATCCTAGTTGGAATGATTACCTTTCCTGTTTCGCCCATGACAATCAATGTTCCTACTTCGAATGGAATTCCTTCATTAAGACATAATTATCTTCTTCATACATTTTGTTCAGTCATTTCACCTCCTCTATATCTATCCTTAACAGAAGTCTTCAGTGATAGATGAAAATGTGATTTTATTTTTTTTTTATAATAGGCAGTGTTTATGGCAGAATGATTTATCAGACCAGAGAAAAACAGTACTAAATAGCCCCATGCGTATATTCATTTATTTATTAACCAACACAGAAAAGAGCTGTCTATAGGGTAGGGTACAGCTGTGATAGTGGCGAGGAAGTTCTACAAAACTAGATGCTGCAAGCCTCCTCACATGACAGAAACCAGGCATTACCCTGCACGGCTCTAACACAGGGATACAGATTCCTCCCCTTTCCCCTTCCCTTTTCCCTTCCCCTTTCCTTTCCCTTTCCCCTTCCCCTTTCTCTTCCCCTTTCTGTACAATCAGGGTATAAAGACGAGAAAGGGGAAAGACAATTATTGAGTAAAAGAGAAGAAAAACATTAACTAAGTTTCTGAATTCGAAAGAAAATACACAGCCAGCAATTGAGAAAGTAATTTCTGAAAACTTCCAGGAGAATTCAACTAGAAAGTAAAGTGACCATGCAAGGTTTTCTAGGGAGGTTTAATAGATGCATTTTTTATTGTTGTGTCTTTAAATGCAGTATCATCTTTGATAAAAGGCAAGCTATATAATTGGGGGAAAAAATGCAAAATTACTGTCTTCTCACTAATATCTTCTTCAACTAATAGATACTAAATGAAAGACTGTGACCTTCCCTAACATAAGCGTTTTGGGCATGAAGGGGAATGTAGTGCTCAGCCCCACCTGCTACCTGACTTAAGTCACGTTTTCTTTCCTGTAGCCCACTTGTTGGTGGGCAGCAAAAGACAGAACAATTGTCCACATCTCTGCATTCACCCTTCTTAAAGATCAAGTATAGTATTTTAATTTTTGCTCTCCCTTCTTTCTTTCATATAACATTAATTTCTCTTTCTAATCTATGACAGTCTCTTTTGTTCAACACTGCTAGCACAGGCTTCACTTCTGTTTTATTACATATGTAGAGACCGTGAGGTGCCTCAGTTAGGAATACAGCTGTGTCAGATGACGTCCATAATCAATACTGAGAGGGAGACAGAAATCTCACTATGGAGACCTGAATTACCCTCTGGAGGTCACAGTCTCTCTCCAGTCATTACAAAGGGAGCTGCGGGTGACCCCACGCCATCAGGCACTGAGCTGGGCTGGAGAGAATGAGCTCTGGTGCCTTGGTGCTCACTGAAATCACGGGGAATGAAAGTCACATCATCTCTCCTTAGGGTGACCTGGTTTGTTTACCGGTATCCTCATGTGAGGAGTGGCAACTGTCTTCCCACTTTAATAAGGTCTCGAGCAGATGAATATGGTCCAACTATCGCATGTAGTTATCAGCTGCTAGACAGGATTTTCTTCTTCTCAAGTGTTTAAAAAAATAAATTTTTTGAAAGAAAATAACATATTATATCTTTCATTTTTGTTGGTATCTCATTCTTCTCTTTCCTTTTTCATTTCCTGTTACTTTTTTTTCAGACATTTTTTTCTCCCTTACCTGTTTTAATGTAATTTCAGCAAATCCAAGCTTTTTTCTTTTGAATGCAGGGAGGGAAAATAAACTTGCTACAGTGGCATAAGCAATCTTTTCCAATTTTAGTCAGATTAAACTTTCATTCTTTCTTGTGTTTTAGCAGAATTACAGTGACAGCCATCAGAGACAGGGGGAAAAAAGCCCCACCTTCTAGTCGACATTTATCATGCCGTTGGTCTTCTAAAAGCATTGCATACTAAAAAGCAGAAGATCATTAGTATCATATGCCTTAACATATATCATACTTACATACAAAACAAAATATTTTTAAAACATAGATTCAGTGACTCTAGGAAGAGAAAACAAAAACATCCATGGCGTGAAATAAGAAGAGGACAAGGAGAAATCAAGAAATGGTTTGAAAATACTGAAACATTCTTAAGGCTGAAATAATCCAGCCAAACATAGAGCAAATACTTCCTCCACCGTGCAACAAAGTGTTCAGATACTGTGAAAGCTGTCCTCATATTTTGAGGACTTTTTTTGTTAGTTCAGTGCTGGGTGTTTATTGCCTTCTGCAAGACCTACTTAATAGCAGGCCAAAATGTCTTAAAGAGAGACAAATGGAAAGAGTCTGTGAATCTAAGTAATGCTTTAAGGAAGACCAAAAGACTGACAGGCAGACATCCTTTCTCACCAAAAAAATACTGAAGTTTAACAAAATATTAGGAGATGACATTTTATCTGAGTATTCATTACAGAGGAACTGTTTTATTTCATCTGATGTTTATACTGGCTGAGTGAAGGAATCCCTTCATTACCACTACAGAGTGGGTTCATGCAGCTTTAACATCATCAGATATTCTATTTGTAAGCTAAAGTAGTCAGCTGTTTAAGTGTAATGTACTTCTTTTACAAATACTCAGATTTGTTTTACTTAGCAAAGTATTTATTTATGTATTGACTATGAAAACGTTTTTCAAAACTGTTTTTTGATAAACAGAAAGCTCTCCTAAGCTCACTCTGTAAGCTACCTGAACGGTCAAAACCACCACAGCTTCCTAAAGGTGTTTCCCGATATATGGCCACCTGGGTACCACAAGAGCGGTAAGAAAAATAAAGGTAAAGATAAGAACCTTTAATCTTTCTTTCTAAACCTATAATCTGTTTTCTTGAGTTAAATATTTCTTTGTTGTCACTACACTGAAAAGGCATGCTTCTTCACTGATGGTATGAGTGACTCCAAGCCACTCTGACCAGCTAACAAGCAATTTCATGGAAAAATATGGTTTGCTCAACATTAGTCATTTGCCAGCCCTGTGCAAATGTTTTGGATCACTGCTTCAGTTTCTGAAATGGTGATACATATTTGAATTTGGGCAGCTGAAGCTGTTTAAGCAACAGTTATAGTCAACAGAGTTGCAGTCCATACAGTCAGCAGATTCTGAAGACTACTGGTTTTTTTTTTTAATCAGTATCAATTTAATGCAATTTAACAACTCTACTTAAAAAGTCATGTGGATGTTTCCAGGCAAAGAAAGTAGAAAAGGCAATCTAGACAGCAGTTATCTTCTGACAGTGGTCTGTCATTCCCACAGCAAACCATGCATCATCTTCATTTATTTATTTACAGGACTACATACATATGGATTCAATCAAAGAAAATATGTAGGCTGAAGTTTTTTTCACTTAGGACGTTCATTGTTCTGAGAAGTCCTCTCTGCATTCTGCCCATCTTTTCAACATCCTACTACATTTTTTTGTCTTATGGAAAACAGTAAGAAAGAGTAATTGTTCTAGACATCAAGGTCACTATGCACTTAAAACAACATTTTGAGAAAAATTTAGAAGAAAGAGGGAAAACTATGAATTTTGAGAAGTAACAGCTGATTTCAATTTATTTTTCTATAATTTTATTCTTCTGCAGCATTTATTCTCCTTGCAGTGACTTGCAAAATAAAAATATTTTGCAGCAACATTGATTGAATTTAACTGACATACCAAATCTTATAGGCTTAAATGCTATGGAACTTTCTGGGACCAGAGTGCACGTTAGCAAAATTAGTGGTAGAAACATTTACATTGCATGTTAGAATCATTTCTTTTCCTTGAGAGAATGGTTGTAGCATGTATTCTACAAAAACTTGCTGGTGATGCTTTATACAGTTTGATGCTGATGATTTTGGCCATTTTTATACTTATGCTGGAAGGATCTTGCTACCAGAATGCCAACTCAAGTTTCTCAGCACTCTCAATAGCACTGTTCTGTAAAATCATTTATAACACAGACCATCTCTGTATATGCTGGCCAGAGATACATCCTGCTAGTGAGAACACTGTTTAAAAGAGTTCCTTTTAAAATGTTTCCAGTACAAGAATAGACCAAGCATTTTTTTCCCATTCTTCTTATTCAGATTACAACTAGAATTATTTTTTCAAGGAAGTCATCTTGTTTTCAGAACATTGTTCCCACCTAGGTCAGAATATACCAGAACAGGACAACATTCTGCAGCACTGGATCATCGTGCTCTGGGGATAGAGGTTAATGGGTTGTACTCTACCTGGAGGCCAGTTACAAGGGTGTTGGGACCTGTCCTTTTTAATGTCATTATCAATGGCATGGAGGAAGTGACAGGATACACCTTCATCAAGCTTGCAGACAACACCAAACTGGGAGGATCAGTCAATATGCTGAAGGGCAGGGCTGCCTTTCAGAGGGACCTAGGCATGCTGAAAGAACGGGCCAACAGGAACCAGGCTCTTCACAGTGGTGTGTGGTGGGAGGATGAGAGGTAACAGGCACAAAATGAAACAAACTGGATGTAAGGAGAAACTGGATATAAGGACAACAGTTGGAGAGTGGAGCAGGTGGCCCAGAAAAGTTGTGTTGTCTCTGTTCTTGGAGATTTTCAAGACCCAACTGGAAAAAGCGCTGAACTACCTGGTCTGACCTCTGAGCTGCTCCTGTTTTGAGCAAAAGGTTGGACTAGGGACCTCCCAAGATCCCTTCCCACCTGAATTACCCTGTGATCATGCGATTGCATCTCTTGTCTCTTCCATCTATTTCTTCATACTCTGAATTTCCATATGGACAGCATTTACAATAAAGAGTCTTCCAAAGGGGTTTTATAGTATTGTTCTTCTGCCTCAATGGGGAAAGGGGCAGAATAAAAAAGCAAAACAAAAAAACAGCTATACAGATGGTATTTGATTCTAATAAATCAGTTTCAGATTGAAATAACCCCTTTCATTTTGTAAAATAGACCAGAATGCCGATTATTAGGTGTCACTGAATGTTCATCATGTTAGTTTTTTAGGGCCTTTCACTTTAGTTGAATGTCCTTGTGTATTAGTACATGATTTAGATTTCTCTCTTGTATATTAGTGGTTTCAAACACTTGTGATTTCATTTTGGCAAACTTTATCTTTCAACATTTGGAGTAAATGTCATATCTGTCTGATAAGCTGTTTCTCAAAATATCCAAACCATTTCATTTCCCAATGGTGGATAAAATGATTTTTCTTTTGGACTAGTAGACTTATTTTGCTCTCTCAATCCATCACTGTGTGCAAATTCCTCTGCTCATTTCCATGTATTACCAAATTAATTGGACTCATTTACTGCAACCTTCCTGTTGTAGCTAAAACAGAAATGAAGGATAAAAAAAAGATCACAGGGGAAAACAGAAAAGTTCCATCTAATGTATTCACTTCATACAGTGTATTAACTTTACATTTTTCCAAGTGAGTTTTTATTTTCCCACTAGTATTTTAATTTTCCTAGTTACTGTCTTTCCAAGAAAAAATTCTGACTAGTATTCTGTCACCTTCTGAAAGATCATATCTTAACTACTCTATTGCTTACTTCAGTAGAAAGTAACAGCTTTTGATGCTTGTTTCATAAGCTGCCTCAGCTGCTGTCTGTATTTTTCAATTACACTATTGTGTCCAGGTGCAAAGCACAGGTAAAACAAACATGATGTCAGTGAACAGATACACAGTCTGTCCTATGAAGCAAAGGCCTCAGTCTTCCACCATCAGTTTGAATGCATATTCTCAAATTCTGCCTTTTTAACTTAGCTCTTCTTAGGAAAACCGAACTCAGTAAAGATCTTTTTTCCCACACCCAAAGTCTGAGCAAAGCCAATGAAGCAATTTCATTGTGATAAAAAGTACTCGTTTGCTGCTTTTTTTAGATCTAAGATGTCGACTGACATAAACTCAGTTGATTTTTTATTAAAAGGGTTGGCAGCATTCTGGGAGGTCCAAAGTTTACCTTTGCTATTTGGCACCGTAACTTTTTTTGTAACTGAATTTACAATATTGATTTTAGAAAGGCTTTTTTTTTTTTTTGGTGGTAAAATTGTTCAATTTATACATATCTTATATTTTTTATTGAAGTTGGCCAAAAGCTTTGGCCTTGAAGATGCAGCCTAAGATATGTTGGAGAAGTGTTGAGTTTCATCTGGAAAGGTGGCTCCGGGGACCAAAGTAAAAGGGAGGAAAACAGGGACGGACTCTGTAGCTAGTCAGTAAGGTTACTAACCTGATACACAAAAAAGCCCCATTACAGTTCTTGGTTTTCTGGATTTGGAGTGAATGAGCTGGAAAACGTTACTCTGAGTTTGTCAGAGTCTGACTGGCATTAAGAAGTTCAAAAGGTTTTCTTCTTTGTGCCAAGGTGGAACAAAAATGAGATTCTGGAACCATGCAAATGACTGTGGAAGAGAACTGTCATCCCAGGTCAGCTGTCCCTGATTAGGGCTGCTTCCTGACAGCTTGTAAAGGAGGGGTTTAACCAATAGCTGGATCTTCCCCCTGGGCTGCCAAGCATTTTCTCATGGAACAGGCTTCACAGTGGACTGATTTGCCCCACTGCTGTCAATTTAATATCAAATTCTAACTTCAGGTTGAAAAAAGTGACCCTACAACAGCAATACAATCCAAAGTGTCATGTTGACATGACACTAACACTGAAATGTTTTTAGGAAAAAGGGGGAAGAAACTTCTTTGTTCAACAAACCTCTTGGTCACTCAATGACTACAAGTTGCTACTGCTGGAGAAAGAAGAAGGAAAAAAAAACCCAGTATTTGGATCCATCAGCTATTAATGTGAAGTTCTGAGGGATATAAAAGGATGGAAAGTAAATCAAAATAGGTCCAGGTAGCCAAATGGCCTAGTTTCAAATAAATGTAGGCTCATGCTATTCTGATTACTGTCAGACAGTGGCTGCTGCGCAGAACTCCATATGACTCCTGGAAAATGGCATTTTTACTGTCTGGATTTACAAATGTGAAGATCTAGCTACTCATTTCAAAACTAGATTTTGTTACACCTGAAAATCCACTACATTTCTATACACACTCTCTCAGTAACTATAAGACAGCGACCTATTTCACAGACATTTCCTAGACTGATCAATCAGACACTACAGTGGCCAATACTGTACCATTGCTTAATGGTATTTGCACAATTTCCCCGAGTTACTGGAGATGGAAAGTAGTCATGGATGTGAATATCTGAGCTACTTTTGTCAGATATGTGACATATGCTACATGTTTGCTGCATTTCCAGTGCTCAGAGAATTTGAGATCTCAGCTTGGTCTTTTGTCCTCAATTCTTAATTCTGGATGTCCTTGGTGTGTATTTGTAATGTTAGATAAATCACAGAAATATATTGCTATAAAAACAGGACAAATACCCTCTTATTTTATGTATTTGCTGTGTCCGTCAATACAAATTTAGCTATTAAAAAAAAACAAACACAATGTAACCCAGGGAGAACAGATCGGACCAAATGCTTTTTTGAAAGACACAATTTCAATCTGCATTGTCCCTTAAAAGCTTTAGACAATGAGCACATATTTTTATTATACACCCATACCATTTATGAGAAAACTTATTGCACTGTATCTTTTAGCCTCATTCATGGTGCGTGTTCAGCAACCTGTTTAAGAGGGTATTAAAAAGAGAGCATAAACTAAGTACACGTGCGGGTGGTAGAGAGTCCACTGTGTCAGCATGCTGTGCAGTGCTGGGGAGTGCTTCGCTCCTGAGTTAGAGTGACACTGAAGTAGCTCTACTCACTTGGGATCCTGGGTCTGGAAACAGTTCTTGTAGGAAAATACTTCAAACTTCTTTTTATTTAGGGTCTGACTGAATGATCTTGGTTCAATACTTCTCCCTACTAAAGGGATTCAGACCCTGTATTTTGCTGGAGAATGCCCTAATCTGATAGTACTATTTAGTTGGAGGAGAGAGGAAAAAAAATGAGGAGACAAAAGCCTTTTTGCTCAGCATCACAGGATCTCAAATTGAAGCTCCATTCAAATTCCTTTGCAGACATCCATTCCGGCTCTTAAATTTTGGCGTACTAAATTGATGATGCATCTCAGTCGCATAATGCTATAAACCCTAAAAACTGAACTGGTCTGTTGTGTCCATGTTGTACAGTGCAGGGCTTTGGAGTGGTCCTAGCTTAGATCCTGAGAACAGTACAGTCCTACAGTACAGTCCTACCAGTGTCACTGTGCAGCCTCAGTGATACGTCCTGCTTCTCAACAGACCTAATCATTACAGTCTGTGCAAAACTGACACAGCTACTTTGCTTTGTGTGCAAAGGCAGCCTGTATAAGATCAGCACCTGCTGTGCAGTGTAGATATGCCCTAAGATTCTCATTAACAAGTGGGATTGCTCAAATTAAATACCTTTGCATTGAAGTGCCTGCTTCCAAGAAAGGCATCAGCAGCATATTAAAGACTGCAGTCTCAAGTACAGATTCCCATTCAGTGGAATCATAGCAAAAATAAAATTATGAGAGAGGAAAGAGTCATTGCTCATTTATAACAAAATTTCCTGTCAAATATGAGTGAATACATTCTAATAGGAAATTCTGTTTCATGGTAGGTCCTGGCATTCTTGCTGGCTTTGTAAATTAGATTTAGTCCTAGTTTCTCTAACATCTGATGAAAATCTGAAGCCTCTACTGCATTCAATATTCTATAGCAAACAAAAGTTAACAGCAGGTAGAATGGGTAGATGTACATCTCAAAGCCTCTGAAGTGAGTGATATTAATCTCTCCCTTAGTGTCCCAGTCAGCTCTCCTCTGTATCTTCCAGTTGCCCTAGCTTGCAGGAAGGAGGAAACAATGAGTACTTTGCAAGTGGAGCAGGAAGAATTACTACGGACACCTCATCTGAGCCCATTTTGCAAGTTTACCTCAGCGGGAAGAAGACGTCTCCCTGTTGGGTTGCTCTGTCTCCTGGTTAGCTGTTTCAGGTTTTTTTAATTTCAAACAAATAAACAGACAGACAGCACCAAGAGGAAAGAAATCCCAGTCGCCTGAAACAAGATAGGGTCTTTTATGCATCCTGTTTTGCTTGGCAGAGGCAGTTTTAAATATTTAAGCAACTTTACACAACCATAAACCACCATAATCTCAGGCTTAGAGTATACATTTAGAGCTACAGTTTTCTGGAGCCAATCTGAGAACAAAGAAGGTTTACCTTTCTTCAGTCTATATCATTAACACTGACAGCATCAGTGCTCTTCTTTACAAGTGTAAATCTGCAGCTTTGTTGAAATTAATGGCTCTCCCCAGCACATTGTTAACCTGCAGGGAGAATCAGATTCTGGATATCTACAGTAATAAAACTTGCAAGGCAATGGAGAGCTTAATTACCACTTCAGACTCCTTCTGCCTTCTAGAATGCAAATCGAATGATTCATTGGCACATGGTATGCCAGGTAAGGTTGTCTGTAACAGAGCAGACAACAGCAATCCCTGGTCAGCCTGGTAACCAGCAACTTGGCCACATGCTAGTTCATATTATTTAAGGGAATTCAGATGTTACAGATCCGCTTTTTATTAGAGAGATGGAGATAAATGACGGGCAGTAAGAAGTGTATGTTTTCTTAATTACACTGTGAATTTTCTTTCTAATGGTATCCTGCCAGTAAATGCCATACAAAGCTGATGACATGTGATCCAAGATGAGGCACAGATGCACTGTTATAAAGAGTGGTACATGTGTAGCACTACATCTATAGAACACATGCATTTGATTTCGTAAATGCAGTACTGCCAGAGGCAATCACTATTTATTTTAACCTTACCGAGTCAGAGAAGTTCTGTCTATGTTGGAGGATTCTGGCATTCCCATTTCCAGCAAAAGCACAATTAATGTGCTAGATGCTACATGCAAGTTTGCAACCACTATTGTATAGGCATTCATACTACCACTGAGACTGCCTTTGCACTCAGCAAAGCTAACCACTACATTCTCCACCATCCATAAATCTACCTCTCTTCAGTGCCAGTCTAGACAGCAAATCTGGGCATAGAACTGGATTCATTCAGTAGATCGTCCTCTTGCTCTTCCAGCAGATACTCTGCTTTAAGGACATGAGTTAGTCTACTTCAAATTGTTCAAATGTTGTCCCAAAAGAAAGCAGGAATTTAAACAGGAATATACTGAGAAATTCTGCTTCCTTCCGTTTTACTTCTCTCAACAATAAACAAGAGGCATCAAAGGACCCCTCCTGACCAACATCAAAAGCCCAACTTTTTACTAAAGAGAACCCGAAATTAAAACAGTTTCCATTTGTGGTCAGTGGGGAAAACTCTTTTTAAAGCATTTAATAAGTTTTCTCTACTTTTTAAAAAACAAACATTTTACACTATAGCAAAGGTTTTAATTCAGTGCTGCAGTAATCTTTAAAAGGGAAAAATAAAATAGAGTTATAATAACCACAGCAAAAAAAGAAGAAAGAGAAAACCCTTCACAGCCTTGAGACTGTGGCCTCTGGTCTCCGTTTTTTTCTGGCTTCAGTTGCAGATACGGCAGAGAATTATTTCTTGGCTTAACAGCAACCAAGAAGAAAACCTAAATAAGTATCAGGTATAGAGCAAGTTAAGAATGTTTTCTGTGGTAACCTGCATGCCAACAAGGAGCAAGGCAGTGGAAAAAAAAAAAGGGGAGGGGGGTGGGAAATAAAGGAAAGACTGGTCTTTAAGACAAAGCACCGAAGGACCCTGTGAATTAGATCCCAACCCTGCAAGTTTGAGTGAGTGCAGTAACTGTCCATTCTCCAGATAGTAAACCACCTGATAACTGGTGCTTACAGGGCTATTTTTAGCAGAAGAAAGACCGTGATAGGAACCAAGCAGGAGGATTTTGGCCTTGGAAGATTCTTTGCTCACCGTAATAGAGATCTGTTTGCTACTACATGGGAGTCAAAAGAGATGAAAAAGTGCATGGAGAGGGCTTGAGGAGGTACCCCTTATTTCAAGACAGCTGTTAGTGGGACAAT
>NW_008825547.1:1820722-1911982 GCF_000699105.1 Pygoscelis adeliae
CCCCCTAAGGACCCGTTAGCTCACCACGCCACCATTGATCTTTCACCTGCCCCCAGGTGCATGGTACTGTCCACAGGGCACCAGAGCCACCAAAGAGGTAGGTGCAAGCAGGGATCCAGATCCCACTGCAAGGAGCTCCTGGAGGGACCACCTCAGCTCTCACCCTGGGCCTCAAGAGGTCTGACCCTGAACCCTAAACAGTTAATAAACAAATAGCCTGCTAACACTCTGCATTACTAAAATCCTTGAAACACAATGTGGGAAGCATGGGAGCTTCCTGTCTTTCTACAGCCTTGTCACCCAGGTAGGGCCAGTTATCCCTGGGGTGCTGTGATGGGCCCCTCAGGCTCCTGGAGGGGGGATGGCGGCTGAGGCCCACACCTCCACCCTGCACCAGGGACAGCACAGCGCAAAAGGCTTTTCTCTAAAACCCAGGCTCAGACCCTTGGCAACACTCCCCAGCTTAAGCCATTGGGCCTGGTAGGGGAGGGAGATGGGCTTACAGGCAAAATAAACAAAGGGGTGTTATAGTTGTA
The DNA here is from genome assembly GCF_000699105.1 of Pygoscelis adeliae. Classification (NCBI taxonomy): domain Eukaryota; kingdom Metazoa; phylum Chordata; class Aves; order Sphenisciformes; family Spheniscidae; genus Pygoscelis; species Pygoscelis adeliae. The sequence continues at coordinate 1,821,259 of NW_008825547.1, forward strand.
TAACAGAAACAGTAAGACACTGAAATTATTAAATCTGAAGGTGAGAGTAGGGGGAACAGGAAACTCGGTCAGGCTGCCAGGAAAGCCAGCGTGCTTGCATGGAGCTGCAGAAGTCTCCTGTACCCAAACAAGCAATGGGTACTGGCCCCAGAACTGCCTGCAAGGTGTCTGGAAGGTCTCATCTCAGCCAGCAAGCTTGCTGATAGCAGAGGGCAAGCTAGCACAGAGCAAGGTAATGGGGGAAAAAAAATAAACCCACCTCTGCATCTTTCGTAAGACATTGCTATGTTGCTGTGCGCGGCAGCAGTTCAGCACTGCAGTGACTGGCAGTCGTCGCCTGGGAGGAGCATTGCAAACTAGTAGGACTGTTGATACGAAGAGTAGTGTCTTCTAGAAAGAAATGAAACTTCCCAGTATTTCCCAGTGACATTTTTAAGGAGCATGTTGTGAGCTTTCGAGGTAGCTCATCTGAAATTAGAAATGACCGTGTTTTCCTGGCTTCACCAGGTTTCTGGATGTGAAAGTCAACCCATGTGGTTCTACCTCTTGAACCCTTATGCAGGTAGCAGCTGTATGGCAAGGATGTTGCCTATGTCATAGCAGTGCTTTCACAGTCAGAGCTGCTGTTGCTAGTGTTAAACCAGAAGCTGTTGTCCGCTGGTGAGCTTTGAACTCTCTGCAAATACTTCACTGCGAACTGTGTTTCCTTTCAGACCTGCAAGTATTTCCAGAAAATGTACCTGACTCGGGGAGAGTAGCCAGTTTCCCTATGATATGAACCATGAAGAAACTATATTCATAATGTATTGCAGCTACTGTGCCAAACTGTTGTTAAATAGGGTGATGCTGCACTTGAAAACAAGGTAGCTTGTAGCTATGCAGTCCTGTGTATTTGTGTGTATGTGCACCTAGTTGTGCAGATAAAGCCAGAGGTTTTCTTGTTTGCTAGCAGCTATCTGCTACTGCAACCTCAGCTCTTGAGCAACCACTGCTATACTAACATCTTCCTATGACACTGAAATCCCAGTTTTCAAACATGAAACATTCTAAGTGTTTTCTTTAAGTGATGGTTGCATGAGGGAAGAAAACAGAAGATAGGTAAACCGAGGTATAAAAGCACAAAGTGATACATCCACAATCTATCAGCAAGCATGTAGCAAAAATAGAAATAGAATAAATCTTTCTGGACTGCTAGAGTAGCACTCTGCTGGTTAGAGAGGCAGTCTCCTTTGCAAGCAGGCATCTCATGGTTACCCTCGAGCTTGGTTTTAACTCCTCCTTCGGACAGGTCGGAGGAGGAGTGACTTGGGTTGTGCCAAGACCTGAAATGGGAGACTGGTGTAAATGGCAGATAGCCAGCAGTGAGGAGACATCTGGGATAAGACAAGGCGCTAAGGTGTGTTGTACATAGTTATGAAACTATTCTACCTTTGTTTTCTGTGTAACGTTATATTTTTAAGAACCGTGCCTGCCTGAGGAGACAGTAGTTGTTTTGTTCTCTGAATTGCTGTAGCCTCGGGGTGTCAAAGTCACTTAGCGCAGAGGGTTGAATTCCATGTTAAATTATGGTTCGTGGGTCACAGTATAAATATACAAATTGCATACTTTCCAGCACAACAGTATCCCAGTGATGTCAGTGGAAGTTCACAGAGAGATCGGCATCACTCAGCTGAACAATTTGCTCCCTTTTAAGATCACAGCTGTCGAGCTCTATATTTCCCTCTTTCTGCCAACTCCTAATTCCAGTTCCTTGAGAGATGCACTTCTGCCTCTTCCCTGCTGCTTGCTGAAAACAACCAGCAGTGATGCAGAAATGTGTTCAGGAGATTCATCAGCCCGGGAACATTTCAGGCTGCCGGTGGACGTGGGTATGTATCTCCTATCAGCTATGCGAAGTCATGCTTGGAAGCTTTTCTTTGTAACCAGCAAGTCTAAAACATGGAATCAGGATTTTATATCCTGCATCCCCGGATATGGCCTACAGGCTATGTTTTCATCTCCTTAGTGCAGCATGAACAGAAACAAACTCACTGCTCTTAGTAACTGGATGTTTTTCTTCCTCTAGCCCTAGATCTATTTGAACCAAGGATGCATACATGGAAGAAAAATACTTCCAAGAACACTAAAGTCTGTTTCCTTGTAGATTTGTGCCCTGTGATGGCCTCACTTTGCTATATAAGAAGGTTCAGTCTTTGCCTACTCCTTTCTGAGTGAAACTTTCCCAAGCCTCTCCCATGTGGACCCTCTGGTGTCTAATAGTGCGATGGATCATACTCAGCCTCAGCCTTTATCTCTCTGGTTGCATATTTCCATAAAACTATAACATAATTATTTTGAGTCTCTTCCCCCACTTTGTTTGAAGTCATTCAACATATGTAACAGAATACAGGTGGTTTGTTTGGAAGGGAAATAGGAATGAGAGCAGGAAGGAAGGTGACCAAAAGAGGGATGTAAAACTCTGTGACATGACTAGTTACTGTTTGTGCCTCTCAAGACATTCTAAACGCTAACATTAAGGTTGGGCTGCCGCTCCCCAGCACAGAGCATGTGTTGCCTTGTACATAAATGAATGGCTGACTTCCTACATGGGGTTGTATGCTTGCATAAATCTCCGTATATTCATGTCCTTAAATCTCAGCTTCAGCCCTCTTGTCTTGTATGCTCATCCCATCCCCTCCTCCTTTTCCTCATGTGGGATGTGGATGTTGTGAGAAGACATTGAGATTGGAACATCGATTTTCTCTTCTACCTCACAAATGAGCAGGAGATTGCTTTTAAAGGTATTAAACGGACACAGGTGGGACTGTAAACTTAAGTGCCTCCACATGGAACATCTGCTGCATGTTCTCCAGTTCCTGTTATCTTTATAGCAGAACTTGATCTTTTAACCCCTTCACAACTGCCCCCCTCTGTATTTGTGCGAAGATGTGCAATGGCTGTTCTTTGATGTTCAGAGAAGTCACAATGGATCTCTGTGATGTGACTGGCATATGGTGTAGTGCTTTGAGCTGCGGTGTGCTTAGCAATTTGCACAGGTGGGTGGGGGAGGAAGACAAGTGTTGTCCAGGTGTTCCCAGTCTTGCTACAGATAAGAGGATTCCAGATGTACCGCAGTACATTGGATATCCCCGTTCTCCCTTCTCCCCTCCCCCCTGCACTTCCCCCGCCCCAGGAAATGTCTGTCTTGGGGGAAAAGTGTACTTGTGGGGATATTCCAAGCTAGCTAATATAATCTTAGCCAGTTGGGGTTTAAAAGAAATGATTTCTAAGTGTTTGCCCTGCACCCAAAGCAAGTGACTTTTCCTTTCACTTCCCAAATCCATCTCTTCTCTTCTTTCTCCTGCTTCTTCCAAGCCTTCTTGCATTCAAGTTCAGGTACAAAATAGAAATCTGGCCCATGTTAGTGAATATTTAACCTCTTCACTGCTGCCTCTCACCATGCCACAGCATTTGTGCAACAGAGCTGTGTGGCATTTTCCTTTGAAGTCCTAATGAAGTCACAGTGGATCCTTGTGCTGGAGCTGCAAGCTGACTGACAGGTGAAGCATTCACATATCTTTTCCACGTGCTCAGCCTGAAAAGAAAAGGAAAAATTGGCTGAAGGCACACAAAATATGTAGTTCCAAACTGATTTTAATGTAGACTGAGATTGAAAGCTGTAGACTCAGAATAAGTTTTAACACCAGTTGCTGAGTGTACCTAAATGCTAAAACTGTTGATGCCATGTGCATGAGTTCATTCGCAGCTGAAATGGTGAAAAGAGACAACGTGACATAGTATAAGGAAGAGCTGTATCGGTGGAAACCACAGTTTCTTTTAAAGCTGGTAGTCGTACTGTATGGGAGGAGACCCAACAAGACAACCTTCTGTAGACAAGGTCCAGCATCAGGCCATGGGAGCAACAATAAGCAGACCTAATTTTCAGCTATCTGCATGTATGCTAGCTGCCTGTAAAATATTACCATCCTGAGTAGCAGTCTTACACACAGTTGTGCAGTTGTTCATACCAAAGCAACTGGACAAGGAAGTGAACAATCAGGACCAAACAAATATTCCCAAGCAGAATGAGAAAGACCTCAATTGTCTTTGAAAACCCATGCCAGTGCCCCCCATTCTGCTCTTCCTTTGCCAGGAATTAAGGTTGTGTGTTACTCTGTTTCAGTACATCTGATATTGTGGTAAGCACCTGGAAAAGTAATAAGTGCATGCAGATCCCGAAAAATGTCTCTTGGCCTATATGTTCCAATAGGGTGGTTTCAACAAAAGCTATGGAATAAAAATCCATATGTTTCCATTTTTAAGATATTATTGCTACTTTTATAAAAGGTGTTGGGACAGAACCAGGGTCTTATATCAAAATAGTCTACTCCATCGTGTCTTCTCACAGCTCCTGAACTGCTATTAGATCTTTTTAACCATAACCTAGGCAGCTTGACATACTTTGCATTGGTGCTCGGGATGTGCAGGAGCCTCCTGTAGTCTTTTCCTGCATGCTCTCTTTGCTTTGGATTCATTCCACTTCTGTTCCAGGCTTCTTCCTCTTCTGTCATTTCCCTTCTTTCCTTTGGCTTTCAGCTTAGTGAAACACCATCTAACAAAACCCCACCCCAGTAGTTTAAGAAAGCGCCGCTTCCTCTTAGAGAAAAATGAACAAGTGAACAACCAAATATCCTTAAATTGAGAAGACTCATGTAAACCATAGAATCAATCATAGAATCATTAAGGTTGGAAGAGACCTCCAAGATCATCGAGTCCAACCGTCAACCCAACAACACCATGCCCACTAAACCATGTCCCTAAGCGCCTCATCTACACGTCTTTTAAATACTTCCAAGGATGGTGACTCAACCACTTCCCTGGGCAGCCTCTTCCAATGTTTAACTACTCTTTCAGTAAAGAAATTTTTCCTCACATCCAATCTAAACCTCCCCTGGCGCAACTTGAGGCCATTTCCTCTCGTCCTTTCGCCAGTTACTTGGGAGAAGAGACCGACACCCACCTCGCTACAGCCTCCTGTCAGGTGGTTGTAGAGAGCGATGAGGTCTCCCCTCAGCCTCCTTTTCTCCAGGCTAAACAACCCCAGTTCCCTCAGCCGCTCCTCATAAGATTTGTTCTCCAGACCCCTCACCAGCCTCGTTGCCCTTCTCTGGACACGCTCCAACATCTCAACATCCTTCTCGTAGTGAGGGGCCCAAAACTGAACACAGTATTCGAGGTGCGGTCTCACCAGTGCCGAGTACAGGGGCACGATCACTTTCCTGCTCCTGCTGGCCACACTATTTCTGATACAGGCCAGGATGCCATTGGCCTTCTTGGCCGCCTGGGCACACTGCTGGCTCATGTTCAGCCGGCTGTCGACCAACACCCCCAGGTCCTTTTCCTCTGGGCAGCTTTCCAGCCACTAACCATCACACCGCTCAGTATGTATTCCATCGCTGCTCTCCAGCCTGTTGTCCAACTTGCTTACTTAGATCACAAGTCTTTCAGATAATAAATCTCTTGTTATGCCCGTACTTACCAGCAAGGACATGTCTTGGCACTCTTCAGGTCCCTGCAACACCCACACCTGATGCTTATTAGAGCAGTCCCAGCATTCACCTGGAGCATGTGCCTAGGCTGAAGTCCACTGGGGAGCGAGAACATGGCCAGTGCCTGCTCCCAGGGTGGGAACTTGGAAGTGCTCCTGGGCTCTGCAGCCTAGATGTCTTCTCTGCTGCTCTCTGTGCCCAGAACAATGGCATTTTTCTTAATTGTTCTCGCTTGGTCCCTTCGCAATCTTGTCATTTACAGAAATAATTCTCTAAGAACATATGTCTGGCTATCATTCACAGGATAAGCACTGTTCATGAACACTTTAGATTTATAACAGCTACGTCTGTGCTTTTGGTTTGGTACTAGGAAAAAAAAAAATTATTACTTAAACAACAGTTATGTTTAAAAACAACTGCTGTTTCTGGGGTAATAAATGGGACAGTGTTTCCAGAAGTGTATTTAAAACACAAAGAAATGACCATGGCTGTCATGAGAGACAGCATTCCCAGAGAGAGTTAATTCAGTGTAATTTTGAGTGATATCTTGTAATGAAACAAGTCTTAGTGGGAAGTAAAGAAGTACCTCTTTTACTGTAAACCCTGTGAGAGGTGGTGAAGCCTCCTGTTCTTTGTGGTAAATGCCTTAGGTCAAAAAAGGCTTAGTATGTACAGGGAGGCATAATTTCTGTTATCCTCCTGTCCTGAATCCTGGCCCTTTTTGCTGTAACAAAAATTCTAAGCCAACCCATACTTTTTGGATTACTTTAAACCCCATCACAGCGCTTTTCTTAAAGCACTTTATTTTGAATAGGAATAGCTCCATGAAAGGACTCTGATATGGGCTGAAACTAAATCAGTTTCAAGGAAATGCAGCTGGAAGCACACTAATCTAAAAGCTTCCCAGGCAAAGCGGCACAGGCGTCTATTCTGCGGGGTGTCTCCGCCCCTAGCAAAGTACACCAGGGCTTTCTGAGATCCGTTAACCCTTGCACTGCAGCCTTGCTTCACCAGCGATATTCAGGGAAAAAAGAAAAGAAAGCATTTTCTTTCAACGCGATCTCTGTATAGCATGCAGTTTTCATCTAGTCAGCTGGCTAGAGGATGGAGGGTTTTGTTTCGGCTTTCCCAGACCTTATGGATTGTAATACCGGTTCAAGCCCTGGGATGCAAGTTAGGGCTGTTTCTGTCACAGGCCATTCCTTTGAATCCCAGTAGAGATGACACAGTTCACGTTACGTTTTATAACACCTCTCATTCCCACCTGCTCTGCATGCGGGGCGCTTGTTCGTGTGAGTATGCAGCCTAGGCTCACGTGTGTCAGGTCAAGCTGTGACTGAATTTTTAAGAAGCATTTCAGCTGTTTACTGAAGGATTAGAAAAACTGTAACTGACACAGTGTAAGTTTTAATTGGGATCAAAGCCAACCAATGGTGTGGGGATTGGGAGAGGTAGAAATGCCAGTACGTCTATGGAGTAGTTCATCCTTCCCTTTACATAGAAACTCTTTTTTTAAAATGAAGGAGGCAAGGGAGGTGATCTTTGTAGATGAATCTCAGTGGGACAGATAAGCCTCCACTGCTTCAGTTTGTAGCCTGGTATATTAACATTAACTGGTGCCCCTGAAGAGTTACCGTGTCCCCCATTGAGCAGTTCCTGCCAAGAGCAGCAGCCTTAGGCACCGGGGTGGGACAGGCAGACAGGGATGCCCCAGTGATTCAGCTGCCCCACCAAAATCCACCTGCAGCAACGAGAGTGAGCCTTCAGACACCACCATAGCCCTGGCAGCTAAGACAGTGCTGACAAAGTATCTTTTAACTGCAGCCCCTTGAAAAAGCACCGCTTTTGCCCCTGGAAGTCAGAGTTTACACTAAAGATCTTATTAAAGTCAATCATTGGTATGATTCAAAACTATTTTAAAAGGCACTAAAGTCTGTTTTGCCCTAGAGACAGCAAAAGTAGAGAAAACAATAGCTGACCGGGTGATTTTATGCTGTGTCAGGTGATGCACTTCCATTTACTTCCAGAAGTGTTTGTATATTGTTTGACTCTGAGCTAGCAGAGATAAGCCCACGTTCAGGACTGAACATCTAGGTGTTAATGGACTTTTCCACACAGTGTTATAATTAATAGCTATGCCAAAGATGGCGGCGACAGGGACAAGGTTGACTTCAAAAACTACAGCAGTTACATGATCTGTATTGAATCTGCTTTTATACTTACATATTTTCACTTATATGTCTACATATATACCTACCCGTATTTATAAATATAGAAAAAGATTCACTGATATAAGATATGTACACATAAATAACAGCATGCTACAGACTCAAATACCAGCATGTCTGATTTTCTATACTATTGTCTACATTATAATGCTTTTTAAGTTTTCCTTGCATTCTGAAATAAGACTATCAGACTCTGTTATCTTTTGCAAATATTTTTCACAAGTTTACATAGAAGCATGTGGGGTTTAAAAAAAGATGTGTGCATAATTAGTATATTGTGAGTGATGTAGTAAATAAGAGCCATGTTAGGTCTGGAAAACAAAAAGAGGAAAAATAAATTTTGTTATTGATACCCATCAGGACCTCTTGCTGTTTAGTCAGAGGCAGAAAATGAATTTATTTGATGTATGAATGGTTTTCCTGCACTCTTATGGTGAGGTCACATGCTTTTATGAATGAGAAAATTGGAGTCCAACCTAGAAATGACACTACAGGTACACTGCCATCAGAAGAATAATCCTGCCCTCCTTCCCCAAATAGCCTTGTGCTTCCCTTGATGGTCGTGCAGACGTGGGGTCATGTCCCTTGAGAAGGAGCTGCTGGGGAGGGGGCGGGAGCTCATGGAGAGAGGGGAGCGTGGCTCAGCCCTGCCGGCAGCACCCCATGGTTCGATCGGTGCTAACCCGGTGGTGAAACTGCACCTTAGCTCCCAGCCTAGCCGTGGGCATGTTGCAACTCCTTCTGCTTCAGTTCCACCTCTTTTTGCTTCAGTTCCCCTGTGTCTTATTTGCTCACGTTTTTATATAACTTTTGGAAGGAAAGTCTGTTCCTGTTTACCAAAGTTGCTATATTGACCCTCTGCATTGCTTAGATGCCGCAGAAAGAAGAAGGAACATCCAAGTATCTCCCGCGCAGAAGCCAGCCTTTGAAACATGTTTTGCCAAGCTTGCCTTAGCCCAGATGCTCCCTCAAGAGTGAGCGCTGCGGCTTTAAGGCTATCGTCCCAGATCCACATCACACCCACATATTTGTCCTCTCTTCGCACAGCCAGTGCCAAGCGGTGACATCTACTATAGTCTCTGGGACACGCTGGTCTCTGCGGCGGAGGAAAAAGGGGGTGAGGTGGGCCGCTGTGTTCCAGGAGGATGAGTCACTTCCTCACACCAGCTCTGCGATGCTTTATTTATTGCCGCTCCGCTGATATGAAGCCCAGCTCCCTCCTCCCTGGTCGGCGTCCCTGGCTCGGCCTCCCTGCCGGCTGCCCCATTAATCACGCCGGGCCGTTAGGGAGTGCACACAGAGCGGGAGTCCTGCCCGCCAGTGGCCTTTAGCTGTCTCCAGTTCAATGAAATTACCTTGTGTGAAGACTTGTTTTATGAGAGATTGGTTTATTTGTAACTAAACTACTTCCTCCGTTATTTGATAAGCTCAAATATTTGCTACTGATAGTCGGAGAGTGTCACATTTATTATCCCGTTTCAGGCATTGCTTAACTCCTTTGTATTAGGCTTTTTTAACCCCTTTGAGGACAGCAGAAAAAAGGCTGGAAAAGTCTTATTCCTCTTACTCGTGCTTTGAAAAGAATTGGGGTTTATCCTGTAAGGGAAGTGGCTTGATTAAATTAAATTACTTTACAGTAATTCTTTATACATTTAACACAACATTCAGCAGGGCTGACTCACGCTGTTTGTTAGAAATCCAAAATGAAAGGAAAAGAAAAGTGAGCAATGCCTTTTTCTTTTGTCATATATTGTAACACTTCAAGGTTTAAACAAATGGCTGCATGTGAACGTGAAGCACCATGGTCTCAAGGATGGGGCACATATATCAATACTAAGTCCTATTTGCTGTCTTGCCCCTGGTGGTTACGTGACCCATTCATGCCTCAGTTTGTGTTTTATTAACCCTGGCTGAAAAACAGGCTTGCTTAGCTTTTTAAAGACATCTGATGTCTTTGGAAAAATAAAAAACCCTACAGCTTTAGGCCGTAAGTAATACTTTTATAATAACTTACTTCCATACTCTCTCAAATTTTCCCCTTGGTTTTTGGTGGTTGTTGTTTTTTGGTTGTTTTTTTTTTTTTGGTGTGGAGGTCAAAGGGTTATTATTAACTATTTGCTTCTGAGGAGTCCAGCAGTAAATCACAGTCCAAATACAAAAAGGTACTTGTATATGTTAGGAAGAACAAAAGTGCTTAACTGTATCAGAGCGACCTTTAGGAACCCCATCTACTCTGGCTCTGCCATACTTCTTACAAAACTTTCTTGGGCACTTGATGTTCCAGTAGCATACATACTGTAAGCAGTGCTGCCTTGCCTAACCTGAGCATTTCAGCTCCTATCTGCCAACACCACAGATTTCTATATCATTATCCCCCAGAAGGTATAATCAAATGAGGACAGGGCAGGGAAATGAAGAAACAACCACTCTTTGTCTAATAAAGAGTAATAGGAGCTCAGGGTCTGGGGTTGTGAGATGGAGAGGGTCTCCAATCCCGTTTGGTGCTTTCGTAGCATCCCAGCTTCAAGACCTTGAGATACCTGAGGCCAGAGGGAAAATCTAGAAGAGAAAGCCCGTGCCTGCCTTAGCTGAGGAGTGTGGTCATATTTCTCTATTAAAGGAAAATTAAAGGATGGTCATTATTCTTTAACGGGGATGGTGTTGTTCCAGGACTGCTCACGCATTTTGTACAGAGAGTCTTCAAGGGATTTTGTGTTGGAGCCAGCAGGCTTTGGGGAAGGGCTTTGGGCTGGGGAAACAGCATTGTGTCCAGAGCTTGCGGTGTGTTTGAACGCAGGAACAGCTTGCTGTATTTGTGCTTGTCAGGGGCTGCAGTGAGCCAGTCCTGCTGCTCATAATACAGTACACTAAATCCTATCTGAAATTAATGGGACTGCTCTTATTAAAAAAAAAAAAAAGGGAAAGGGTTGATCTACTGAGAACAGGGTGAGACTGGTTGGAAATCTCCCTCATGTTGAGGAAATACGAGTTTTGTGAAAAATATAGCTAAAGCAGACTTGGATAAAAATCGACCAGTTTCCCATCACAGGTATTATTTACCTGAATATGATTATCTTCTACCTGAATTTCATTTTCTGAAATCATTCTGGAGTACAGACATGAGTGAATTTATAAAAAATTTTTTAGACATGTGAATATTCAAGTGGAGCTTTTGATCTTGCTGAAACATTAGAGTCCCTCAAAGTTCAAGGAAATGAGTTTTGTTTCTCTCTGAATTAAAAATTATTTAGGGGAAATACATGTTCACTGTGTTAGGTAAGAAGGAAGTAATGGTTCCTTCTTTCTCTGACAGACGTACAGATATATGCAATCACTCGCATGCTTACAATCAGATATAGCAAGCTCCCTGCACATGGCTAGGTGTCTGGTGTGAAGGGAAATATTAAGCCTATCTGAAACAATAAGGGTACTAATGCTGACTTAGGACTGTGGCCTTCCAGAGCCTCCCCAGGGGAGACCAGGCCTTTTGCAGGTGGCTAAGTTGATTTCTGACCAAAAGCCTGCTGGTGAGAGTCCAAATTGGCTGTTCCAGCTGAGGTCTGCCCTGGAAGACAGGGACTGAGAACTGAGCCTGGGGAGACTGAAGGTTCATTAACTGTGTGTTTGTCTTGGACTCTGACATGAAGATGCTGCTATTCCAGATGCAGCTGAACTCTTAAGGCTGTGGACTTCTTGAGCGATAGAGGAGGAGCAAAGCTTCAGCTGTGATTTCTGTACCACAATGCTGTCACAAAGACAGCATTCTCCTTTGATATATGAGTTAAAAAAAAAAAGCATTGTAAAATCACAATAAGTTGGATTTTTACAAGAATATATTCTTTAGCTAATTGCAATTTTAAAAGCAAATGTGTATTCTAGATTTTACCATATGTTCACTAAAACACAGTTAAGCCCAGATAATTGATGAATTTCTTTTTGATATAAGTTTCAAGGCACAAACATATAATACTTAATATAGTGTGAAGACACTAGCATCCTATCAGCAATTGCAAACTACAATAATTACCAGAACTTACATGCAAATTGAAGTGTACAGCCTTTTGTATTTTGCTATTGATCAGAGAAATGTTGTTCCTCTCTTAAAACACCTAGATTCCTCAGGCAGCACCTGCTTTCTGTACAGATGTTTAATTCAGTCAGAACAGCAACTTGGGAGTGAGTCTACAAACTGAGTTTCTTGAAAGAGTTAGGTTCTCTCAAAGAAATTAATCTTTCTTTGATTGCAGCAAAAAACTCCACTAAGTACCTTATTTTTTCATAGGTGTGAACTATATGTATTGTTGCAATGATTAAAATAATTCCCTGCATGCTTCTTCCAGAAACCTTCTATATTTGGAATTTATTGAATGGGAACTGACTTATACCTTCAAAATTTCTTGCTGGGCAGAAAAAAATCCATGTCCAGGCCTGTGTCCATATGGCTAAATTAATTCTTTTCCAAAAAATAGGGTGGGTAAGTCCTAGTTACCTATTGGGTACAGCCCTAAGTGTGTGCTGTTTGTGCTCGTCCCTATGTCTTTGAATTTTTTTCTCCTGACCCATGACTAGTACTGAACATTTATTCATTGCCTTACTCCTCTGATAATTAGAAATATTCTTTATTTCTCTTCTTGCCCAGAAATAGTTCATACTAATTTTTGCTTGTGCCATCATTATCTGTTAGTTTTAAAAAAGCACTTTTCCATCTATGGTGGTTATCTGCTTTCCTTTTTCTAAATAATGTTGTCTGGATCTGCACAGACTTAGCATTTGTTTTGGCAGTCTGAACAGAGCAAGTTCTTCTAGCTGCATCTGATTCTCAGGGAGAAATGTATTTGACTGACCCTCTCTGTCCAGCAGACCTGAGTCCTTGCAGGCATAAATACCTGTTTTCACTTTTTCTTCTTCACTGACTGTCTTGGAACTCTTATTTTACAATAAAAAAATATGATAGGCAGTGGTGCAGAGCCTTGTCTGCAAATGGTGGAGACTAACAGCCTGCAGCCAAGAAGACACAGCCTAACTTATTAGCCACTCGTATTCAGCATCTGTGCAGAAGCAAATACTTCGATTTCCTGCAGGAGACAACAGATTGAACTCAAATATTTTACTACCCCAGACTCAGGTGCCTTCAGCTCCTGTTGTTGCACAACTGCAGCTTTGATTTATGAACCAAACCAATATTTTATGCTGTTGTTACTAGCACTCAGGTCTTTATCACAAGTTTTATCTCTTCCATGGAAGACAATGTCTGACAGGACTTTATTCCTCAGAGTTGTATGATATGTTCTGCTTCCTCTCACCCTGATGGGGTAACTGCTGGAGGTTTGTTCATTGTCACTTAGCTCTGCCTAGATCTAAAACTCTTTCCGTTTTTAGGATGGAGTAGCATACTTGAGCCTGCTTACACCAACACTGTGTCTTGACGTTCATGTCTGCAAAATTCAGTTCTGCTATGCTTTCATATTATCAAAAGAGCTGTTTGTCACTAAACCACACAGGAGATTAATATTGTTAGCAACTGTTAGTCTAGCTACCATCTGAGGTTATCTAGGAAAAGAAGAGAGTTCAGAATACACACAGTGGCCATGTGTTCTGTTGACATTTATTTCAGCTAAAAATGTCTTAAATAGTGTTGGGAGAAATTTTCGGCAATCTGATACTGCAAGTGTCCTGCCAAAAAAAGGAGTCACATTCTACAAGTCCTATGTGACACCAAGTATACTGGAAGCCCAAGATAAATATCATAAACCAAATGGGAAGAAAAAGTATGATGAGCTTATAATGTCTGCCAGGAATCATGGAAGAAAAGATGATAACGAAAGCGGGGGGAAAGAAGGTGTGATTTGACTTGGGAGCTGAAATAAGTAATATCTAAATAGATGAACTCTAAATATAGTTTCATAAACAAAACATCTGTAAAGACTACTTGCATGCACTTGTCTAAGAGAAAGTAGTAAAATGAAAGCAATAGTTAGATCCAAATTTTGTGCAAGGATGCAAGGGCATAATACTCTAATGTCAATAGAAATCATATATATATTCAAGAACATCATTTTATCCATGATTCATCCGTGGTTTATTTCAATGGTATTGTTTTTTTTTTCTTGTGTATGAACTATGGTGAAATGTGAAGAACTGTAAACCCTTATATTGGGATTTATTACATATATCACAAGATAGTAGATCGTGCTTTACCATCCACTTTCCATAGTGGAAATCCTTCTTGTTCCTTTTAGCACTGCCTAGGGAAGACCTGTTTTCATGTCTTAATATAAGATTTATTGCAGTGAACATCTTTGTACAGCATCAGTACAGTAATGAAATTGATTCCATCTTCATTATTTCAAAATTATGTATGGATATGCAGTTTCTCGACCAATAACTTGGTGCTGCAAATTGCACATGAATTAATCTGCCAGTAATTTAAGGAAAAAAAATCACCAGTTCTGTTAGAGCTGGCTGCTTCTTCCATTGGAGTCAATGGGAATTTTGCCATTGACTTAAGTGGGAGTAGGATCAGGCCCTTAATGCTGTGTATTTACTTTATTTAGGCCAAAAGACACACAGACACAGAGAAGAGACTGTTAAATGGTTGCAGCTTTATTCAGTAAGCTCACTGCTCGCTGGCAGTATGGCACCTCTAATGGAGCAAAATATTACAGCGTTAGGGATTGCTTTTGGCAGTATGCATATTATAGCATGAGTCAAAACAGTTACGGTTATGTTTTCAAAGATGTAATGAAATTTTAGCTGCTAGGCTGAGAAGCCAGTTGGAAATGTTAGATTGAAAGCCTGCGTGAGTCTTGTTGGGAAGTGGCTGATTCTTAATTATTATTTTGTTTTATTCTTTATGAATTAAACCTGTCTGGGTGACAGACAGGAAGGTGCACCTTGAGATCTGGATTCATTTCCAGGGCTCTGCCCTGGACATCCTGTGTGACCTTGAGCTAATCATTTAATCTCTCTGTATTGCTGTGCTGTGTTTGTAAAACGTGGATAACAATTCTTCCTTTCTTCTGTCCCTTACCCTGCCTGCTTAGCCTGTAAGCCCCTCAGGGAACAGACTGTCACTTATGGCGTGTGTCCTTCCTCTCAGATCAGGGCCTTGGCTTTGGCTATGACCAGAATGTTTAAAATAACAAAATAATACTGACTGCTCCTTTCAAGGAAATACATCTTTTTACATGCATATATTGAGCTTTGATACAGTTTAATTTAAACTGATAATTTTTCCTTTGGGTGAGTCTGTTGATGTTTGTTTGACTGACTCGCCTATCTACCATGAGAGTCTGCAGGGCTACAAGCCTCCAACTTGTCTTTCACAGCTCGTGTTTTCTGCTCTAGCCTCTCCTCTACCTGGGTAAGGTTGCTGTCAACTTCGATTACTCTCAGATAACAGTTGCTTTGCATATATAAATAAACTGAGTATGTGCAATAGCTCTAACATATCTAGAACATTTGAGACGTGCTGTACGTGTGTGAACTGAATTACACATGTCTGGGGAAACGGGTTTGTGCTGGACATTGAAGGGACCATATGTGAACATGTCAGTGGCAAGGTGCATACCACAGGGATCTGACACTGCACCGGAGCTGGTACTCAGGCACTGTTAATTTGTGGAGAAGTGTGAATCCAGTGTGTCCAGGATGCACTGAATTTCCTGCGTCTGCATAACTCAGCTGTGTTTGAGCAGTAAGCCAGAGGCTGGTAACTGACAAGTTTATAAAAGTGTTTGACAGCTCTAAATCTGATCTCTGATGTATCTTCACACTTCACTTCATATATGTATATGAAACACCTTAGTAAAATCAGTGAGCCATATTCATGCATAAAGTTTCGCTTGTAGCTTGGGGTCAATAGGAGCTCATGGGTGTGTTAGATTTGCTCTGAAAATGCTTCTTGGATAAATTCTCTAAGTTTTTTTAGGAAGGATGAGATGCCTCTTTTTCTGGCTCCTAACCTAGGGTCCTGGCAAGATGGGTGGTGAGCTACGTTGCCATGCCAGGAATGGTGCTGTTCTGGGCATATGCTAAGGAATAGCTCTGCATGCCAAAGGAAGAAGTATGCAAATTTAAAGTGCTCTTGTTGAATGGCAGTGTTTTCATGACTTAGGCAATTTGGTTTCACTTTAGCCTTTTGGGAACCCAGTTTGGTTTTTTGGATATGGCCCTAAATGATTTCCTCAAACATAGGTGTAAGGAAAAGAATTGGATCTAGTGTCACTGAAATAAAAATCCAGTTCCTACTAGCGCCTTTTGGGAATACTGAGGTCATACTTGGATAAGCTTTGCTTCATAGACGAATGCAACAGTCATTTTTATTACCCCTCCATATCTCATGCTGTTACATCTGTTGGCAGAACTGGAAGGTCCCGTTGTTTATTCCCAGGTCACTCAACTCGTGAATATAGAAAATGAGAATATTTTTTTAGGAGTCCATCTGCCTGTGAACCAGGCGTTACAGTCCTTAGGTCAGATGCCAGCTGAGGATAATGGAGAGAGCTCATACAGGTTCCAATTCAACCCAGGAGATTGGTACCAGAAAGAGAGGCAGCACAATATCCACAGGCTGCAGCACAATGAATTCACTGATGTTTTTGAGCCCTGTTCCTTCCATGGATTACTGACTTGATCTGGTGCAAAAGACAATTTGCTTAATATATTTATAGGACGAACAGAACCAGCCTTTCTTGAGGGATAAAAAAAAAATCAATTCTTCCTATCTTTGGTGGTTTTCTTATCTCTGCATGCATGCCAAGTGGGGACAGGATGAACGCCATTGACCTACATGTCACAGGTAACATTAAACAGAATGGAACCTGTGATCAGAGATATTTCTATTTACTGTAAATTATTCCAGGGGGCTGAGAACAGCTTTGATAGCGCAAAGACTGCTTGTGTTCTGTGGTGTTATTGTGTGTTGAGGCCATGGATATAGATACATGCAGCAGAGCTCAGTAACATATATACCAGATGCCTTATCAACATTTCCAGTGTCCTCAGAACCATACAAAAGATAGGAATAAAAAAGTAATGATGGCAGTGTGTTTTTTGGCTAAGAAAATAACAGCTCTTCAACCCCAGTAACACACCATTAAATCTTCATATGTCTCTGTTTCAACATGGAGGCCTGCTACTGTAAAAATCCAGAGTTCATAGGCTCAAAATGGATGTCTGGATGAGGTGATTTTCACTTGCATAGGTCATGAAAAGAAATGTGTTTATTCATTCATTTTGTACATAAGAGTATTTTATATTCTTGAGATGTTTAGGAAAAAGAAGTACTAAACATCTCCTAGCATTAGGTTGTTCCTTAGGGCAAGGAGTTGCTATTGTCACTTAGTGTTGCTTAGAACTTTATTCTCCTCTTTAAGGAGTTACAGTTCATATTGCTTTTTCTAACTAAATAGTCTTAGTGACCTTTAGCTTCAGTCTTTGAGGCTGCCAGCTTTGTCAGAAAACAAGACTTGTACTTCAAATTGTGATAAGTACTGAAATCTCATAGATTCACTTGCAAAATCTATGCCAGAAATATTCTTCTCTCAGTAAGTGCCATGAGTCAAGCTACCATGCACACTGTAAAGAGAAATTAAGTTTCCCATGCTGAGACCTGCTGTGCGACTGACTATGTAATCGCTAGTACAGAAGTTCACCAAAGTCACCTAATATTCCGTTTAGTCTGTAATCATTACCAATATTTGGCAGGAGTCTTGCGAGCAGCCTTCATTTATTCTAGTCAACCTCACTAACAGTGCAGTCATTGTGCATCACCAAAATTTTACAAGTAATATAGCTGCCACTCTTTTGGTGTCTCTTCTAGAGTGGAAAGTATGTTGCTGTAAAGTACTTTACACTAAGCCCATTTTCCCCGTCCTCATTTTATTCTTCAGTATTCAAAGATGTGTCTGTATTCCTAAATAATTCTTTTCACTCTACAGTGTTTGCACCTTTCAGGCATTTGTATACTTATGTCTCCATGTTTAAGAGTCCTGGCCCTACAGGCAAGATTTTCTGGTTTTGCTACAGAAATTCAGTGAAGCAAAACCTGGCAGCTTTGCACAGATCCGTACATGTACAGTACTGTAGGTCTTCTGTAGTGTAACTGTAGGTTATACCTTGTACGGTATCATAGCTTTCACAGTAACTTTCATTGCTTTTGGCATATTCGTGTTCAATATTCTTCACAAACTATTTATCTAACCTACCAAGGAATACTTTGTGTGACAAACCACATTTTAGACTGTATTTCTTCCTATAAACATGTCAAATACTCTGCTTGTTTCTTTTTTAAATACTGGCCCTCTATAAAATCATAAAGTAAATTATGGTTATCAGTTTTCCTGGATTGTTTTTATTCTCTTTAGAGATAAAATTAAGAGGGGAGGAAGAAAAAAGCCTTCTTTTATTCCGGTAAAACGTTTCCCCAAATCTCATTTAAGCACTCACTTGCAAAAACCCCTGCACTTCTGGAAGGAAGCACCCAGTAAGCATTGAAGAGCTTTAGAGCCCTACAGTCCACCTATCTCAGCATGCATGGATTTCAGTGCGCATTCCCATTTTTCATGACACACTGGGTGTCTGTCATCTCTGGACAAGATTAAACTCTTAAATGTTCACCAGTGTCATGATGTTAGTGTGGGCATGTTTCAGCTGTGAAAGGGTAATTACCTACCTAATTTTTTATAGAGACTGATGGAAAAAAAGGTCTAGATTTAATTCTGACACTGCGCGCAAGAAATGCTTTACCCAGTCACCATGTGGAGCTCTCTTTCCTTATTTTTTATTCAGATGAGCCTGTTTTTCTCTATGAAAAAACAAACAAACAAACAACACCTACTCACAAAGGTGTGTCACATAGGACAAACCCTTCTCTGATGCCAGCTACCTCTTTCTCATAGAGGCAATATCCCTCGGAGCGCCTCCTGGAGTGCAGAGCATGGCTCTGAGTTGTGCTGTTTTCTACGAACCTGAGAATCTCGCCTTCAACTCTCTGAGATCATAGAATCATAGAATCATTAAGGTTGGAAAAGACCTCTAAGATCATCGAGTCCAACCGTAAGATTGCAGTGAGATTCCCAAACCGGCAGATAATTCAGCAGACATGGCGCACTGGGTCTTGCAAACTCGTGTGTTGCACCAGATAAGTGCAGAGAGACTGATTTCATCACTACGCTGATTTGTGTACAAGTTCATTTGTACACAAGTTCTTTGTGTACAAGAGATCACTGAATTACATCTCCACTATTTCCAGGTCTGGAATGAACCCAAGTGAACCCAGAGCTGTACCTCTGTGATTTTGGTGGAGCCAGGTCCTATAGAACATCTCCTTTGTCCTTCTCAGGAATTTCCTTAGGAAGGGCAGGGAAGAAGGCTTATGTTCATATTTCACTATCTTTCAGGCAGTGCTCGGAACTGCTGAGACACACAGAGAGTTTTACAGGAGGAATGCAGCATTTACGGTAATCACCAGTGCATGTTCATGAAAATAAAAGCACACAGCAGTCACCTTTTCATTCTACCAGTTCCCATTACTCTGTGATACTTAGCCCAAATTTGGTTTAGTAGACGATACGTGGAAGCTTATTGTTGTTCAGTGAAGGGCTACAGACACCTGAACACAGATATGAATTTGATTTTAAATTGGATATAAATGCTGAACTCCATAAGCTGTGAGAGGCAGGATTCATTGCCCCTCTTCAGACACCTAGTCCCACGTTCATCCCATCTATTTACACGCAGGCACCAAGCTTAAGAGTGCAATTGCTTCCTCAAGTAGAAATCAATCCCTCAAGATAGCGATTTAAGTTTCATACTAACTGAATTACACTCGAAGAAATAATTTCTCTCTACTAATTATGTATGTTAGCCAGGACAAGTGTGATCCTAACTTAGGTACTTGAATTATGTGGTTAAAGTTGGGTAGGATGAATTTGTATCGTAATAAGCCATAAAGATATTTCAAGAATTTTCAGAGTAAGTAAGGTATGCTACCAATGAAAACATCAGTCCATTAATGTTTTATTTAAAAACAGAAATGAAGATAAGATTATCTATAATGTGGGGATTTTTGATCACTTTTTTTTAAATATCCAAGTCACATCAAGCTTACTGTTTCCTTAAAGCACATCATTTGTAGATGTTGTGATCAATGTGCCTCACGGGATCTCATTTTTTAAAGAAGTTTCATCAGTTAACTTTCTTTAACTATGAAAATCCTTCTTATTTCTCAGTATAACAAAGAAATAATTCTTCTAACGTGACTTACCTCAGCTGTAACTCAGATGGTACACAGATTATCCTAGGTGTCTCTCTGAAGTCTATAAACTTGAATATCAAATGTCTCAGAAAAGAATTATCATAACGTCCTTTAAAAAAAAAAAAACAACAGGAGGAAAATAAACTCAGTTGCCATATGTCCATTAAAAAAAAGGACTATGGTCAGAAAAAAAGTTTGAAGATTCTGATCTTAAGGAAGGCTCTAAAGAAAAATCTGCACATGTAATTAGTTCAGCAAATGTTAAAATTCTGTCTTTTAAGAGTATACCCTATTTATGTTTAATATGAACACTCCAGTGTTAACACCTCTGGGATACTAAGCCAGTTTGCACCCTTTGCAATCTAATGCTTCATACATGGTTTGTATTAAATGTAAGTATAGCATTTGACTCCTCAGAAATTGTCAGAATTAATTAATGTAATCCGTCTAGTCCAGTATCCTGTCTTAAACTGTATTATTATCATCCTCAAATGAATATGCAAGAGACTCCATCGCAGATAGTTATGGAATAACTTGCCTGTAGAGACAAGATATTCTGAAACCTCCAAAGTAGCAGGGATGTCTTATGGTTTTCAATAGGACAGTTTATATCCCATTTAAATTGGATAGTATCAGATGATTTTCTGCCTAGACCTTTTATGAGTAATGCTGAGCTCTTGCTCTCCACAATATCTTGTGCCAGTAAAGTTCACAGCCTAATTAAGCATCATTTGAAAAGGAATTTCCTTTTCTTAATTTTTGTTCTTCATGTAATGACAACTTGCCCTTGTGTTAATAAAAAGAATAAAAAGAAGTGGTTGATATAATTTCACTCTGAAGTTTATTTATATATCTTTATCATATCACTTCTCTTTATCATATCTGCATTCCCATTCTGAAGTTCATTATTCCAGTCTTTTCACAGAGTCTGTTTTTGCTGTCTATGATCCTGATGATACATTTTGGCTTTTCTGGATTATGAAAAGTCATCTTCATTTTAAATAACTGGTTTTCACTCATGAATATCTGAATTAGATTAAAATATTACTTCATTTTATTTAAATTTTTCCAAGCAAGGATTAAAGAAAATTTTATCTGTTACTTTGAATAACAGGGATTAGCTAGGCATCTGTAGAAAACCTATAGCATTCAGGGGTTACTTTTTTTATCAGTAGCATAAACTTAGTAACTCTCACATTTACAACTTTGACACTTGCTGTAGACTTTTTAGGTAACCATGTCAAATAAGAATTACACATACAATGCTGTCTCAGAGAGCTGGAGGTCGAAATTACTTCTGTGCTGTCTCTCATGAGGCTTTTGAGGTTCATCAGATTAGCTTTCATTTTTGAGTACCTAAGCATATATAAATCAGGTTTTAAAATAAATCACATTTTTATTTTTATCAAGTTTATAAATCAATCTCTCATTACGATTATCACGCTTAATTATTCACTGACATAGTCCAAGGCACTGGTAAGGAATTCCAAAGCTTTGTCGGTGTGTGAAGCTGTTTCCTGCTGTGGGAGGTGTGTGCACACCCACACGTGCATGCTCGGATGCAGTTTTGAGGCACAGGAGTACTATTGTGTCATGCAGAAACAACACTGCTGTGAAATGCTGGAGTTCGACCATAGCACACTGTCTCTGTGTACCCGCCTTTGGGGTACTCTTTATTCTTCGTGATGAATATTTACACCAAGAACTCAAATATTTTTGTTTCCTCCAGCCTAAGAGAACTGGCTGTTACTGTGGTCTGAGGCTGTTTTCAACTTTTTGTCTAGTATAAAATTTCCTTTTTCCACATCAGTGTTGCTCTCATGTTCAAGTTAAATCATACTTTCCTTTTTGAAAATAACAAGAAGAAAATTATAATCAAGTGGACAATGAGAAAGAAGCATTGCTCTTCCTGTTATTTTCCATGCTGCGGAAGCACACTTTGCTTGGTATATTTAATAACGGTGCTCTTCATCCTGGCCTCCACGAGGCTGCATGGTGCTGCAGCAGTTTAGTCAGAGAGATGAGGACCCCAGAGGCCTCATAGCTTCACAGAGGACATCCTCACCTCGTCGAAACCACGGTTATGGCCTTCTGGAGGCATTATACACCATGAGAGAGGGTAAGAGCAAGGAATCTGAATTTCTTGTTATGAATGGCCTGATTTGCAGCATGTTGGCATGTTGGCAATGGGAAAGCCTGTATTACCACTTTCATGTGTTCAGCTACAACTTCAACCCTTAATGTTTTGCTGGTGCTCGGGTTCATCAGCTTGATGCATGAATGTGGGCTTTTTCTCCTTTAGTATGGGAAAATGTCAACTGTGGGTCAGAGTTTTGGCAAATACACCCTACTTCTTACTTCTTGGGATTTTTCTCAGGAAGACATGCACCTGGGGCCATAGCTCTGCAAGAAGGTACAGCACCTTCTTACTGGGAGTTTCATGTGTGGAGGAGGGAAGTGTGGAAAGGCTTAAGAGAACTTCCATCACTATGGTATGATTGGGTTGTCCATAAGCTGCAGGGGCACACCGTAATTAGGCTGGAAAGAGTTTAAATTGCTTCATCCAGACTCCCTTTTATATCTATTTTCTTTGCCTCCACCCGCCTTTTTCTGGGGTTTGTTTTTCTTGTTTCTTATGGCTAACTTTCCCACTCTGTGTTGGATTTCAGCCAAAGCATGTTTTTATAGGCTGGGAAGAACTTTTCCCACATTACAGACTGGCACCTAGTGGGTGCTCGTTAGTTGCCATCCTAGGAGCACACAGGAAGCCTGGCTAGAGAGGGGATGTTACTTTATCAGAAATTCTTTATTGCAAAATTGATGTTCCTAAGAAACTAATTGAAGTAGTTATAATTAATGATGCTTCCCATTCCTCATAAACATTTTGCCTCCCTTTATGTATAATAACTGTGTTTTTAATTTTTTTTTTAAATTGCTTTCTGACAGTTCCTGGCTATCACCTTTCATTTCATTTAAGTATTTCAAAATTACAGCTGTCCATTTCTTTCATCACCTTATGGCTTTTGTTGCTGAAGCCAGTATTATACTGCTCCAGAAACCTCCTGTTATAGTTTATATCACCTTCTATAAAGATGTTCTTAAAATCTTGGCTTTCTGACGGCCTTTTGGAAGGCCTTTTCTAAGGCCTCTCCTATTTCTACCAAAACTGAGTCTGTCACCTTGGCTTGCTGGGTTGCTTTTGACTTTTAATGAGCTCGAGCATTTGTCCTATTGCTAAAACCCCAAAGTGAAGTGCAAGTGGACTGCTTTGTATTCGGTCACCATCCTTTTATCCTTTTGGTTTAAGCAACCCTACGACAAGTTAAAATTTTCCAACAGCACAGCTCCTGAGGTCATTAGTACACAAAAAACTGTCTACGGTGTCAAAGTGTTCTTCTTATACAGGAATATCAGTAAAAACATTCTGTCTTATGCTGTTCCTCCGCTGTGGAGGGTTACCCACTCAGGATACATTTCAGAAAGTTTAAAAAATACTTAGACATCTTTAGTTGTTTATTGATGTTTTTGTTGTTGCCACTGTTTTTCTGTCCCAGGTTAAAAGGAGACCTGAAGAAAAGCAACAAAACAAGATGCATGTGTTGGATACATGAAAGCCATTGGATGCACTTTTTTTTACCAAAGGTGATAGCATGAAAACTATCGAAACTTCCATTGTCTACACGGTAGATTTTTTTCATACTGGTGACTTGACTGGGATTTCTTTTTAAATGCTGCTATAAAAGATATGGATATAGAATTCTCCCAGTAACATCTTTTTAGTGAGGAACTATATTGTGTGAGCAATAAGCTACAATGTTTACAACTCAGATTTGCACAACTTGATGTACATTCATAACTAGCAGGTTCTGTAAGAATTCTGCTTTTGTTTTCCATAACCCTTAGTTTTATGTCACTAAGATCATTAACTTTATAACATGAATTCCATATGTTGAAAACGTTGGCAGAAAATACACTACCTTAAATCTGATAGAAAAAATGTGATACAGTTAATCCATAGGCTTCTTTTACTTTCATCTTCTACACAGAGGAAAAGTCCAATAGCACTCAAGAGTGATTTTGCCAGACCCTATTTTTATTGCTATTCATGCTGCAGTTCCAGGGAACTAGTACATATTTCTAGGAAGTACTCATTACCAGTTTCAAAGAAACATTTTATAAAAAAAAAAAAAACCTCAAAGGATTTGAGTATTGATTCTATAAAGAAAAAAAAAAGCACCGGGATATCAGATACAATTAATGTACTGTTTCTGACAGTTGACAATTTGTATGCCAGCGAACAGCTTTAACCCACCACAGCATCCTTCCTTGTGCAAATGACTTTATGCTCCTAAGTAGTGCTTTGTCTAAAGAACATTTTTTGACTGTTTCCCAGGTGTACATCTTAATGATGGAAACTGTTGGTACTTCTTACCTCTAACATTTATGTGGAAGAGCTGGTAAAAATTTGGCCTTTGCATCTTGGATATTGCTTGTGACTTGATCTGTGTGTGCATGGATTCATACACTGCTAGTATTATTGGTGTATCAAATCAGGGGAAAGGGGTATCATGGGCTTTCAAGCATTCTCCTGCCAAAGTCAGCATCTAGAAGGTTATACTGAGGAAAATACATGCTACAGTGTCCAGACAATGTAGTCTGACTCACGCATGAACGTGTTGCCTCCTTTTCCAGATCCTTGGGATGGGAAGTGGAGGACGAACTCCCATAGACCTTCTGCCAGAGAAGGGCCTACTGAACACTGTCCAGAGGTAACGTCTGGTCTGTTCTGAGCTATGAAGATGTGCCTGCCTTCACCATGGCCGCTTGCCTCCTTTTCTCCTTTGCCTACATATAAAATAGAGCTTTCCACAAACACATGGGATAGAGCTGCACAGAAGACTGCACACAATTTTTGCTTCTGTTCTGGGCTAAGAGGTCAGATGCCTACATTTTTCCTTGACTTTTTAAAAAAGCTATTTTACTTCTGTATTTGTTTCTAGACAGACCAACTTTATACAGCAACAATTCAAACAGCACAGGTTTTGAAAAATTGGAAAGGCTTTGCATGATATTAGGTCCATCTGTAAGTGGAAAAGACATTGGTTTGTACCTTTTCAATGGATCACTTTTCTTAAGTAAAAAAGCAAAAAAATGTGCAAAGTGCAGATTTTGAGGTTTCTGAAACTCACTGTGAAAATTTTGCACAGCCCTGTGTAATAGTAACTTTAACTTGACACAGCCCAGTTGTTCTGGTTCTTTATGTCAGGCTTCTTTATTACATGCACCTGTTTCAACTAACTCGTAGCTGTTTCTGAAACTCCTGATTGGCCTGCAGCCAGGAAGAACTGTGTGTTCCCACAGTTAATATGATCTAGGTCTTTAGAGGGTTCATGGGGATGTGTGTAATATGAAAGTCCAGACAGATAAAAGCTTTCCCCTTACTTCTGCTTAACAATAGCTTTGCCTGTTTACTTCTGGTCTCACTACCAAAAATTTGGGAGAAGATGTTGTTCTTTTAAAATGTCTCCTGCATAGGCTGCACTTCAAGTTCACAACGAGTTCAGGGGAGTTTTGCATGGTTTTGGATTTCATTACGACCAGTTCATGCAACTCCGGACTAATCCTGTCTGTCCAGTTCCATAGTAAAAAATGTGGGCCTCTAATGACATCAACAAATAAAAATAACCTGCTAATTTAACAATAAGTACATTATGCATTTGAATGTAAATGTAGAGATGCATTTTCTATTTGTACTTTCATGTTGGTTCTGGGTAGGATTAGGTAAAGTAATGCTTTTAGTAAGAAAATATGATATGGTCACCTTATTTCAGGAAAAATGAGGCTTTGTGTGAGAGTGCTCTGTGGCTGTAAAGCGAGGAGTATGGTAACAAGCTCTCTGGAGGAGGGTTTGTCCGTTGAGTTCCAAAGGACTCACTGTCCACAACTGGTTATCATGTTTTTGTTTGCAATAGCACATACAAAAACATGCCTCCTTCTCTAGTAGCAACCAACAATTTCAGCACCTCCTCAAAATCTAAAAATGGGACAAACCAGTGTTAAATTAATTATTAAACTTTCTTCACGCAATTTCAGTTTTAACTGAAAAACATTAAGAATCTGTTTCACCACTTCCTAGAACCCTTTTTTTCCCAAAGGGCACAAAGGACATATATATTCATGTGTCTCAGGAATATTTTTCAGAAAACTCACCCCATTAGAAAGTAGCTGCGCAGAATTTACATGATTTTTTAGAGGATTTGCTCTTTGATATCTATGGAGATATCAATCAAGAGGAGCAGACAGACTTTAACTGCAGGCATGAAGGGAAGCACTTAACGGGGTATTTTTCCATTCTGCAGCACTGTGGTTGCATGAAAGCAAAATGTGATACTTGGTGAGATCAGAAAATCAGAACCTGAATCAATAATACTGCAGTTGTTTTGGGGAGGGTCGGTTTAAAGAAACAGCAGCAAATTGTGATTTAATGGAGTTAAAGGAGAAACACTGCATTGTATTTATGAGAAGAGTTTATTTTAACATTACTAAACATACTTTACTAATCATTTGGGAGAAAACAGATAGATTCTATCTAAGTGTAAATGCTGAAACACTTCTAAATGCTATAAAACACTAACCTAGAAAAAACAGATTTCTCTAAAGTCTGTAAAGTAAATTTACTTGCTGAATTCTACAAGTAATGAGGAATACACACAGCCAAAAAAAGAGGGGTGCGCAGAGGAAGAGAGTAATAATTTATAGAAGTGAAGTTCAATTTTATTTTTGGATGAAGGATAAGAATAAAATCTTATTATCTAATTCTTTGACCAGCTGTATGCAGAAATCAAGCTAGTGGGAAAGGAAAGAGATATATTTTGAACTGCACAAGCAATCAGCCTGAGATATGTCTGCCCAGGCTGCTGGAAACATCTCATTCACTTGAGGTACAAATGACCTTTGACAGAATCCGAGTGCCTCCTCCAGCAGCCTATCCCACTCCCTGCTGTATGTTACCCTCTGCTAGCCGAGCTGGTGGAACAGAATTTGCTTTGCTTCCTGTTCTGGTCACAGTTTACAATATTTTAAATGGGAAGGTGGATTTTATATTAAGACACTGAGAAGTGGAGTGACTGTGGTGTCCCATTTTGCCAGCTCTGGCTACAGAAGACCAATACCAAGCAGCTTCAGGGTAGAGCACCTTTTCAGCGAGTCACTGCTCTTACGGGATTGGTAAGACCAGCCAAACCAGCCAGAGGACTACTACTGGTGGTCAGTGGTTTCTGCCCAAGATTTGCTGAGATTCTGGGACCTTAACCTTCATTTCAGTCTGCAGGCAGGAATGTGTGCAGAAGACAGAATTTTCTGCCCCATTCCTCCCATCTATCTTTCTACCTGTGTGATCGTTTCTCATTTCATTACTCTCTGCCTTACCTAGATGGACTAATCCCTCCTCCTATAGTCTCCATGACCATTTAGTTCCAGTATTGCCCCACTGGTCCCCTCACCCACCCATTCCTTTTTCTTTCTTCCCCCCCACAAGCCATTTCCAATTTTTCTCCAACCAGAGCTTCTTTTGTCAACCCATCCTGATTCTCATACACCTTTGAGGATCTCGTGACACCTCTGGCTCATATTTTTCTCACTTTCCTTCTGGGTCCCGCTGTCCCCATGGACCTTTACATGTACCTCAGTGTTGTCATCTCCCTGCTATCTTTGTCACACCTTTCACACAGTCAGTCCCAGAACTTCTTAAAACCATCTTCTGCATTTAGATCTCTTTTTGCAGCCTGTCATCACTGTCTTACCTGATCACTAGGTCTGAATAACCACATTTCTCTCCCCAGCTTCCAAATCTAATCTCTACTCAGCCAGCCTGTTTTCACCACCAAGGATACCTCTTCCCATCTGTTTCTCCATCTTCTTTAGCAAGATCCTTTCCCCCATCTGAATTTTGATTGTTCTTCTACCTACACATTGCTTGGGCATCAGCAAAGGAGTCTTTTTGCTTTTGTCCTTAATGTCCTGGAATAACCAAAAGTAACAATTTCAGGGAAATCCAGATTCATCCTAGAAACCCTGAATTGAAGATGGGGTATTCTGGCAGTCTTCCGTCTTCACAGAAACAGTGAGGGAATCAGATTATTGCTTCAAGAGCCTGAATCATACAAAATCCACTCAATACCAGCAGCTGCGGGAGGATCAGACATGATAATTTTATCTGCTGAATTCTGGCAGTATCTATAAGGCAAATGTAAACTAACTTTTTTTTCTCCCACATAGTTTTTAAATTTGATTGCATTTTGGATGGGTCCAGGCTTTAGTGATTTGTTTCAGTCCACAGCTATTTCAGATCTCCCCAGACTAAAAATAAAAATAATTTTTTTGACCTTAAAAAACTATATCTTTCTATATTTTTAGTGGTGGATTATATGCCAGGGTGCCTTGGCAGCCAAGAGGGCAACTGCATCTTGGGTTGCAGCAAACACAGCACAAGCAGCCGGTCAAAGGATGTGAAGGTCCTTGAATGCACCCAGAGGAGGGCAACAAAGCTGGTGAAAGGGCTGGAAGGAATGTCCTCTGAGGAGCGGCTGAGGACTTTGGGATTGTCTAGATTGGAGAAAAGGAGGCTGAGGGGCACCTCATTGCTCTCCAGAGCTTCCTGAGGAGGGGAAGTGGAGAGTGGAGAGCTCTTCTCCCTGGTATCCAGTGATAGGAAGCGTGGGAATGGTTCAAAGCTGTGTGAGGGGAGGTTTAGACTGGATATTAGGAAGCATTTCTTTACCAAGAGGGTGGTCAAACACTGGCACAGGCTTCCTAGAGAAGCGGTCAATGCCCCAAGCCTGTCAGTGTTTAAGAGGCATTTGGACAATGCCCTTAATAACATGCTTTACCTTTTGGTCAGCCCTGAATTGGTCAGGCAGTTGGACTAGATGATCGTTCTAGGTCCCTTCCAACAAAAATAGTCTATTCTATTCCATTTTCAAAATAAAAACAATGACAACAACAAAATCCAAAACAAGCAAAGTATCAAATAAACCCTTTAAAATAGGCACTTAACATGTGTATACCTTTTGGACATTTTTTTTCAGCATGAAGCAAAGTAATGAAGGAGACTCATGAAGAATCTTTGATATGTGATATTAATAGCTTGCTGTAGGATGACTAAACTACAAGTTCTGATCCTTCCAGGTATGAAAGATGTGGATGCTTTGTTTTATTCTGTGGCTTGCAAATATCTGAGAGGTAGACTTTAATTTTCTGAAAATCTGATTCTATTTACTGTGAATTTAATTTTCTCTAAAAATATATTGACTTTTACCATTGCTTCTCATTTCTGTCTGCACTGGGTGGGACAGATTGTCAGGATAGGTCAACCCTGTTCAGAGATGAAGACTAGACCTATTCTAGTTCCTTCCATGGACAGATATGAGCAAGGAAACAGTATTTTAAAACTTGTTTTTTTAAAGTTAGCTATTGTTACCCAGTTTCTAAAAACTAAATTGAATTTCCTCATGCCTAGTGTTGTTGAAGTCAACTTCTCACTGGGACACCAAATTTAAGTTCCGATACCTATGGAAAAAAAAATTCTGGAAGCTTCTGGATTAAATTGGGCTATTCTTTACTTTTTTAACCACTCTGGATAATTAAAGTTTTAGTGGTAGTAGTAACTCTTCCTGCCCTAGCTTTGTTGCTTGTAAAAAGAGAGTGGTGTGCCTAAAGTTTTTTGGTTTTCTTTCTTTCCTGAAAAGGACTAAATATCGAAGTCTAGTTTGTATTTCAATTTCCACTTTAGAGGTTGTCTACTACCATGTTAATGGGCATACTGTCTTCTGGTCTGGAAGCCAAGGCTTATTAGGAGGAGTTAGTTTGTAAAGAACTGGTAATTCTCATTTTTTTCATATCACTGTAGGGCTTCTATTCCACCTTTATGCAAAATGGTTTAGTAATAATGGAAGCTAAAACATTAAAGGTATGTTTATCACTGGCAGACCTTTAACATTTAGTGGCTTATATTTAAGATCATCCTTAAAAACTTATTTGTGCTTTCCTCTGTCTTTTAGGAGCAGGTCTTTTGCATGGGATGCTGAAGAAATGCAAGAACCATAGATTCTTTTTGTCTCCCTATTTGAGAGCCACGTCTATTTATTTGTTTGCTTGCTTGCTTATTTGTCATCCTCTAATGGATTCTTTAGAAAAACACTTTAAAACTCAGTATTAGAAGTTTTCATAAGGAAACTTCCCTTCATGAGGAAGGGAAATGTGGATGTTGCTCATCTGCATTTAGCCAAAGGCTACTGGGCATGATTACCTCAGTGCTTACACACAACTGCATGTCTCCAAGAACAAGCAACAGTGTTGGATCTGGTGCCTAAATATTCCTCCCTGTTCCCACATTAGTGATATATCTGGACCTGTAAGAATTAAGGATTCAGAATTAAGAATCAATAAAGGATTAAGAATTAATATACTTCCCATCCATATGAAGAACTATACATTATTGTTGTTTCCTTTTCTTTCAGGTGATTTTTAGCCTGTGTTATTTGAGATCAAAATGTTATACAGATTCAACACCTGCAAAGGGTAACATGAGATGACTAGATTGAAAACTATAGAAAATAATATTTACATAAAATAAAAAGTGTTTCTGACAATAACAGGACATCAGAATTAGAGAAATACATTTTGAATTACAGTTTCATCTTTTTGTTGAACTTTCAGGTGATTGTTTTGTTTTAATGCCTTATGATAATGATGAGGCACTATCAGGTTTTAAAGTGTGAAGAAAAGGAGTTATGTGAACACAATGATCAGTAATAAATTGCTAAACTGTATTACAAAGGAGCTGAAATATAAAACAGTTAGTGGACTAGCATTAATAGCAATTTGTATTTAGAAATTGCTGTTTCAGAAAATCAGGCAAATGTTTCACATACCAAATCTCTAGTGATCTATCAGCATAGGTTTTGATTCAATTAAGCATTAGGCTCTCAGCTTTCCCACATCCCCTTAATTGTCTCTGGCATCTCCAGTTTTCTATGGTCATTTCTCTCTCTCCGCCTCCCACTTCCAGTAAACCCAGGAAAGTAGCAAAATTTGCTAGTAACTCAGTGTTATTTAAGTTATCTAAGACAGGAAGATATTGTACAAAAATATAGAGAGCTCTAATCACTCCAGTATAAGCAATATGGCTGCAAATTAAGTTTTGTAGTAAAACAAACAAACAAACAAAAATTAACAATGCACTTTCTGTAGAAGTAAACCATTAAACCATTGTTAAGACCTTCAAGTTTGTATGCTTCCAGAAGAGTTGATGGTGTCCTGGTAGGCAGCAATAGCTGCCAGTATGCAATGTCGTTTTGACTCTTTTAAACAAAAGTGACAATGAAAATAAAACTGGGTTGATAGGGTGAAAAATTGAAATGGAAAGAGCTTAGGAAATAGAATATGACATACTAGATTTCTAGTCTGTAAATTCACTTAATGCTAGGTGATCAAAAAGTGGTACTGTCTATTGTAAACTATTTCTATGGTCAGCAGGAGACAAAGTAATGAAGGAGACTCATGAAGAATCTTTGATATGTGATATTAATAGCTTGCTGTAGGATGACTAAACTACAAGTTCTGATCCTTCCAGGTATGAAAGATGTGGATGCTTTGTTTTATTCTGTGGCTTGCAAATATCTGAGAGGTAGACTTTAATTTTCTGAAAATCTGATTCTATTTACTGTGAATTTAATTTTCTCTAAAAATATATTGACTTTTACCATTGCTTCTCATTTCTGTCTGCACTGGGTGGGACAGATTGTCAGGATAGGTCAACCCTGTTCAGAGATGAAGACTAGACCTATTCTAGTTCCTTCCATGGACAGATATGCTTTCCTTTACAGTATTTTAAAACTTGTTTTTTTAAAGTTAGCTATTGTTACCCAGTTTCTAAAAACTAAATTGAATTTCCTCATGCCTAGTGTTGTTGAAGTCAACTTCTCACTGGGACACCAAATTTAAGTTCCGATACCTATGGAAAAAAAAATTCTGGAAGCTTCTGGATTAAATTGGGCTATTCTTTACTTTTTTAACCACTCTGGATAATTAAAGTTTTAGTGGTAGTAGTAACTCTTCCTGCCCTAGCTTTGTTGCTTGTAAAAAGAGAGTGGTGTGCCTAAAGTTTTTTGGTTTTCTTTCTTTCCTGAAAAGGACTAAATATCGAAGTCTAGTTTGTATTTCAATTTCCACTTTAGAGGTTGTCTACTACCATGTTAATGGGCATACTGTCTTCTGGTCTGGAAGCCAAGGCTTATTAGGAGGAGTTAGTTTGTAAAGAACTGGTAATTCTCATTTTTTTCATATCACTGTAGGGCTTCTATTCCACCTTTATGCAAAATGGTTTAGTAATAATGGAAGCTAAAACATTAAAGGTATGTTTATCACTGGCAGACCTTTAACATTTAGTGGCTTATATTTAAGATCATCCTTAAAAACTTATTTGTGCTTTCCTCTGTCTTTTAGGAGCAGATCTTTTGCATGGGATGCTGAAGAAATGCAAGAACCATAGATTCTTTTTGTCTCCCTATTTGAGAGCCACGTCTATTTATTTGTTTGCTTGCTTGCTTATTTGTCATCCTCTAATGGATTCTTTAGAAAAACACTTTAAAACTCAGTATTAGAAGTTTTCATAAGGAAACTTCCCTTCATGAGGAAGGGAAATGTGGATGTTGCTCATCTGCATTTAGCCAAAGGCTACTGGGCATGATTACCTCAGTGCTTACACACAACTGCATGTCTCCAACAACAAGCAACAGTGTTGGATCTGGTGCCTAAATATTCCTCCCTGTTCCCACATTAGTGATATATCTGGACCTGTAAGAATTAAGGATTCAGAATTAAGAATCAATAAAGGATTAAGAATTAATATACTTCCCATCCATATGAAGAACTATACATTATTGTTGTTTCCTTTTCTTTCAGGTGATTTTTAGCCTGTGTTATTTGAGATCAAAATGTTATACAGATTCAACACCTGCAAAGGGTAACATGAGATGACTAGATTGAAAACTATAGAAAATAATATTTACATAAAATAAAAAGTGTTTCTGACAATAACAGGACATCAGAATTAGAGAAATACATTTTGAATTACAGTTTCATCTTTTTGTTGAACTTTCAGGTGATTGTTTTGTTTTAATGCCTTATGATAATGATGAGGCACTATCAGGTTTTAAAGTGTGAAGAAAAGGAGTTATGTGAACACAATGATCAGTAATAAATTGCTAAACTGTATTACAAAGGAGCTGAAATATAAAACAGTTAGTGGACTAGCATTAATAGCAATTTGTATTTAGAAATTGCTGTTTCAGAAAATCAGGCAAATGTTTCACATACCAAATCTCTAGTGATCTATCAGCATAGGCTTTGATTCAATTAAGCATTAGGCTCTCAGCTTTCCCACATCCCCTTAATTGTCTCTGGCATCTCCAGTTTTCTATGGTCATTTCTCTCTCTCCGCCTCCCACTTCCAGTAAACCCAGGAAAGTAGCAAAATTTGCTAGTAACTCAGTGTTATTTAAGTTATCTAAGACAGGAAGATATTGTACAAAAATATAGAGAGCTCTAATCACTCCAGTATAAGCAATATGGCTGCAAATTAAGTTTTGTAGTAAAACAAACAAACAAACAAAAATTAACAATGCACTTTCTGTAGAAGTAAACCATTAAACCATTGTTAAGACCTTCAAGTTTGTATGCTTCCAGAAGAGTTGATGGTGTCCTGGTAGGCAGCAATAGCTGCCAGTATGCAATGTCGTTTTGACTCTTTTAAACAAAAGTGACAATGAAAATAAAACTGGGTTGATAGGGTGAAAAATTGAAATGGAAAGAGCTTAGGAAATAGAATATGACATACTAGATTTCTAGTCTGTAAATTCACTTAATGCTAGGTGATCAAAAAGTGGTACTGTCTATTGTAAACTATTTCTATGGTTCCAGTTGCTGCTTCGATGTGGGGTGGTGGGATGGTGGTTTGGGGTGGGGGTTTTTGTTTGGGGTTTTTTATATATGGGTGGTTTGGGGTTTTTTTTATTGAGTAGCAGTTTAAGGTAAAATAAAACATAAACATTTTTATTAAGAGGAACTAGATAACACAGGACTTCCCTTAAAATTTGTTTCCCCAAAAAAGGGTGTTCCAGAGTCAAGCTCTTTCCTACCTGCTCCCTTTCTGGCCTCACGACTTGTACATTCCTGGGAGTACAGACCAACTTTAGGAGGAAAGGATGCTCTCACATAAAATCCTGCTAGTTCAGATTCTCAGGGAACCTGGGGCACAGCTCTGTTCAAACACCCCTGGCTGCAGATCTCTCCTCTTGGACAGTTATTCAAACCACTAGGATATTATATATGTACTCATTCCATCTTCTATGTTTAAGACTCTCTTTCTGTATCCCAGCTGGAAAAAGTTGCCCAAATATAGCCTCAGAATAAACTCCTGTCTTCCAGGATGATAGGAAGGGCTTGAGACACAGTCTTTAATGCCTTGTTCAGTCCTAGCAGTCCATGCTGGCTCTTGTGAATACCTCGTTCATCCATGGTCAATAGTCTGGAGATGCTAGGGTGCCTAATTCACTGGTCTGATTTCCATTCTGGTTGCTGGGTGACTAAATTTTGGTCTCAAAGTATTCAGGATCCCTTACTGGATTGCAGCTGCACTCCCATACAAGGAAAAAAAATAAACACAGCTTCTACAGATTCTCAGTCTATAGATAATGAATTACACCTTCTCCTTATACAATTCAGCTTTCCTTTGCACTGGTAACAGTTCGCAAATGATGTGCAATTAAACCTTCCTCTTGACTACTTCTAAACAACAAATTCACATAAGCTTTTGGTTTTTTTCAACTAGACAAATACCATGTGTAAGTTTTGTTAAAAATGGCAAGGTGCACTGACCCATCTGTTTGTGCAAACTTAGAATGTTATGTAATAGAGAAAATCAGAAACAGTACACCTCCTTCTGTCTCCAGCCCTCTGACATGTTCAGAGATCTCAATGACATGAAGTATACATAATTAATCAACAACCACTCTCTGAGTACATACACTTTCAGCATGTTTGCCAATGGAAGTCTGCAACCTACTACTAGGCAATTTCTCATGGCAAGGTCAGGGATCAAATAACAGGCGGCTTAAATGATCCAGCAGGCAGATTAGATAAAAAGTGGAAGACTTGCCCCAAAAGGACGTTACCTTTTCTCCCTGCATCTCTAGCTTTGTCGATAAAACAGCTTCTTATTGCATGAAGAAAGGCTAATAAAGATAGTATGATGAAAACTGTGGTGAGATAATAATCTTTAGGGCAAGAGCTCTACCTGAAAAAAATATCCTATTTTATTTAAAGGCAACATATTAGCTTTTTATGTATCTGATGATTTGGTGACTTTTTCTTTCCTTTTAAACAGATGTAATCTCTTTGCTAACAACACGTAGCCTTAGAAAATGAAAGTACTGTATCTAAACAATATCCATATTAGAAAGGTTATTTATTGAGATTTAAAGTGTGTTTAACCTAACATCATGTCTTCAACGGTGGCTGGCAGATGAGACTTTTAGTGACCTTCTATGAGTTCCTTCACCAGTTGATCCGGGTATGCCTTTCGCTGAGCTCAAAGTTGGTAGAAGGATGTACACCACCCACTGCAGCCCATGGAGAGCCCACACTGGAGCAGGGGAAAAATGTGAGAGGGAAGGAGCAGAAGAGAGAAACTGCTACATACTGACCATACCCACATCCATCCTGAGCCCTGTGACACTCAGGATGGGTGGAGGAGTCTTGAGTGAAAGTCTGATGCTGAGTCTGGGAGAGGGGGGAAGGAGAGGTGTTGTTTTAATGTTTGTCTTTGTTTCTCACTACCCAAATCCATTTCTGTTGGACCTTGCCACTGCGTGGCTGAGCCTGTGGACAGCTGAGAGCGCCTTCTCAGTAGAGGAGGATAAAGATAGCCCTCAGCTCCCTGGGGGCTGGTGCCTGGGATCTGCTCAGCTGGGACAAAAAGAGCATTGGAAAGGCAGTCTTTCCATAACGGGGTCCGTGCGGGAGGACAGCCTATGCAATCCTGAGCCAAAACTTTTGACAATTTCTATGAGGTCCGCATTTTCTCCACTTGGCTCACGTACACAGTCAGGCACTGACCTGGAGCAATGAAAGTCCTATGTGCAAATGAAGAATCCATAGGAACAGTGACTAGTAAAGGTTGCTTAGGGGAGCAAGTAAAGCATCCGTCCTCCATAACTTTGTCTAATTATTGCATCCAACCACACACTTGCCTCCTTGTCTTCCTGTGGCAACAAATTCCAGCAATGTGATATCTTAAAAAAAAAAAAAAAAGAAAAAAGAAAGAAAATCAAAAAGAAAACCTTGAATTTATTTTAATTTTCTGGCTGCTATTTTTATTGTTTGTCTCAGTTCTACTACAGAAAATAATAAATAATTGATATCTGTACATTTTCTCTGTAACATTTATGATTTTAGAAGCCTGTAGCAGTCATCTCTATTCTAAAGAACCTGCTCAGTTTAATCTCTGTTTAGATAAAAGCTATTCTATAGCTCTGATTATCCTTACCATTCTTTTCTAAGCTTTTTCTAGTTTCACTATGGCTTTTTTTGAGGCAGGTGATCAGAATCAGAAAAAATGTTCAGATGGGGCTATGATGTTGATTTATACCATAGAATAAGGATGCTTTTGTTTTGTTTTTTATTCTTTTCCTAGGATTTTCTAACATTCAAATCGCATTTCTATAGCTGTTTAGTATTTATTTTTTAAAAACTCTCTTTAATGATTCCAGTGTCTCTTTCCTAGGTGATAATACATAGTTGAAAGTGTATATTTAGTTAGGTTTATTTTTCTCCTTCTATGTTTCTTTCTGCTTATTCAGACTGAATTTCACCTGCTGTTTTGTTACCCAGTCACCCCATTACCATGTGATCCTGCTACATTTCTACTCGCTTTGACTGTCCTCAACAGTTTTGTGTCATTGGCAGGCTCTGTCACCTGAGTATTCGCTCACTTTTTGTGTCAGTCCTGGATATACTGAACACAACACATCACTGAGGGGCCAG
Organism: Pygoscelis adeliae; assembly: GCF_000699105.1. Taxonomy (NCBI): domain Eukaryota; kingdom Metazoa; phylum Chordata; class Aves; order Sphenisciformes; family Spheniscidae; genus Pygoscelis; species Pygoscelis adeliae. Next base: position 1,858,377 of record NW_008825547.1, read on the forward strand.
CTAGCAGCCTTCCCTTGCTGTGAAAGCTGACCGTGTATTTACACCAAGTGTTTCCAAGTTCCTGAGCGGTTAGATATCTATCTGATAGAGGTCCAAGTCATGTGAAAGGTCTTTCAACTTTCCCATCGTCAGTGTCCTAAAAACTTTGGAGGCTTCTCACCTTTTGTCTGGCAACAGTGACAATCTCGGGAGCATTTTCTATGTCCTTAATCATGTGAATACCATTTTTACGATGAACACTGCCTTTGCTGACAGCTCTCAAGCAGGAAATCCCAGAAGGTATTCTGGCGACACAAGCAGCAGTCCCCTTGTATAGCTTGCCAAAAGTCTAAAGGAGAGAAGAAATCTAAGAATTTTAATGCACATATATGCATATGTGTGTTTATTCTTAGCTGTTTGGGTTTTTCTCTTCAAAATGTACGACTTACCCTTTTGAGGGAATAAGTTAGTTGACTGGGGTGACCGTGTTCCCACATCCCAGAAGGATAGAGTCCATGGTCTTTTCTCTTTAGGTGTCTAAAAACAATGGAAAAGCAATGTACCTTAAGTTCTTCACAGGGAACAGCTTTATTCCCTAGTGCAAGCAGTATATTAGAAAGTGGAAAAAAGGGCATTCAGTGGTGGCTGGACTACATCTAAGCAAATTATAGTCACTTTTTTCAAGATACTGCAGCTTTAGCGTACTACTGAAGTCAGAGTCTCTAATTTGTGGAAGCTGGCATAAGTAAGAATCTATCCCAGGACTTGTGGCATTCACCCCTCACAGAATTGGGCCCGTAAGTATTAGTGAAAGATTTATTTTTGAACATTTAAAATTAAAGGCCCTGTCTTCTCAGAAAATTATCAGAGTAAACTATATTCTTCCCAGAATATACACATTGTAGATACAGACTTTCCTGAAAGGAAATATTCTACAATAATTATTACCAAAAGCATAATTCTGTGTTTTCTTGAAACAAGAGACCGCTGGAAAGAAACCAAGTTATGTATTTAGATATTTTACATGCACAGCAAGGCTGAATTTTTTGTTTATTTTAAATACATATATTTTTATTAATGCTGGGCACTAACTTGTGAGAACGTAAGAACCTTCACTGCCTTTTATAAATTAATGAAATTTGGGGCTGCTCAGCAGTTTGCAGATTTGGATTCCAGTTATATAGGGTATTACATAGCCAGCTACTGAGCTGAAAAGACTTGTTTAGCTGAAAGACCGAACTGAAAGAAAAGATTTGTTTAGAGTATGCCAAAGAGGTAAAATGAGGAGAGGCTTTTGGGAAGAGATTACGGATGGGTATAATTAGGTGAAATATCAGGAAAACACTTTCTAATTGTGAGGATTATTAACCTACAGAACAGTGTCTCAAGGGAACCATTTCAGAGGCAAAGGAATCTACTAGCTGAAATACAAGCCTTAGTCTTTGCCTTCCCTATGATTCATATTCCTTACGCTTTCATAATGTGTTCTTTGCAGAAACTGTATTTTCTATTTAAAATATATATTTTATATATATTGTATAGATATATATAAAGATATATATATACACACACCTTTAGTCTCTCCCCCCCACTCCCCCTCCACTCCTTCAACAAACATAGCAGCTATGATATTTAATTTTTGCTCACTGTGCCTGGGACAAGGTCAGTGCTGCTTGGACTTGATCATGCAAACATTGACTCATGTAACTTATCTTGCTCTTAGACCTAGCCCAATTACTCCATGTTGAAATCAGCAGTGTGCATGGAAGTAATGACTTCCATGGTAGCGACTGTTAAGAGCACTGGGCTTTAATATTGCATTTCATACTGATAAATTAAGGAATTTGGGGGCTCGGAACTGCAGTCAGCCATACTGTTGCATTGCTAGAACGGTTCTGGTCATGGTTTTGTCCTGTGACAGCTAGCATCCTCCAATACAACTTCTGGGCCTAGTTTGAGAGTTAGCAAGCTCCCAATAGGTGAGGGACTGAGTTTTAAAGAATAAGAGAGTTTAATAATATAGCTGTGGGCTATTCCATGCCAGGTGCCCTAGGAGTCAGAGAATGATCCTGGTACTTCCGATTTATTGAGTTAGCTTTTAATTTTGAAAATTTGTATAATCAGTTAGATTCCATAGCTTCTTAGTATACAGAAATGTTTATTTGCTATCCATTGTCTCAAAGATATTTTGTTTTCTTGGCTACTGAAGGTAGTATTTGGGAAAAAGATTACTCCACTAAAATTCTGTCCCCTTTTTCAATACTAAGTAAATTTTCGGGGTGGAATTTTTTTAAAATGCTGATCTGTTTTCTCATGATCCATTTGATGAGTTTCAAAACTAAGTTCGTGTGTAAGACCAGACCATAAGATTGTGCACTAACAAACCTCTAATGAAGTACATATGACAAAACATGTAATGAATCTGACTATATTAGTTTCAAAAGAAATACAGCAACTTTCCTTTTTCTTTTCCTCTTAGTTATTCCAATTATGTGCTTTTATTTTCAGCATAATTTCTTTAAAATTTTTAGCTAGTTTTCCTTCTTTAGGTAATTCAGGGCTCAATGCCGATTTCCACCATTGAATTATTGTCAATGCACCCTGACAATTGTTGGTGCATGCACAGATTGTCAAAGGCACATGTTAATGTTGATTTGTCTCGGCATGGGGGTTCACAGGAAGGAATTTATTCAAATTTTTTTCCACCCTCTGTATCGTTCTGAGACTTGTCACTCTCCTCCCTCCTTTTACGGAGGTAAAACCACCCATCTGCAATTTTCCCTCCCCTTCTTCTATGAGTTTTATTCACTGATTTCTCTTTGCCATCACCTATATCCTGAAGACCTAAAAGTGAAAATAATTTTCTTCTATAATAGGATTTGTATTCTTTACATTTAGCATTTTAAATTTAAGACATCTAATGTGAGGATCACCTGATAAAGTGCAGCTATATACAGGGTAAACTAGTAGTCAAGACTCCATCTATATAATTCTTTCACATGATTCATTTTGTTTTAGAGAAGGTATCTAAAGAAGTTCAGAAGAATAGAGTACAAAAAGTGAGTATTTCTCTCTTCATTATGGATGTCAGCAGCTGGACTTATGTGATTCTTGCTCCTTATTTACACAACTCATTCAAACTTCTGTTTTCTGTGGTAAGACAATATGAGTGAAGCATTCTTGTCTAGCTTTGACACTTACCAGGATGGGATCTGTTGCCCTGTTGAGATCTTTGTTCCTCTCAACTGACTGTCAATGAAGCCCAGACAATTAACCAAGGTGATTAAAGTTAGTGGAGATCTTGTTTAATGTACCTGAGATTCTCAATCCTGTGTCCAGGATGCAGTGTTCACTTTTTCCATGGGAAGAGAGAAGAGAATCCACAGAGGAGTCTCAGTCCTTCAGTTTTTGCACAGACTATTGCTCTGAGCACATGCACTTAAGGTAGCTGCAGTGGACTAATGGTCTGTTGTGATAATCCATCTGACCTCTTTAACTGGAGCCATGAGGTCTTCTTGAATTGATACCTGCTTCAAGCCCACTAGCTGTGCTATGAAAACCATTAAATCTTGAGTTATGTATGTTGTATATTGCAAACATTAGTGAGCTTTATCTCAATGGCTAATTACCACTGCTTTTAAACGCTGTGCTTTATTTCAAGGCTGTCTCTTGTCGACCTTTCACTTTCATACAGTGCTTGAATGCCAGACTGAAAATCCCTCTGCTATACACATGACCTCATTAAATCTTTAGCAATAATACACATTTTCCAATTCTTCCTTCCCTAGTATTTGTCTCATCTCCGGTGCACGTTCCCTCCAACGCAATAACACATTCTTCAGGTGTGGATACTGGATCTGGACTCAGTGTTGCAGTAATAGTTGTACCAGAGGTAATATGATCCCCTTACACCTACTTCATATTTCCCTGCTCATAAATCCCAGAATCACTTTAGGTCTTTTTAGTCACAGAATACCAGCACTAGCTTAATGGGAGTATTTTTTTTCCTATCATGGTCCTTTCTTAGATAGCAGTGACTGAAATAATTCCTCATCCTTAAAGTGTGGCCTGAGTTGTTTGTCCTTACATTTCAAAATACATATTGCATATTATTTCTGCTTAACTTATCAAATGGTGCAGGTAACTTTCGGTGAGCTGTATTAACATTTACCATTCTGTTGGTTTTTTTTTTTGTCACCTACAAACTTCGTTAGCAATTGTTTAATTCTTTCTTACAAATTATTATCAAAATATTTAGTGCTATATCGTAGAGAGCCAGTTTCTGTGGAACCTCATTTAAAAAATTCTCAATGATGATTTTTTATTACACTTGCACTTAGTTGTGGAAGAAATTATGGGAAAATTTTCCTTTTCTCAGTGAACTTCTGATTTTTTGAAACACAGTCACTTCAGAAAACTTCAGCCTGCATAAATTAAACAATAAGTAATTAATGCTAATAGAACAAGTAACATAATCTTTCTTCCTGCTTTTGATATGCCAGTTTTATCTATAATTTGGCATATAAAAGATAGACCTGAATAACAAAAACATAAGGCATACTCATTGTCAGAACTTGGTTAAATCAGCTCACAGTTGGTGCATGATTTAGGCTGCCTGGAGCTCAGATAACTTCTCTACAGTATCTTCCATAGTAAAAACAGACTAAAACTATGAGGCAGTTAAAGAACAGCCATGCCAACATATAGCTGTTCATACTGGGGGCAAGTGTCACGGCAACCAAGCAGGCTCGTCTTGGGAAAACTGAGATGGTCCAAAAATATTTTTCAACATACCCCAAGGCCCTGTCACTTACTATTTTGTTTGCAAAAATACTAGCACTTTCTTGACATTGCTGCATTTTCCCACACAATTATGCTGACTTTGTGGCATTCAGTTGCAAATGCATTCTAAGATATTATCATTATTATTATTATTATTATTATTATTATTAAGCAGGTAAATATAACTGAATTTATAGATATAAAAATGACATGCTGACAAAAACATTCTTTTTTATATACATAATTGCAATTAACAGAAGAGAGCTGCACTTCAAACTTCACAGACATTGTTAGCCATAAAACTTGGCAGAATAACTATAGTGTTATAGATCCACTTACTGCTGCAGACACAAACTTGTGTGTGAATTTTGAATTCAAAATCTGGCCCCTTTCTTCATTCTTTGAATGATTTCTCTCTGTTCTCTTCCCCTCTAAATATGTAGACATAGTATATACTGCATACCAGAACTTGTACAATATGCACATTCCTGTTAAATGGATGTTACATTTCTGTAACTGTATCCAGAAACAAATTTATCCTTTTTTTGGACTCTTTTTTGATGCCCAGTTTGATCTAGATATTTTGTATGAACCATTCAAAAGAATAAAGTGACCAATTTTAGTGTTCATAACATAATTCTCCAAGAATGCAAACAAAACAACACAGAAAACAGGTCTCATAAACAGAACATTAAAAAATATAACCTCTTGCTGGAAGCTCACATGAATGATTCATTTGGAACCTTCTAGGGATTTTCACAGTATAAATACCATGGTTTTAGTCTAAACTTTAAGTAAGTAAGTAATGGCAGTGATGCCAAACTTGACTACAAAAGATCTGTTCTTCATGGAGAAATAATTATTCACATTTACTATCTCCCTTCTCAAAAGAGGAAAAAAATAAAAAAAAAAAAAATCCCACCAAAAAAAAAAAAAGCCTTGTGAGAAGTCCAAGGCAGAATGCCAAAGACAGCATTCAAAATTAGAGTTAGTTAAAATGAGAGGGACTGGATTTGTACAAGTAGAGACTCAGCAGCATGACAGGTCACCCTACAGGCACATGTGCCGCTTTTTTTCCCCCCCTAAATATAGAAAAGAAATAAGGAAAGAAATTATGGTTTTGTGGGTTGAGTATTGACCTGGGTTTGGTTCCTGTTCTGCTTCCAGTCCTACTTTGAAGAAATCACTGAGGGTCAAACCACATTTGATGTTAATGCAGCACAGTCAATAAAGTCATGCTGCTTTAATCCTTCTGAAAATCCTGTTGGCAATATTTCTGTACCTCAGTTCCTTACTTGTGACATTATAGCTACTACTATTTCCTTTCTCCTGCCCTTTGTCAATCTTGCCTATTTACACAAAAAAATCCCTGTGTATACTTAATTGTCTTAACAAATGCCTGTTAACACAGAAGGAGTTCTGGGCACTCTCTTGTCCGCACAGTAAAGAGGAGTGTGCTCAAGGACACAGGACAGTCTATGCTCCAATTTCTAATGTTGCTAGAAAGCTGTTGTTTGTGCTTTTGCTGTTGTTGGCAGTGCTTAGGCTAGCACGTATGCAGAAATACACTACAGCTTCACTATCAGCTGAGCAGATACAGCCTAAATCCAGAAAGGCATGGAAGCTTTGTAGGTATTTTCTTTCTTTCATGCACCCCGTGGCCCAGGCTGGGCATCTAGCTGATCAGTACAGTCACGATTTGCAATTCTGAGGGTGGTTTGAGGTACCTTGCTACCTCATTGATTTCTATAGAGCCAGACTCAGGTTTTTAGATAACCACTGTGCAGTTCTGGACCTCTGTTTCTCCAGTTACATTGTGATTCAGCATCCAGGGATTTTGTCACTGCTTTTCTTCACTGAAGTACAGACTGGTGATGCACAAACCAAATGATTTAGTGTGAAATTTCTACCCTATCTTAGTACTTCTAGTTTCTTGAATTCTGAGTGGATACACCAAGGGAACAGTCTCCTCACAACTTTTTTTTTTTTTTTCCTGTGGCTAGGAAGCAGATATGCAAAGGCAATGGAAATGAGATGGAGTTTTATTCAGAGAGTTTCATTAATGTATCTCACTTCCAGGAGAACAAATGTCACTCTCACTACACAGAACTGATGAAGACTAAAGGTGTAGAAATGTATTCAAAGTACTCACATAGGACCTGAGTATTCTACCTTAGCTAAAATTCTTTGCAGTTTTTGTAAAATGCAAAAGAACAGATAGACTGCTTTCTTCATATCTAATAGCATTGGATATCAGAAAATTATTTCTTCTGAAAAGTGAAGATTTCACAGTAGTTGGTCTGGGTTTTTTTCTTTGTTTGCTTGTTTGTTTTAATTCAATGACTTAGAAGTTCCTCGTCTAGAGATGGAACAGTGATACTTAGGCTTCTAACAAGTGACAAATAAGCATACAGAAAAAAAGCAGATCTCTGTTCATTAGAAAAACTATAGACTGTACTGCACCACAGTAGTCAGCTGTGCCAGTAATTTTGACATTCCTTTGCAAATTAGCCAGGCTTTGTGAGTACAGGTCTACTTTACTGCACAGGGGGGCTTTCAGCTCTTGGAATCTGGCAGGGGTTCAAGATCAAAGTGTTGCTTTGAACCCACTTGTTAGCCATGCAAAATAAACACAATTCACCTTGCAATAAAAAGCATCAGTGATGGAAAAAAAAAGAACATTTTAAAAAACCCTTCAAATGCAAATTCAATACTCACACTATTGCTACTAAATTAAATCAAGGAGAAAAATTACTAAAATGCTGTAAAAATTTATCTACAAGTAAAAGTCTTCTACAGAGGGAAGTGACTTTTTTTTTCCATGATCACAATTGCAGACAATGCTTTAAAGCACAGAGAGCATCTTGATGTTGCCATAAAAAGTTCCCTGGCTAATTATTTGCCAGTACAACTGTTCACTTCCTGTGGTGGATTTATGCTAAATCCTGTTATTAGTCTTGCTCTGCAATTGCCATTGTCTGTGACTGGAAGCAAGGCTCAAAGGCTACAGTCAGCCTTTTATTACAAAACATGTGAATGGAGATTTGACCCAATGTTCGACCACTTCCCCTTTTGGTTTTATGTAAGCCGCTGAGCCTTTCCCTATAAATCACTATGTTGAAATAAACTTTTTCTCTTTTTCTTCTCCTCTTTCAATCCTGTAGAGTTTTGGGGTTTGGTTTTGGGTGTTTCTCTTCCTCCCCCCCCCCAATAAGGCGTCTTCTTTCTTTCTTTTTATTCTTTTTGGTTTTCCTTTTTTTTAAAAAAAAGCTTTTCAAAACCCTTTAATTACAAACTATGACAAGGTTTCCTACATCATGGGAAACATAAAAGAAATGCTTGAAGTCTTGAGAATAGTGCAATGCTTGAATTTTTGTGTTTAAAAAATAAGCAAATGCCCCCGCCCAAATATACTTTGTCTAAAGCATAATTTAAAACATAGTTTACTAACAAGCAAAACTTAAAACTAGTTACTGTACAAATGAAAGACTTCCTATCATATGCAAACTGACCATGTATTTCTCTGAAGTATTTTATACTTTATGCATTCAGGCAAAATTTGGCATACTTTTTTTATTGGACAATAAAAGCTTGCTAATATAAATATATAGAGACGCAGGGATGAAAACTGTCTGTAAGACTGAAATATTTCTGAGAGGTTTAGTCATTACAGATGGAGAACCTAGTCCTGCAGTCATTGGACAGAATAAAATTCTTATTAAAGTGATAGAGCCAAACACTTAGTAAGGGCAAAAGGAGATTTACCTGCATAATTATGTCCAAGCTAGGTACCTGTTTTTGTTGGCACTTGAGACACATACCTGTTTTCTTTTTTATTTAAATTTAAATTAAATTATTTAAATTAAATAAGCAATTGGAACTAAAACTTATTATTAAAGTATTATTTGTAATCTTTTTCCTCCTCATACCAACATAAATTGGAATACTTGAACTTAAACTGATGTGGCTGAAATCCCTTTTTCTCTAGTTAAATTCACTGAGATTTGCCACTGACAGCAAGAAAAGTAAAACCGAACTTGCAAACAAGTGGAATAGAGATGGATGCAGGGAATTCTTAGACCAGTTCCTTTCACATTTCCAAAGGAGAAAAAGAAATCTTCCAATGATATCTAAAATATTTTTGTACTGGTCTGATAACCAGTTGCTAACAAATAACAGTGTAATAGTTTTTTTAAAAAATCTAGTCATAACTGTCTAGTGGAAAACCATTAATTGTTGGCAGCTACATATGTCAAAATGGAAAAAGTGGCAGGCTGCAAGCACCTCCCTCCAACTCATTCCCTCTACCCAGTTTAGACATCCACATCTGTTGTTTAGAGAAAGTGAGATTGAAGAGTAGCCAAAATAGCTTCTTTCTTTCAGATCCAAAGTCTGAAGTGCCTTGTCCACGGTCATACTAAAAACAACATCTTTATGAAGGCCACAGGATGGACTCATCTATATTTGTTCACCCAGATGACCATTACATCTGCCTCCAGACAGGAGACTAGTTCATATTCACCCTCCAAGCTCAAAACACACCCGGAGCAAAGAGTTCAAACCACTAAGGTAGTGTTCATGAGGAGTTTATTAATAGTTGGCTACTACTTGGATTAACAGTTAATTTGTCATGTTAATCCACTCATGCATCCTGCTGAGGCAAATCCTGTCTTCCTTGACCCAAGCCTAAAGAGCTGGGCTTTGCTCAGGAGCATGCCTCAGGCAGCAGGATAGTTTGCTTGTTTTTCTTTTATTTTCCCCCTCCAGTGCCACAAAGAAGTAGTGAAAATGCTGTGGCTATTGCCACGGCAATAACATCCCCACTGGTTTTGCTGGGGGCAAAGCCCACCTCCCAGCAGAAAGAGGAGCAGGATTTTTCCCTTCATAGCTTATGATTTTGGGCTGTTCATGTCTTAAGATTTTTATTCTTAAAAAACTTTTTTGACTTGTTTTGGCTTCTGTTTTCTTTCTAAAGCATCTTTTACAGATAGTTTTTCAGTTATTTGTTAAGAAACAATGCCTAAAATAATGAACTATATTGTGTAAACTGCTGATTTAATTTGAGGAGAATGTATTTAAGGAGAATGTTTTACATATGACCTTTCTGAGAAAGTCACAATTTCTTCATGTAATCTGAAGCGCCCATCATAATTTCTATAGACTTTGTTGACATCTCCTGCTGAGCGTAGAGCTGATCAGCTTCTGACTTCCTGGGAAAGAGCTCCGCTAACAAGGCTGCCCCTATTCCTTCGTGTTAGCAAATGTTTCTGCCTTCTGGGCTGAATCCTCCTCACGCCGAAGACAGTGGCAACTTGCTCTGTTGCTGTCAGCATGCCTTTGTCTGTGGGAAGCTCACAAAGAGTCTGTACCTCCTAATTCCAAAAACAATCTGACATTTTGGTAAATCTGGTAAATCTGACAAATTTGCTTTGTTACCATGTCCACAAAATTCAACATTTATTTACACAAAATATTAGTTTACATATTTTAGGTGAAAAGGGGATGTCAATCCTTTGTTGAAAGTGAGGTTTCGTTCCTAATTAACAATATATGTCTTCTAATTGTAATCAACTTATTAAATGCAGAATGTGCTGAATTTTAGTGTGTGCAGACAGTGAGGAAGAGAAACCACTCACAAGTCAATTAATACTACACAATTTATTCCTTCCTGGGATTTAGAGTTTTGTTTTGCAAGTTTAATGTGACTATTTACAATGCTATTAAAAATAAAATGAGTTGTGATTTAGTATGAAATTATTCTGAAAGTTCATCATGTTTTCACCAGTAACAAGACCACATATAATAAAAGTAATTAAAAATCATCATTTGCCCATAGTTACTACACAGTAGATATCTCCAAATATTTTGAAAGAAGTGTTGTATAACACCAAGTGGTAATTGTTGGAAAATATTTGTTTTTATAGGAAACTTGGAAGATGGAATTTACAATGGATGTATAGAAAATGTATTTTTACATTAACAGTGATTATTTTTCCTATGAAAGGAAAGACTATTTTTTAGACTTCTTTTTCTTCTTCCCTACTTATTTTTAAATTTCACTGAAGAAAAAAAAAAGCTATTGATTGTAGTTCATTTGGCAGGGGGCTGTTTTGGGAGGCATAGTAAAAAAAAAACCAAAAAAAACCTAACAGAAATCTGCAAAGTGTTTAATTTTGCTTTGGAAGTTGCAAAAAGTGAAAAATTATATAGATTCTCCTATTGTAGCTTGTGAGAGAGAAGAGAAAGGAATCTGCCAATAACTACTACACAGAAAAGGATGATGAAAACAGTTCTTATTCAGTGAAGAGTGGCGTTCAGAATAAGATTGTCTCTTCTAAAGATAAAGATATTTGTCATGTTGCTGATGCACGCAGATGTGAAAAAGAAAGGTAAAAATTGATGGGCTGTCCCACACTGTGCAGTTCTCCTACATCTTGCATGGACTACTTGTTTCCGTCAGAGGAGAAGACTATCGAGCCTAAGTTACCTATACGGAAAGGTGGCCCTATTACAAATCCAAGAATCAATCAGACCAAAAAACTGGTCTGAGCACTGTTTAGACAGGATTTCATGCAATGCCATGGGGAACTATTCCTCAAAACAGAGGCAGGTCCTAGGGCTCTGGGGAGCCTACCTGAAAAAGAAGCCAAAATAGCTCAAGGTAGCACTGGAAGTGAGACTGATTTGCTGCTGAAGCAAATCATCATTACAGTGTTTTTACCTCAAAACAAATCAGATGCCAGAGATAGCAAAGCAAAACGTTCCCTAAATGATATAGCTTTCCTTTCAGAAAGAGTATGTATGACTGATATTCTTACTAAGACAATGTAATATAAAATTAGTGAGTAAGGAGGATAATAAAACATTTTGCATCAATATTGAAGTAAAATCAGGCCCCAGATGATAATAACTTAAATTTAAGACTTCAAAATGGCTAAAGTGATTTCATGTACTTGACAAGATTAGTACTGCAGTAGGATATAACAATAGATTATTACAATAGAAAGACCAACAACTGAAAAGAACAGCTGAAGTATCTATACTTTTTATGGGAACCTTGTCAAAGCAAAAGAAAATATAAAAGCTACAGAAATTAGTAGTATTTAGAAAGAATATATTTTCCACAAAGTTATTTGTTGTTGTCTATAAGAATATTTCCATCTATAGGACAGTTTGCAGTGTATTTTCCATGTCATTTTGCCTCCTGTATCTGTTTGCTAGGCTGTGTCCCACCACTCTTTACAATCAAGTCCTTGGCATAGCTTCATGTCTTCTATGATGCTGCAGGTGTAAATAATCAAAGGCCTGCATTTCTTCATTCTTTCCTTCTGAGCTTTCAAGTTCATGTTGCCTGCATTGTGTTTTCCTCCATGCCGATGGATCTTAGGCTGAAATTTAGATTACTGAGGTGTAGACATCCTCATCTTGACACCTAGAAGTCTTGGACTCCCTCTTCAGTCAATGGAAAAAAAGAGGTACTTCTAGGATGTGATTCATCTCATCCCAAAGCAGATATCTAAAGTAAGTCAGGTGAATCAAGTCTTAAAACTGCTTGTTTCCCTCTGCATACTATAAGGAGAGCCTGGGGCAGCTAATTCAGATATGCACATGCCAATATTTGCTTCAGTGAATGCCACTCTTGAGAAAGCGAGTTTGATATACATTTGGACCATATTTTCAAAAACATGGAGGGTTCAATAGCTTCCATTGTTTACCATATTCCATTGAGAACAATGGGAAGTGTTAAAAACTTCTTTGCATCATAAGATATGTTTACAGTATATATTATGAGTACACACGAGTAAGTTCTGCTTGTGTTCCAAGCTGTAAAAAGCCATGTGACAAAGGTAGCACATTGCCAAACCCCAGCTAATACACCCTGGAAAGGTTTCCTAATTTAATTCCCAAGCTGTATGATTTCTGCTAGAGAATAAAAGAAGTAGACTTTATGTACTTGGAAATCAGGATAGGATTTGGTAGTTTCTTTCCATTTCTATTTCGCAACAATGTTCTAGGTCTTAGTAGCTCAATTAGGATACTTACATTGTTTCATAATTGATTTAATGAGGAGGATGATTTAAATGCAATATGTTGAGACAAATAATCAGCTACTGTGTTTTTTTTGGAATGATGATTAATGATGCTGTCCTAGATCCAAATGCATGTTCACAATGATGCATTCATAGGGATGTGACAGGTGATAATAAATGTGTTAACATTCAACTATTGTACTCTAGTATGATCCAAGCAGGATTTCCTCTTATTACCTAGTTTACAATAAACTTTACTACAAAGCTGAAATAAGAAAGACTGTTCCAGTGATTTGTAGACTGCTGTAATTTTTGCTGTCTTGAAACCCATAATTTTATAAATTCCATTTTCCACAAAATGAGCTTTGAGCTAATGTACTTTCAGAGAACTAGAATGAGATTTGCCCTGAAGGTCTTTAGCTGCAAGAATGGCACAATATGCATTTGTTAGGCTAACTTTAGGTGTATTCAGTTGTCGTGGCTTAACCCCAGCCAGCAACTAAGCACCACACAGCCGTTCATTCACTCCCCCCCGAAGCACTGGTGGGATGGGGGAGAGAATAGGAAGGGTAAAAGAGAGAAAACTCATGGGTTGAGATAAAGACAGTTTAATAGGTAAAGTAAAAGCCGCGCACTCAAGCAAAGCAAAACAAGGAATTCATTGACTCCTTCCCATCGGCAGGCAGGTGTTCAGCCATCTCCAGGAAAGCAGGGCTCCATCATGTGTAATGGTGACTTGGGAAGACAAATGCCATCACTCAACATCCCACTCCCCTTCCTTCTTCTTCCCCCAGCTTTATACGCTGAGCATGATGTCATCTGGTATGGAATATCCCTTTGGTCAGCTGGGGTCAGCTGTCCCAGCTGTGTCCCCTCCCAACTTCTTGTGCACCCCCAGCCTACTCGCTGGTGGGGTGGTGTGAGAAGCAGAAAAGGCCTTGACTCTGTGTAAGCACTGCTCAGCAGTAACTAACACACGCCTGTATTATCAACACTGTTTTCAGCACAAATCCAAAACATAGCCCCATACTAGCTGCTATGAAGAAAATTAACTCTATCCCAGACAAAACCAGCACATCCTCCACCCCTTTAGGTGTATTTAGTGCTCCTTGTCACACAACATAGATAATTACTAATACTGTACTCAGTGGAGCCTCTTCCTGTTTTCTGACTAAAGTCAACGTTTTCAAGCTTTGCATGGGAGAATTTGAATTACAAGGGAGCCAGTGTGTTATCTTGGTTGGATCAGTGGCTCTCACTTGGCTTGAGGAAAAACTTTTAAATTGATTTGAGATCAATTGGTTTGGTGATCCAACACAAGTAAAATCTTTCAAGAAGTCATTGGGAGTTTTCTTGTTTTAGAGCTGCATCAGCAGATCCAGGACAAAATTTTGAGGCTATGTGCTGATCTGTATGTAAGGAGACGGGAGATGAGGGTGGTTGTGTCGGCTAGGGAGGACAGAAAGTACGGAGAATAAGATACAGATACAGAAGCATCTATTTAATATCCAGTTGCTGTAAACATGGGGATGACTCTGTTGTCTGGTAAGCAATTACATTGATTAATAAAATGTGAGGCTTGTGAAGCTGCAAACTGTTGATAATTTTCCTCAGAATACAAAAGAGGTCAGCCCAAAAATGTTTTGGCTAATTAGTATGTGACGATTTTTGTGGCTCTGTGTAGGTTTGGTTTTCACAATAAAATTCATTTTCCCTTTCCATTTATTAACATATCTACACACTATTTAATTATATATACTCACAGAAATTTTGTGCATATTTGGGGAGCAGGCTCAGGGCCCAGCTTTTTAAAGAATGCACAATACCCATGTGACTGCAGTTGAATTGTATAATAATGCCTATATACTTTAAAGACTTGCACCGTAGCCAAAACATGTCTGCTTGCATTCCTCATTTCACTTAAGTGGCTTTTCTTATGAAAAGGTTTTGTTTGTATTCCTGCAGTTCGTAAAAAAGGAGCTGCATGCCAAAAAAAAGGCCCTAAAACGCTGTGGAAAAGGTCCTGAAAAGACCACTGCCACCTGTTTTAGTTCAGATATTAAACTAATGTTTAAAATACTTAACAAGCCTCTAGAATTTAACATCACCGGTTCATAGCTCAGGAGCTTGTGATTCCGAGGGGGGAAGCCTCTTTGCGCAAGCAAGGGGACTCCAGAAAAGTAACTGCACAGAGTAACCATTTAAAGCACAAATGTGCAAAAGTGACATTTTATGTCTTCATTCAGGAATTCTGTATAGTCGAACTGAGGCAATATCATCCGCCAGAATTTACTCAGTTTATTTACTTGCTACTGTAAAATTCCTGGTGCAGTTCTTGTTGGATTTCCTCAGGAATGTGGAGTTCAAATATACTGGAGAAGCACAAATGCAGTCTTAAGTAACTTCAGTCAGTTTGCTCAGGATTTTTTTAAAGCAACTTTAGTCCATTGATTTTTTTCTATAACTCTAAAACCTGCTGATTTCAGTTTAGCTATGTTAAATTTTTGCATTCCTCCTCTGAAATCTCACATACACATCACAATCACTGTAAATGTTTTCACATTGAAATTGAAGATGTAAATGAAGTACTGCGGTTGCTGTCTGGTTTTAGTTACAATGTCTGTTTGTTGACATCTCACATGAAGGCCTGCTGTGTCTCTGGCTCTGTCTACTTCATTTCCCCTCTAATTAGGCTTTGCCCTCAATTAAGTTAATGATGCAACTTTTCCTATAGATCATTTGCCCCTTCAATCAATTAGCAGAATATGAAGGGTGCATCCCTCTTTGGCTTTGGATTTGCTTGCCTCGGGGCAGACTGTTCAGTTCACAGAAATACTTAGGCAAAGCAAGCTTTTTGCTCTGAAATATATAACCTGACTAAATTAGGGCTCACATAAGTATGATCTTGATTTTTTTAAAACAAAGCAAAACAAAACAAAAAAACCCCAACCAAACAAAAAAACCCCAAAACCAAAAATGAGAAAAACCTCAATTATTTATATGACAGTATAGAAATAGCTACAGCAATCTGAAACACAGAGAAATTACAGAAATGCAGCAGATATTACATGGCAACCATTTTGTTGAGTGCATGCAATCATGGCCAAAAGCAGAGCAAGACTAAGCAGTGGCTCCCCACATGTTTTTTCTTCTAGATTCCTGCCTTCCCTATGTCCCATCACAGATTCTTGTTATCCTCCCTTTCTTGAGTCCTCTTTGAAGGGGCTCATTGCCCATGCTTGCTCTTTTTGCTTCACCATTCAGTGTGCCTCCAAATGTAGCCCGTCTCATGTTTTTCCCTCTAGATTCCTATTTCTCTAAATCCCACCAAAAAAATATTTGTTTCTGCCTTGGCTATCTCCCCATCATTACTCCACCCTTTATTTCCTCGCTTTCCCACCTCATTTCTCCTCTTTTCTTCTCCCTGCCTTATTTGTCTAAAACACTACTGTGAAGTAATTCTGCACACTATTCAATCATACTTACTATTTCTACTATATCTTCTGCCTCATACGTAATTTCTAAATTTCCTTTTTCCTCTTGAAGAAGCAAAACAAGCCCTGCATCCCCTCCTTTGATGTCTATATGCCATATATCAGCTCTCATTTCTTCTTATTCCCAGTCTGTTTGCTTCATAGACTTAAAGGCGATAAAAGAAGGTGTGATTTTTACCTTCAGGTAACTAGCAAGCAGGAGCTGTCCTGAGGTGAAAACAAAGTAAAGATCAAAGCCTGTTAGTTTTACCACAAGGTAAACTTGCTGAGATCAGCCCTACACCTTGGCCAGGAGCTGACCTCAGCAAGTTTACCTGGTGGTAAAATGACAGAGCTTGCTCTTCACTGTGTTTTTATACAGGAATCTACTGTGCCTTTTAATTATTTGGGGTAAAAATATTACCTCTTTTCAATAAGCAAGGGAAGCCCTTCTTCTCTCTTTCACTTTTTCTTAGCCATGTCTCTTAAACTGCATATGACAGCGTTCTCCTTACTCATAAAGAACTCTTTTATTTATAAATAATCATCCCTCTAAAATCAGGTAACTCTTTTTTCCTAACTAGCCTTAGCTTCTTTTCTCAGCTGCTGACCTCCAGTTTGTTTGGATTCATTGTCTGGTTTAGAAGACGTAATCTTTGGGTGAAGTGATCTGCCTTGGTCTGTGCTTGTTCACACCTATGCATGCAACCTCCCGTATATACAAATGGTCCTTAGGACAAAGGAGAAAAGTGGTCCTTAATAGCCTCCCTTACTTTCAGCACTAGCTAAAAATAGGATGTTAACATTGTCTAATGCCTGTTATAAAATATTTCTCTTCAAAAAGAACCCAAGAACTTGTCGTTACGGTGGGAACGTGGTGTATGTGCCCTGAAGAATCTTCAAATATCAAGATTGCAGGGACCACTAAGGCAGCCCTTGTGAGGCGAACCTGGCAGCAATAGGGAAGGCTCTTACCCTGGAGATGCTGGGGCCCATCACAACCAGAACTTTATAACCCTGAGGAAAATCTTCCTGGGTCTTATTTCACCCTTATGCTAAGTGTCAGCAATGCCTATGCTAGCACCAAGCCCAGCAGTGCAGCACACCAGAGCAGGAAGCATCCTCTACCTGTCTAACAGCTCTCGGCAGGATGCCCCACCAGCTAAAAAGCATCAGGATTTCTACTGGACAGGAATATTTTATACTGACAGAGTCATGTTTTATGCTTGGTTGTATAGCCTTAATATGAAAAAAGAACCTTAGGCTGCATTTCAGAGCAATAAATCAAAGAAGCAGTTTTACAGTATCCACATTATCCAGCTTCGTACCCTCACACCTTCATACCCTCCCTGGACTTATATGTGTCCATCTTACAAGTCTGAGCATTGTGTAAATGGCCCGCTTTATCTTTAAGTGCTCGAATGACATTCTGACCCTGCAACACTATGTAAGTAGGTAAATCTAAATTACGCCCATTTTACTGAGGGGGGAGTAAAAACAGAGCACAGAAGGTAACTTGTCTGAGGCCACAGGGCAGGTTGTTGTCAGCACCAGAATGAGCCCAGAACTTCTTGTTGCATGCCTGTATCCAATCCCCCATCCAAGTCATATGTGAGTGCTTTTTTAAAAACATTAACTGTTCAACTTGTTAACTGACTTCAGTTTAGAAATATGATAAAACTGTTTTTTTCCTTTGTGAAAAGTATTCGAAGCATTCTTGAGGGTCTGTATGTACCCTTTTGAGTAGTTTTACATAACATGATGGCTGATTTCTCTGAACTGTTTAGTTGCATTCGCTTGCCACTTTTGCAGTGCACATTTTAGTGTACTCCTAAGCATACAATGTATGTGCAAAGTTCAGTTTCATATAGCACAATATTCTTCCAGTGGTAGGAGTGTTATCACTCTGTTGGTTTAAATCTAATTTGCACGTCATGAGACAAGCAAAGGAAGACAATGTTCTACCATATTTTGAATAAGCAGATAGCCAAAGGCTTTTTCCGGATGAATAAGAAAGAGATCATTTGTTTATTTAATATACATAGTCAAACAAGGTCATTTTTATAAAGCAAGGGTATCTTAAAATGATACCAAACATGCAGTATTTGTTCCTATCATAGTTCATGCTATAGCCTGACAAAGAATGACAAGGACATGTTCTTAACACATATACACTGCCCTTTGTAAGTCACAGGTTTCTTAAGGGAAACTGAATAAAATGCAGGACAATGTAAAACTGGATGTCTTGAATCAGCAGTTCAAGGGGAACTAGAGAAAAAACAAAACTGAAAGCGAGATTGGAAGTATCATGCAACACGTATTTGATACACCATGTTCTTAGAAACACAGCGTTTTAATGAACAGACATTTACCAGTTCAGCCACCGGTTGTCTTAATGAGTTCAGTAAACAATAAAGATAAGACAATCACAGAAACCTTTAAACATTTAAAGCAATGGAGTCAGAATGACAAATGATAGGATTCATGTCAACCAAAATAAGCTATCAAGTCCGAGTTGTTTTTTTTTTAGGCTCCCTATGTCTACAAAGGGGAGTGATGGACCTTTCTTAAGACCAGTGACTAAGACTGATGGAAAGAATTGCCCACTGGAGGTAGCTATTTTTCTCAATTGACTATTGAGGGCACCTGAGTGACTGGACCTAGATCCTTCTTTCCACATGCCTTTCAGCAGCAGAAACTCAGCTCTGATCCTGCAAGCACTAAACACACACAAATTTAAGCACCTGGCTAGTCCTAGCAACGTGGAGGATCCTCACAGAGCATTTACAGTCAGACGTGCATGACTGATTGCAAATTTAGAGACTAAAATATCCCTTCTTCAACATGTTCTGAATAGCTGGGCTTCCATACCTGTCTAGAAACTCAAACATAGCTGGGATTTTCCAAGATTATGACGTGAAGTTTTTCTGGAAAAAAAAAAAGATAATCAGTTGCATAGACCTGATCCTTTTAATTTCTAGTAGCATAGAAACCTTTGGAGTGAGTAAGAATTTGCATGAAATAATTTGACAATTGGATTTTTTTAATCTTATCTACTCTGGAAAAGCAACAACAAAGTTGAGTTCTCACAAGCAGGCACATACACCTCTTAAAGTACATTTTGCTTATAATACGGTACAGCTGTCTTCAGAAAGCAAATATACGGACACAATGGGAAGGATGAACAGTAAACCTTTGCATTAGTTATATTGTGTCAAAAGACAAAACCAGTCAGTAACATGATGAGTGTTCGACCAGGTAGGCAATGGTCAACTCAGCTTCCCACCTGCTTTTATCTGATCTCATGACCTAGGGAAATATGTGCTAGTGACAGAGCACATACTTCTTAATGGAGAAAATTTTATTGATTACACTTGGTGACATTTTGTGTCATTGCATTGTACTGGTTTTGGCTTACATCAAGAAATCGAAAATGTATGTTGCATTGCAGCTATCAAATGTAAATGGCAAGAAGTCTCCACTACGGAAATTAGATGAGAATGAATGCCAAAGCCTTTAAAAAAGATCCTATTTCAGCCAATTTCTCAAGATCTTCATCTTTTGAATGTTTCCTTCCTCTTCCAAAAAGGAAATGGAAAGAAGAGTGGAAGGGTATTTATAAAGAAAAGAAATTAGATTAAGAGTGAGGAAGACCTCCAGCATGTGTCTATGCCTGTATGAAAGTTTTCATAAGTAAGACAAAAAAATAAAGTACCTTTCTTCCCTCAAAATAACCAAATGATCTGACATTAAAAATAAATAAATAAATAAATAAAGAACAAGAATCTGTTTTGATCAACTGGAATTTGAAAGTTTTATTGCTTCAAATCAATTCAACACATTTGATGGGTAAGGAATGTGATAGCTGATCTCTTGTCCCAGGACAAAGGTCCTAAGGTTGAAATAGCTTTCCTCCTCCTGAGCTATTCTCTCATCTGTGTAATGAGTGAAGTTTTTTCTACACTGTTCTGTTTTATTTCTCTCAAAAATCATAAGATTCCCTCTGTTTTTCCCTTTGCCTCCTATCCAAGGGGAGAGACATGTTTTCTGTCACCTAGACAAGCCAGAGTTCTCTACCTGCTTTTCTTCTTTCCTAACACGTCAAAAAGTGCTCATGAAAAAAATGAGTAATCACTTTCCTGTGGAACAGGGAGTTGGAATAAAGAAAAGAAGGAGTTTTTGAAAACTGAGCTGTAATATATTTGAGATGGATGTGGACAGGACATTTTTGCTTTCTTCATCTTCTGTTTCTTTATCTATGGAGAAGTAATCCTTCACCTATCACTGAGGTAAGTGCAACATCCTTGCAGTAAAATGAAGTCATGAGGACTCTCCACAGCTGTAGGCTGTAAATGGGGATGGGTGGAGTTTTTCTGGCTCCAGAGCCAGAGACATTTTCTGTAGTGTCTGGACATAGGGCACTGAATACTGAACACCAGGATCACAGGTGAAGGCGGCTATCATTGTGCTTTGTGTTGCTTTACGCTGCACCACATATCAGAAAATCTAGAACTTCTCAGTGACATCCTTCACCTTCCCCAGGTAGACTGTACTGAGGAAAATGTAGCAGTAGGTGACAGTGTATGGCTCACAACAGCTAAGAAAGCCCCTGTGTAGAAGAACAGAGAGTAATAATGGGTATCTGGAAGCAATAATGAGTACAAAAGGAAGCAAAAGTTGAGAACCACTTTGATGTTATGAAGAGGTAACGTTTGTGGCTTTTTTTTTTTTTTTAACTTTTCCCTCTTCCCACCACATCCACATGTGTCTTGTCTGGATTTCATTTCAGCCAGCTGCTCTACACCCATGTGTTCATTTCGGGAGCGCACCAGAGCAACCAGCTTACATTACAGCTGTACTCCTTTCTGCAGCCTTGCTCTGAGGAGCTGATGTCCAAGTCCCAAACTGTCTAAGGACTCTTGTGTCAGTGATTTTGGACTAACTTTTGGGATGCAGGGAGCAGGCTACACTTTTTGTTATAGCACCAAAAATTCAGAATGGCACCATTTAAAATGGAAAATAATAACTAGATACATATTTCCCAACAGTTGCAAGTAGGTAGTAGAAAACTATTCTCTTCCATATGTGTGAACCTTAGGAAAAGATTGGTTGCAACGGGGCCAAAGTGAGGAAAAACTGGAACAGTATGAGTGTCCAGAGCCTCAGTGGGGTGCTTGTCCATGGTAGCGTTGTTTTCTAAGAAGATTCATGTCCCAACAAATGTAATCCTTAGCCACTACTTCCCTTTTAAAAAGACTGTAAGGTTGTAGGTCTGCAGAGGAATTGCTTGCTTTTTTCAAGCTGGCTGGCTGGCAAGCAAGGGCAGAATATAACAATTCACTTGAACAGCGGTCATTGAGCTTATGAACTGTCCGTGGGGAGATTCGAAAGAATAATTTATATAGCTGTTTAAGAGAGCAAAGGCCACTTACAAGGGCAAATTAGTATTTATTCACTTAGAAGTAGTCCATTGCCAAGTTTATTGAATATATTTTACTTAGTATTGGCTGAGTACATTAATTCTGGCATTTGCATGAAGATTTTTCTCATGAACCAGAAAGAAATGGGGTTTGGCTTTTTTTTATTGTTGGGTTGCCATGATTCCAGTTCCATGCACATAATTTTGGTTGGATATTAGAAAAGCATAAAGATGCTTCAACATAACAACAACAGAAAAAGAGAACTTTTTGAATAGTTCTGTTTCACCTCCAGTACTCTCTGCTCTTACAAAAATGACACCAGGGAAGATGAAACACACAGCTTTTGAGGAAACTGCATGCATGCTGGATTGAAAAAAAAAAAATCAGCTACAAACTATATGGAGAATGTAATACTTTGAATATTTCATGTAGAAATTATTTAAGCACTTGTTGAAGAAAACTATTTTATTTAAGTTTATACAGAACTACTAAAGAGAAACCAATGCCAATATAAATATCGCCTTAAGTATTGTTCATTACACTTTCAGGACAGTTGAGGTATCACTTTGAGGCAAAGCATAGTTTTAGTTCAGGAAGAGTCATGATGGTAACCTTTGATCTTTATTTCCTACAGTTAATACCGTAATAATTCTTTTTATCTCATCGTGTACATACACATTCCTAGGACTTAAAGCCAGTGGTTGTGCAAGAAGTTATTTGTAGTTTAAATGAAGTACTTGGATGATAAATCAAGAGGTTTTATACAATACTAACTTGTGATAAATCATTTTTTTGCTGTTTTGTTCTCTCCAGTACTGCACCACCTCCAGCTCATACCAGCATATAATAGACGATGTATGAACATTTGTCTGCTTTTTAATTTAAATAAATCGCAACCTTTTGGGGGAAGAAGGCAATTTCTTGTGTGTTTGTATGACACTAAGGACAATCTGAGTTAAGCAAATGGAAATAAACAAAAGCGAAATAAAAGAAAGACTGGCCATTCTTGGTTTAAAAAAACACCAATTTTCCCTAAGCTGGAAAACTACAGGTGGGATCAACCTCACTTAATTTTCATCTTACCTTAAAATAATTATATCTAAAATAGGTCAGCAGAATCACTGTCTGGAAATGTTTGCTTGTTGACAATATAAAGAGAGCCTAAAATGACTAGGTCAGATGTAGACATCGACACTATAGATAGGGAGACGTTTCCTAATCTAAATTATTACCTACAGAACACATAGGAGTTTAAATTTTACACTGCCAAAATTAAAATAATTTCTTCATGGTACTTGTGGCCCATCAAGCCTGATTACCAGAAATGCCAAATGTTCACAATTCCTGCATATTTCAAAATTTAACTGTTTAAGTCTGTGTAAAAATCAGGCTCATTAAGGCCCTTTTTAAATGAGACGTACACATGTGCTCAAGGGCAATCTGAAGCCTAAGACTGTAATCAGGAGTGATCCGGCTACATGACAGTAGCTTGTTGCAACACTGATCAGGAGGAGGAAAGGGACATGAAAAGGGGTTGTGTAGCTGCCTGGCTACCCCTCCGTCATGAGACATGGACAATTCTTCAGCATTGTAATAGCACAGTGCAATTATAGTGGGGTGTTTCCTCCCCTTCTACCCTTCCCCCTTCCCTCTTAACTGGTGAATTCCCCCCCTGCATAGGTCAGTATCAGTCATCCTGTTAATGGCAGTGGGCTTTAGATAATTTCCATCATTATTCATTTAAATAGGTCCTAAACTACACAGGAAAGTAAAATTAAACACATGTATAGATGGGGTTGTCTCTAGAAAGCATTTACCCTTATGAAAAGCACATAGGAATAGCCCTTAGAACATGAGAAACGTATAATCACAGTTCATGCACATAATTTATCTTCTCTGTTGCACTTTGATAACTTATTATAGTCAATAAAGCCATTATGCCTTTCTTTGAATACAAGTCCTGGTGTTTAAAAATGTCTGATGTATAACAGCAAATTATCTTTCCAGAATAAGAATGCAATCAAAATCAATGTAATGCCTGATTAATACCACAGAAAGTTGTCCAGCAGCCAAAATAGTCTCAATGACTCCATATACTGCATGTATACAGAGACATATGTATATACACATACTTGCCTATTACTCTTATCATATTTTTCCCTGTTAAAAAATTTATGAGTCAGTACAGGAACAAACAGACAAATGGAAGAGATAATTCAAATAAAAAACATGAAATGTTTTTTTGTACAGCTAACTATTCACAGTTAGGAATTGCACATATTTCTCAGAAGGGGCCATACACAACTCATGTCACACATAGCATTGACATTCATGAGAGTTTTGAACAAAAAGTAGATGACAACTAGTGTGAACCACATTTGTTCTTGGTTATATTTGCAGTGCCATTTGATTCAACCCTGAATATAAACTGTGTGTAAAGGATTGTTTTAAATAACTGTGGACCAAAGGTTGAACCTTGCAAACTCCCACACACTAGAATAGTGCTACAGATAGGCATCTGATCCTGGTTAATTCGAAGTTCAAGACAAGTTCCATGTTCACAGGAGTTTTCTTAGAACAGTAGATTTAGGCATCCTAAATTTAAATCAAAAGTGAAAAGGTGCTTTAGAAAAATTCTTCCCCTGATGTGTTTCTCTCTCATGTCAAAGTAATGTTAAATACAAGACTAATTTGTTGTGTTGTTATGCTGTAATATTTCCCTTGGCTTGTGTCCCTTATTACTTAATTAAATGTCATCAAAGACTTCATTGTCAGACTAAAACATTTGTATTCTATTTTTTGTATCTTAATGGAGCCAGTGAAGAAATAAGAAGTAGAAATGCCATAAGGAGTACTTTCTTCCAAACATTTTATGACTGTGGACTGTCTGTAGGCAATTTAATATACTCTCTGCCTTTCTTCGTATATTATGTACTAAATGAGAACCAAGATTAATTTAGATTCAAATGAAATATTGGATCCAAAACCATTTTCATTTTTCTATTTCCATTCCTTGTGTTATATTATTACCTTGTGCATTACTGATTTGCATGTAAGCCAATGTATTTCAAATGAAATCCACTGTCTTAATGGAGGCACAAAGGGAGGAGGCTTTCACTCAGCTGCACAATATGGTTTTCTTTTATCCTATCCAGGATTCATAGGAGGTATGTGATTGCAGCTAAAGCAAGCTTTGCAGAGATGTAGCATAAAGCAAAACAGCTTTTGCTGTTTTGTTTGCTCACATCACCCTGCTGGCACGTTTTAACTCAGGGGTAACACTCCTAGCATTGAGGAGATCACTGTTTTATTCGTGGGGCTGTCTGCTGAGACCGCCACGAAGCGTGCCAGGTAACATCCGTTGTCCTACCACATAGACACCTGTCCACTGAGAATCAGTGTGACACTACCTCCTTTCATCACTTCATCAAGCCAGTTAAACAGCTGTCTTACAAGATTCATGTTCGACCCAGGCTGGATTTGAACTTGTTACCTAGGACTAAAAAGTTTCTTGTGTACCATTACTGATCTCACAGGCACTGGTGCCATTGCATGTTAGAAAATGGCTTTAAGTTGGCCATTTGATTACCATGGGATCCAGCTTTGTAACTGTTGCACCCAGCTGGGATAAGGAGATATTCTAGAGCATTTGATGGGGTGACTGCCCTTGTGATATAAGGACTTGTAAGTATCGAGGAAAACAGGGAAAATTTGCCTTTACGAATCTAACACTGCTCTTAGCCCATCTTCCTGTTGATAAGATCAGATGCCTTCAGATGGGCTCTTCTTAACTGACATGAGTTCAGGAAAAATGGGGAAAAAAAAACCAGGAAAAAAAAAAGCAATGTTATTTGTACTTAAGGACAAGAAAAGTAAGGTATACTGATTCCCAGGGAACAAAATTTGCCTTGACCCATCCAGCTAGTTGATGGTCCCCCTTCCCTGCGCTCCTTTCCCACTGCCACCTCACAGGCTCCATCACCTCATTTTGAAGTCAGGTACCCGCAGCCTCACTTGCTAAAGAAAAAATGAGAGTACCCTGGTGATGGGCGAGGAAGCAAACTAGGAGATCAGCATTCATGGAAACCTCAAGCAGGGTAAAAGAATAGATGTGGAGGGCGGGGGAAGGGAAGCAGAGTGAGAAAGAGGTAGCGCTGGCCACAAAGAAAACTGTAAAATCAGCAAGGAAAAGTGTTGGCATGCTTTATTTTCCAAAAGGAAAAGTAAAAAGAAGGATAAATAAAAATATTTAAACTGCATCAGACAGGTTAGATGTCAGTGGAATAGACGAACACTGGCCTAGCATTCATGTTTTGCATGTCTGCTGATTCAGTTTAGCTGAGGCTTTTTTTTAAAAGATCTTAAAAATCATCTACACTGAGAAACAAATCCACATGAATATTGCTGAAAGCCTCAACATTCATGAAATACGAAAATTAACAAAGACTCAGACTGTGTTGGTTTATTTTGCATGAAATGTTGAATGTCTGTATCAATAATACAACACAGAGTGACATAGTTAACATTAGATTTAATGTGAGAAATATCTAAATTTGTCTACCTTTTAACAACAGATTGCAAGACATTAAAGTTTTTGTAAACATTAGAGGAGTCACCCAGGCCTATACCTTTCTATATCTGTCACATTATTCATGGGCACGGTCTCATAGACTATTTACTTGAGTAAATGTACATATGTGCATAAGCATTTAGAGAACAAAAGCCATTACGATCTACCATCAGTTTCCAGCAAGAGGATTTTTATACTTCTGGAGAAACTAACTCAAACACAAGAGCACGCTTTTATGGCTTGGTTCAGACAGACCAGTGATTCAGAGCATCTTTTATTTATTTATTTTCTTCTTAGGTATTCAGTAAATATAGCTGGGCAATTAGCAACAGTTAAATAGCTGCAACGTTACCAGCACTGAATAATTTACTAATTGGCAGAACAATTCCCATCTCCTCCATTTGACCGGATATTTGTTTTATATGTGTGCTTGATATGCAATATTTACTCCTGATAAATAGGGGGAGGCAAGTGTATTTGCTTTTGCTAAATCAGGAGTATCAAAACTTGTGGTTGAAGCTATGATTATTATGAATATGACATTGAAAATGGGAATAGAGAAACACTTTCATACTTTTTTTTTTCCCCAGGGTAAGACTTCATTCGTGCTCTGTACTTTTTAATCATGACTGTTAGCATTTCAATGAGAGAAGATCAAATTTTATTGGTCTCAAAAAGTTCTTCAAAGCCTTTTTATCCATCTGTTCACTTCTATTGTAACTTTTCTGCTAAGCAAATCTAAAACATTTTAGAGGGTTTTTCCTCTTGCCTTTTTTCTCTTAAAGAGAGATAAAAATTTAAAAGTCACATTACAAAAAAGGGGGGTGAAATTATGAGCTCTTTGTTAAAATACTTTTGTAATACAATTTCTGCTGTTTTTATAACATGGGGAACCTATATTCTACTCATGTGGTTTTCAAAGAGGAAACTTTTAGTTTCCTCATTTGGTATGAAAACAGTATCAAAGTGAACATGGTTTGTTCTCAATTTCTTTGCACTATCTGATCTTTGTAAGTAATCTATAAAGACTTAAACCATAGGATATGCAGGATACTCAAGTTACAAGTGCCTCAAGGTCTTAAGAGATCTTGTCTGTGTCGTACTTCAGAGTTAGAAGGAGTTATTGCCCTAAAACAGGGAGCACGTGAAGCTTAGTGATTTAAGTCTAAATTCTGGCATTTTAAAGGCAGCAGTGTCACTATGAGTAGGACCAGCATTTCATCTGCCTTCTTACATTCAGATTTATTTGCCATCACTATCTGTGTCCTCCATTGCTGGTCACAGTGAGAATACCCAAAATAGATAGAATTCCATGTAATTCAACGCCTGATGGAGTTATACCCAAATAAATGGGTCTCTGTCCTTTTTTAACGTTAAAACATGATGCCAACAATCAGGAACAAGTTTAAAATATTTTTTTTAAAAGTATAAATGAAAGAAAACAAATCTGCAGTGATAGAAAGTTGTTTTGAGAGAAGCAGCAAGCAAAACTTTATTTTAAACTAATACCTTGGAAATATGTTTATTTGTTTCAATGGAAGAAAATCAGAAGCTCAGCTTTATTTCTCCAGTTGTAGATGTATATATGTGAGAGGCTTGAAAAGGTAGTTGCAGAGCAGAAGCTCAGCTGGTACAAATCAGCATAGTTATTGAAGTCGGTGGAAGGATGGGAGAGTTTCACCTTCTCAGCATCTGGCTCACACAATGTGAACAGCTGATGTTTCAAAAGGTAAAGTACGTATGTACAAGCAAGAGAGACATGCTGAACCTTCCGCGTACGCCTTGTTAAAAGTTTGTGGCTTTGATTAAAGTGAAATCAGTGTCTGCTTGACAGGCAAGATTGACAGGACAGGACACCGATGTCTTCCATTAGCCCCAGAGCAGATAAAAGCAAAGGCAGGCAGATACAGCTCCCCCCAGTCAGGAAGGGTTTCCTTTAGGACAGAGCAAGCCATTAGCTTTCAAAGGCTTTCACTCCTTGTGATGGGAAAGCTGAATATCAGACCAGTAATACATGAATGTCTGTTTATCCCAGTATGCTTCTTTTTTTGCTGGTAGGAAATGTTTAGAAAAAGAGGTAAGGAATGCAAGTAGAGAGAAAGCCTTCCCCTTGTGCCCTCCTGGCTTCTGGCAATCAGCATTTACAGACTCGCTTTGCTAGACACAGCATCTACGCTGCCAGTAATGTATGGGACTATCCCACATTTGAAATACATCCATCTTGTACACATGTGAATTTACAATATTTCAGAGTATAAACAAACACAACTGCACCAACCACCACTTTATAGCATACAAATGATTCTGCTTTTTAGGAGGATTTTATTCCCTGATCACTATTACTCAATTCTGAACCCATCAAAAGGGTCTCTTGCAAAGTCTATTCTTGTCAGTAAGGTATTCTAGTTATCTAGGGACTCTGGGGACATAAAAGTCCTCTAAAATAGAAGACTTATTGGTCTCCAAATGAGGACATAACCCAGTTCTGCCTGATTTCTTAAATCCAGCTTTCCAGAGCACATACAAGATAGCAGAGGTAAGCCAAACTCGTCTGAAAAAATTGGTGTATTTCCAAGTGTAAGAAAGAGAAAATTTTTCATTTTGAAATGTTGTTTACCATTGTTTCTCGGGTTTTTTTATGCACAACAAGAATTCTGCAATCACTTAGGAGAAAAATGTGAAACCCTGTTAACAGCAGTAAAAGTCTGTTATTACTTTTTAAACATTTAGAAGAAAACAAACTTAATTTTAATTGGATCTTTTCTACACACTCCCATGGGTTAGGGGTTGGGGTTTTTTCTGACATGTCTCATGGGTTAAAGGGTAGCACATGCCTTTCTAAGGAGGCATTATGGATGTGAAAGCTAATCGAGTTAAAAAAGGAGTCTAACAGTCATTTTAGTGACTATCTTCTTCTGAGTCCTTCAGCCAATTTTTGTGGGTTTAGTACTGCTTTCATTTAGAGTGTTCTCCGTGGTTTTTTCTTCCCATTCTTTGCCATCGTATGCAAGACTAGCACAAACAACCATGGTGGTTGAAGCTGTGCTGAAGCCATTGGGTCAGGAAGCAAAGTTTTGTGCCATCAAACGGCCCTCTGCCACAGGCACGCTGTTGCACTGGTCACTTCCCAGCATACAGCCACCTGCACCACAAGGCCTTGGAGGAGGAAACAGTAAAGCTATGAGGAGGAAAAAGCCCCCTCTGTGAGTCTTGGTGACAATATCCAGAGGGGTAGGAGGCGAGGAAGAGAGAGGCTGAAACAGAGGAGAGTGTGTGATGATTCAGAGCCCACCAATGGTATCGCCTACCAATGGAGCCCCTAGTGAAAATGAAAGTTGCCTTCTTCCGATGTGGCTGTAAACAAGCTCGCTTTTGGGCATATTTGGATGCCTACTTCTCACTGCAGACCAGAGGGTATTCCTGGGGGAAGGAAGGAGATTAACACGTCTGGCCTAGCACCTCTGTAATACTTGGATGTCTCAGACATGCATTTTTAGGATGTTGTGTTGTTAACAATACAACGTTGCTAACAATATATTATTACTCAAAAAAACCCCACGAAAAACCCCACAACCAAAAAAACAAATGTGTGGAAAGTTCGTATTCTCACTGATACATGAGGGCTGTAGAACATATAAATGTAAGATATAAGTGTCAATGCCAAAATACAAATCTGGAAGACTGCAAAATATGGATGTGGGAAGCTTTCCAAGGATTTCAGATGATGAAAAGGGAGTGGGCAGTAAGAGTAAGTTAATTGTCCTTGGTGTCTTCTGAAGAGCTTTTTATAAAATAAACATAATAAAAATAGTGCTCGCACCAAAGCATTAAATAAATAACATTTACAGCTGTCTGAACTTCAAACTGATCACCAGCAATGTGGAACATAATAATTCTTTTCTTTTATATGGCAGATTTTTTTATTTTCATAAATATGCATACACACACCACCACATACACATGCTCTTAAAATAGCAATTCTATTAATGTATAGTATCCACCTGTTTCTCAGAACAGAAGTTTTCAAGAAAGGAACTGAAACTAGGACTCTTCACATCCTAATTGTTTGATTTTTCTAGCTTGTTTCATTTATATATTTATATTATATATTTATATATATCTCTAAATACAACTCATACCACATAAATGTAGGACTTCCTCTGCTTACTGTAATACCAGTGTAAGACATAGATTTCCTTGCAGTCATCAAATAATTTTTGTTTTGACATTGGACTATGTCAGTGAAGCTAGAAGAGCTTCTTCCTCTGCATTCTCCCCTTTAAAAAATCCCAAGCGACATCCCATGCTACACTTTTGCCTCTATAAACTATTAAACCATACATTCACACATATTTGTAGCTCTCTGTTGAAGGAAAATAATGTCTCACTGATAAAAGAATGTTCCATCAGACTTACTTGTAGTATTTCAAGTACATTACCAATCCAACCAATTACTCTGCATGTAAACCATAACAGGCACCTGATTGGACCTTAGTCTCACTTATTTCTTATTTTTCATAGTGTCTTTTGCTCAGGATGTAAGACATTCCCCTAAATGAACCTTTTTATTGTGCTTAATTGAAAACCAACAAAAGTCAATGAATCCCAATCAATTAATTTGACCAAATATAGATGTCAGTATCTTAATCACCATAAATCATAGTGTAGATGTAGTTAACATCTGAAGTAGTCTCTCTGTGCTCTCATTTATGTTCAATGAAATGAAATAAGCACTTGAAGAGTATGATTCATCTCATCCTAAAATAGACGATGAAAATAGGTCAAATGACTCTTATCCTTAACGTACCTATTTCTCTCTATTGGTTATAAAGGGAATCTTATGTGAGTGCCTCAGATACAGACACCTGAAGTTTGTGAAGCCCACCTTGTCAAGCTTGCCAGGGATGTCTATGGCTCTGAATAAGGCTCATTTATCTAAATACTGAAAATTGTGAAGTGTCATATTTCTTCAAGACATCTAGGTACTCATATATCTGGGTCTCAGTATAATTCATTTATGATCTTCATATCGTGCCTCTGTTCCTTTGAGTTCATTGTGCTAACAGGCCTGCTGTAAAAACAGTTGTCTCGAAAGTAAGACAAGAAGTAGGTCTGTGGTGAATCTCCTATTGCATCTCAAACTGAGTATTTCAGAAGTAACTTAGGCAAAATTAAGCTGAGGTACAATCCTTTTCTTTTTCTTTCATATGATAATTGTACAACATTCCTCCAAACTCTATGACCCACGAGCTGTTTTACACTTTCAGGGGCAAAGAATTAAGATCTTTAGCAATGTTGTGATCTGTTTTTACTACAATGCCAATGAGGTTACACAAACGGCTTACATTGCTTTAGCAAAGGATTAGCTCTTTTAATAACGTTCAGCACCTGCTTACCTCCGCCCTCCCAAGCCACACCCTTAATTATATGTAAATGTTAGAACATTTGTCCAGCCAGGGGCTGATACTTACATTTCATATTGTATTTGTTTGCCCCAGCATGTCACTGGGGCAAGTTTAGGGAAAAGGCCCTATGTCTCCTGCAAGAGATGAACCTGAATTCCTCTGCAAAGCTGTGAGGTTCAACCCATTCTTGTGTTCAGAAGGCTGGCCATCTGGAAGTGCTTTACAGCTTTCATTAATAGAGAGATTTATTGAACACAGTGATATAAAATACAAATAACTGAATCAGAGAAGCATTCTCCGTGTTACTAACATTGACATTAAATTCAAACAATTGTATATTTTCATACATTACATCTGACTTTCCATATTTTTGCAGTGACAACACATTTATCACCCTGTTTTGCTTGATACATGAGGCTCCACCCAATGTGCTGCGTGAAGGACAAGGGTGGGCACCCTTTGTAGGGTGTCAAAGAGGTGGATATCCCCACTGAAACTGGCTGTGGAGGGACACCACCATAGGACAGGGCTGTTTTACAAAGCATTCTATACACAGTGGCTGATGCAATCCTTCTCTGGACTGCTTCTCAGAGGGAAAATCAATGTGTCCCAGGAGCAAAAGAGAAACCTTGTCACCCCTAGCAAGGAGTTGCGCGAGACACAGTGGTAGACGTATGTTTGCTAGCCTGGCATTTGACAATAACTGCCCTGAAGAGGTTGTTGGGGGAAGCTGGTGGGTTTTAGGAGCTGGACAGTGGGCACTTGGAGCTTTTAGCATTTTTGAAAAGGATTTTGTTTTTTCTGTCATCTATGGGAAGGCCTTCAAACAACTTGAATGTCTATATAGCTCTTTGCATCCACATCCTTGACAAAACAAATCCCTTGCTAGATCTTTTTACCTCATTATCTGCTGCCTTATGCATCTATGATTGATAAGGACTGCATTTTTTTACTCTTGCCAAAATGATAAGCGACATGAGATCCCATCCACATAACTGGGAGACCTAGTTTGAGCAAAGCATTAGATCCCTAGGGATGGATTGTCCCTAACACCCAGGTTCCCTGTATCAGAGAGAGCCACTGCACTATAAAAGGGCTTTGAAGATGCTTAAACTGTAGGTACAAATTTGGAGTCAAAATTAGGTGGACTGGACTGTAGCGTATATTGACATTTATACTGCTGTCTTTACAACTCTGTTAAAATTGTTAGAATTGCATCAGCATGCCCGGCTGTAATGCATACTTCAGATCTGGGAAAACAAAACCATAGAGGTTTACATACATTTTAGTTTGGAAGCTTTTTCCCTGATGTAAGGTTATGAGTCCAATTGATGCTAATGCAGTTCACAAAGTAACACACGAATATAATTTAATTTCTTTTGATGTACAGTGTAATTATCTCAGAGATCAATAAGGGAGCTAAATGAAATTTACCTCCTATGTTAGCACTGACATATTATTCACTCTTTTGACTATTGATCCATAGGAGAGACGAACTTTTTTCTCTTTTTAATTCTCTTGGACATTCTTATAACATTGCCTACTCTGAAACACGTTATCTGAGACACCTGAGTACCAGTGTCTGTTATCATTAGCAACAGTAACCAGATGAAAATTCTTATGATTATTTTTTACTCTGTTAATTCTCAGTCAAATCCCTCAGTTGCTTTGGACTGTGAGACACATTTCTCATTCCACTTGCACATACTACATCAAATCTCTGGTGCCCTTCTTCACCTTATTATGAATTCTTTACATATAAAATGTGAAGATTATGAAGAAATAAAGCTGTGAAAGAGCCATGAGGATCAGGTCCAAACTGACTCTCATTTTTATTCACATTTTCTCATTTCTTCTGGGTATTCTGTCCTACAGTTAGGTTTCATGGAGTTCAGTTCTTCAGTATCAAACCATTCTGGTTTTGAGACTATTTGTGGGAAACGTGAATGATTTTTATTGTAACCTACCTAAAAGTTACAAACGTACAGCCTTTGGTACTTGAAATATGCTTGCTTTGTTCACTACAGCTGCTGTTGAAGCTAGGTTCAAGAAAGCAAAGAGAGAGTCAGTACTTGTATTGTCCACATCTGCACTATTTTGGATCCCATCTTTGGAGAGACATAAACACAACGCCTTTACTAGGTGCATCTAGGAGGTCAACTGAATGTACCACACCTAGGCTTGATACAAATCAGTGCAGAATAAGGCACTGCATAGTGTAAACAGGTATGCCTGTGCTCTCTGTGTAGTAAAGCAAATGTGTTGCTTGGGAGGAGAAAAGTCTTACTCTCTGAATTGGGTTATATTCATTTCCACATTCTCGTAACATGCTGTCATTCCTGAGAAAAAAATGGCAGTCCAAGTTTGTGCTAAAACAGGGAGTGTCTGTCTGTGAACTCTCGCACCAAGCCTAGTTTTAACCAGCTGTCCCGACTGCCTGAACATCCTCTCCTCGTGATCGTGTGGCACCAAGTGCCCAAACACCATTTTTCTGCAGATGTCAGAGATTTTTATGTTGTGGGCCAAGACCAAATTAGATTGATAACGATGCACGATTGTCTGGCCCTGTAATGCTGGACACGATAGATGTTTTCTTTAGCATTGCTCTTCTGTATGGTACTATTCTGCATTTTACTTGATTCACAAGTGTAAGCTAAAGAAGTGCAGGAATGATCAATAACAGATGCTAAAGGATCTAATTACAGAAACTGACATAGTCACATTTTTAAATGCAAACACACTAGTTTATTTAGAGACACACATGCACTTTATATTCATTAGTCTTGAATATGCACCAACATGGATTAGAAAAATAAAACAGTGTGTCCCTTGCGATCTGATTTCAGTGGTACTGTCTTATATTGTGTTTTGGCTAGACAACTCCATAAGGAAGCTTTTGTAGGAATCCTTTGTGCATGTCCACTGGTAAAGACTGAATTTATATTTAAATCTTCTACCCGCCTTTTGCTTACCACTTAGAGGAGAAAAAGAAAAATATGTATTTCTGGCCTCATGACACCTTTAGCAGGATTAAAAAAAAATCCTTATGATGTCATTTTGAAAACTCGTCTTTCAGATAGCTCAGGAGAGGTTCCAGTTCATCTAATGCAAGCACGCAACTGATAGTTTTAGCAGTCTGCTGGAGCAGACAGCGTACGCCAAAAGGTAAGCACTAGAGTCTCTATATAGTATATTTGAAGATATCCAGATTGAGAACCTGCCTGCCCCTACATTAAGTTCCCAAACTGGGTACCTAAGCCTCAGCAGCTAAAATCTTTCATAGGCACTCAAAGTCATCCATTCCTTTCTGTTGACCGTGTCCTTACAAAGCACATATTAACTTTTGTGGAACTGGTTCACTGGTTACCTAAAATAGAGAGACAAATCAGGTGTCCCATTGGACGGTTAGGATGTCACCATGTATTTCTAGCCTGGGAATTCCAACCTATTTTACAACTGAATTTTAATGTATATTTTATATTGCACATATGTGCATATATAAATGTTTTTTTTAAATGCTGCAGGCCAACGCTTGCAAAGGAACTAGTGCTTTTGGACTGTACTTCGTTTTTGATGCACTTTAAAGGGGCTGAACTTTCCCAGGATGGATTGTCACTTCTATATTCAGAACTTTACAGTTTCTCAAGCTTAACATCGTAGTGCTGACACCCACTGAAAGCAGAGGCCGAAATCATTGACTTCTCTTATCTGGTCTTGCCTCATGTCTCTTTTCATATGAACATCTTAATCAATATTAATCGTATTCTATTAAACTAAAAGTAGGATTTTATTTCTGTATATATTGTAGGGAATCAATGAGTTCATCATAAGCTACTAAATGGACAGAAACAGGCCTGTCCACTGTGTGTCATAAAACATACATTCTTAAGAAGGGTCTTCTTAATTCAAGTGAAAGGATTTAATATTTTGGGGGTAGGAGAAACTGACTTCCCTCATGCTGTCATTACAAAAGTCCTAGTGAAAACAGGGAGAATCTTATAACCACCATAAAGTTCCACACAGTTTACAGAATTTTTTTTTACCTTCCTAGGCACCTCCTTTCATTTTCATATTCCAAACTCAGTCTTCCCAAGAACGTATTCTAATACAATTTACTGGTAGAACCTTTTTTATGGTGATCAGCCTCCCTCCATCCCACTCCCTTACCAAGAAGATACAATATCGTTTGCCAACCCAAACTTTCTTCAGTTTTCTCCAGTCAAGCTCTCCATGCTTTTAAACTTTCTGTTGTTAATAACTATTACTATTATAGGATCAAATGCTGCTATACCTATGAAATTTAAACTTCTGTGTGATGAACATCAGCAAAAAGCAATGCATAGCATATTAAGTTGACGACGTGATAACTTGGTACAGAATTTTTCAATGAGGATTCAGTAATATACTTACTTTAACAAAAGATGTTTCCTGAAAATACTTACTTTAGCAAAGGATATCTCCTGAAAGATTCCATTAGCATGGAATCTTTTTGTAAAGTCTCAGTATTTCTTTGCTGATACATCAATATTTCTGCTAAAGCATCAATATTTTTGCTAACCCATTTGCTTACGCTAACATTAAAAAAAAAAAAAGTTTACTCTCTATTTAGTTCCCCCTTGCACAGATTGTGCCATTTTTTTTCCCCAGGGAATGAATTTGCAATGTAATTGTGGTGAAGTTTCACTTTGTGTTCAGAAAAAAAATGTGTTCTGCAGCAGAAACAGGACATTCCAAGGTGTCCTGCCCCTCAAGTGTTTGTAAAGATGCCGGTTCCTAAACACAAGTAGGCAAGAAGCAAAAATAGGTAGCTTTGCGTAGCATTAATTTATGAGTTGACCATACTTCAAAAGCAGTTTTTCCTACCATCTAGATTAGATTCATCAGTAGCCAATCTAAACGTCTAATTGAAGAGTAGCTTTCTGAAGAGCCTGTAACTGTCACTTGGCTTCATCCTTCTCTGTTTGTTCCTAAGGTTTCTTTCCTCTCTTGTTTTCCTTCTGAAACAACAATGCACTCTATTTTGGGGTTGCTAGTCATGATTCCAGGAATGGGAATCCAACTCTTGAGTACAACAGGCTTTACATAGTAACTTCTTGGCAGAAATTCAGAAATGCTTTGACCAAAGGGAAGAAAAAAAAGACCCAGAATAAGGGTAACTTGAAATGAAAGACACACACAAAAAAAAAAGTGGAAAAAAAACCCATAAAAAATACCTTCAGAAGATGAAAGACTGAAGGATTGAGATAAATTGTGATATTTGTTTTTCATGCTTAATTGAAAGCTTTTTGCTACTCTATCACCAAGTATCATGAATACTAAGACACTTCTCTTCTAAATGTGTATGTGTATATGGGAACATTCTAACCCCAAGCTTGCCAAACATCAAGTCCTTCTGTTTGCTCTTTTTTTAAAATTAACTCTTGATGGAGGAATGGTGTCATTCAGCAAGTGAAGGAGTTTAAGGATTCCCTAAGCCTGGGAAATTAGCATAAGAATGGTCCTGGAAATGATGAACTGTCTAAAAGATTATTCTGTTCACAAACAAATGGTCCACTGTTCAAGGGTACCTGCGTGGACCCTGCTTCTCTCTCCTCCCCGCCACTTCCACCCCCTGCAACACTGGAGACGTGTCTTTGGAGGGCAGAGCCACAACAGGAGATTTGGGATTTTGGCACCTGAATGTGTCTCTTTATATGTTTTCCCTCACAAATTCCTTTCCCTCTTTCTAGTTATTTCTGACTATGCTTTGCCCCACTAATCATCTCCTCTTCTTGAAATGACTGTCCCAGCTGGCAGGACGTGGACACCTAATATGGTGCTTCTCTTACACCTCACAAGGCTTCCAGAAGTAGGTACTCTCTTCAGTTCTGCCTTGTAACAGTCCTTTTTGGATTTTAAAAACCCCAAATCTCTGTGTTATTTTGCTCTACCTTTCCACTTTATCTTGCCTCCCTCCACCCTCAAATCAGTTAAGAGAAAGAAAAGGAATGCACAGGTAACATCAAAATACACTTTTCCGAAGAAATGCCACATCCAGTTATTGCCAAGGTGAACTGCCTCTCTTCTTTCAACATTTATTTATCTGTTGCTAAACACACCAAAGCAGCTATCATATTTTAAACGCAGTCTTTTTCAAGCTATTTAATAAAGTGTACTGTGTATTTATGACTCCTTAACCAGAAAACCATACCCTAATGGATATATTTCAAGTTTCTGACCCAAACCCCTTAATTAACTGTAAAACCAACATTCTTATTCTTCTTCAGAGGAGTATTATGTTAGCAGATTTGGAAGTTGGTTCTGAAGGGGACTGTTTTTATAGTACCACAGATCCTGAGGGGGGGAAGTCATTTTCTATTCCAAGAAAACATCCACCACTAGCACCAGTGAGAAGCAGAGCTCTGGTTTTGGGTTTTTTTTTTTAAAGCCTTAATGACTAGTTTTTATTCCATAATCACAGAGCGCCCCTTTCACCTGATGATTTTTGTTCAGTCTTCAGTGCACTTTCTTTCCTGCTTCATCATTCATCAGCTATGAGGTCATTAATTTTAAATGGGAGACTCTCGGTAACCAACAGAGAATTTCATTGTAAATCAAAACTTCTCCAGCTGATAAGTTAATTTGTCAGTAAGGCAGCTCGGTAGCCCTTTTGTTTTGTATGGAATTTTCCAGACAGTCCTCTAGGCTGACACCACAGAAATCAGGATCACCATTTACTATGGGCCTTCAGTCTTGAGGGAGGTCCTAAAAGAAAACAGAGATGACATATTTTCCCCTGTGCTCCCAAGGTCTCTATACCTACAACTATCTCTGTTCTACTGTCTGCTGGGATATGTTTGATCACACTGCCAGTGTATGGATGCATGCCAAAAAAATGTGTATGGCCATTAAGGAACAGTTGTTCTCTGGCTGAAAGGGCCCCTTTACACATGTCTGTCCTGAAAAAAACTTGCACAAAAGCTTAATCTCCAAGATATGACAGCTAACAAACTCATTACAATCCATATGGGGGAGGGAACAAGTGGGATACAACAAGGACACCAAGTAGCTCAGATGTCCACTAAGTCTTCACATCAAAACAGCAATTGGAAAAAAGCTTTGGAGATGGTAATGGAACCAGCTTTTTATCAAACTAGGTGTAGATAGCTGTGCTGAGGAAAATCCACAACACAACGCAGGATCTGGTATGTGGAGCTTCTGTTAAAAATCATGTGGAGCCTGGTGAAGCTAAGCAAATTGAAACATGCTGAATTAGCACAAATGTCTCTGTCCAAAGAAATTTTACAGTCCAGATCATCTCCTCAGTTATGACCTGGGTTTGCCCTATGCAAATTGTAAGGTCAAGGAAAGGGAGAGGAGCAAGCATGTGCTTGCTTCGTCAGTGCTCTAACCTCATACAGGCTATGTATGTTAGGGCAGCTGATCTTCAGTCCAAGTTGGTTTGGGCCTGGCCAGAGGAATCAAGAACACGATGCTTTCTTCATTCCTCCTGTGCTATGCAGAGCTTTGGTATAAAGAGGTGCTTCACCTAGCACACGTGCTCCAGAAACATGATTTTTTAAAGTGAGGGTCACCTGTCATACCAGTGTACGTGGACAAGTGAAATAAAGGTAAGTCGCTTTTCAATTTGGGACACTATGTTATGACAGCTGTCCAGTACAGTGTTCTCCAGTGTTCTTCTACTGGTCTTAAAACCAACCGTTGATCTAATTCATGTTGCTTTATATGCAGAAGAAACTAGCAGGACTTGCCAGGAAGAAGAATGAATGGAGACAGAACTTTGGAGAGCTTTTGCATGTTTGTTTTTTCACTCTGAACTTCCAAGGAGGAGCAGAGTATGTGCCAGTGCGTTTATTCCTGGGAGAGGTCACTGGTGATGGCAATGTGCTTGGAAGAGCAGCAGTGACTATTCTGCAAATATGCATCTGCTTCCACTACTGCTCCCTCACTTCTGCTCTCTCTCTTTACTTTTGATCATGGCATCCCCACAGCTGTCCTTCTTCTTTCTCTTTTTCACCTCGGAAACAACTCAGTTCCCTTTTCCAGGTGATGTTTGAGGCCATCGCGTCGATTCTGACGAGCTACAGAAGTGAGAGACCCAGACCTCCATTCTGACTGCCCTGCCCCTGCTTCCTCTTGGCCTGGACCATCAGGATCACAGTCGAAGCAGCCAAGGATTAATTACAGAGCTGTGCAAGAAAGGAGACCCTTGGTACTGGAATTATTGCTGATATCACAAAATATTTTGACTGCTTTTAGCCACAGGGCCCGATCCTGTCAACAAGCCACATGCAGACCTCCCATTAGCTCTATGGGTGTTCCACAGGCAGGCGTCTGGGGACTACCAGCCCCTCTCAGAAGTGTCTAACAGATCTGCATAGGACTATGAATGACGCATACCAACATGTGATTCTCCACATGTAACGCAAATTCAGCCTTACTGCTGAAGTGTTGCAGCAGTTGGAGGAACACGCTTCTCGGATCCTTTCCCAAACTTTTATGATTCAGGGTAGTTAACTGGAAATGCAAAAGCCAGTCGAGTCACTGGGTGGCTGCTCATATGGAATTTTGATGCATCTGTAAAGGGGAGGGAAATCGGCTCATAGCATACTTTCTGCTATCAAAGGCGTGCTGGGCAGTAAAGCTAATTGTATTATGCTGTGTTCAAACAAAAACGCTTAAAAGCAGTTCTGTCTAGCTATGTGGATATGTGCACAGAGCTTGTGTATGTGACTGTTGCAGTAAAGTGAAAATGTCTGTCAAAGGCAAAAAAAAGAAAGGAAAAAAAAAGAAATATGTCAGTACTACCTCATGGGGAATTTTTCCTCCAGTTTCTAACCAGTAATATCCTCCACTCATTTGCCCTTTAAGACATTTTCAAAGAAATGGTTTCTTGATCATAAAACAAATCACGACACAAAAACCCCTTACCAGAACAAGACACTCCATTGCACATGCTGTATCTCAAGGGAAAAGATGAGGCAATAAACAGCACGTAACAGATGTTATTCACGTTGTTTCATGCACTGTTGGAAGGCTTTCAGACACTACAGTTCTGAGCATGGTGAAAGAGCCCATAGACATACAGTAGGGTCACTAATGA
Organism: Pygoscelis adeliae; assembly: GCF_000699105.1. Classification (NCBI taxonomy): domain Eukaryota; kingdom Metazoa; phylum Chordata; class Aves; order Sphenisciformes; family Spheniscidae; genus Pygoscelis; species Pygoscelis adeliae. The sequence goes on from NW_008825547.1 coordinate 1,899,139, forward strand.
TGCATCTTATTTAGGACAAGATAAAAAAAAATTATTTATATATTCATAGACAAGGTATTAACAAAAGTAACACTCTTGAATCCTTTCCACTCCATTACAGCCCTTACAGTAAGACGTTAATGCAATCTTTCAAGAATCTGGAAATTGGTAAAGATTTCAGATTATTTAAAATTTCTGAAGTAAAATATCTATGCAAAATAACAACCTCAGTAACAGCTTATAAGGAGTATCTGGAGCTGTGCTAGCTTTGAATCATGGAGTTTCAAGGGAATTTTTTATTATAGTTTTGGCTCCAGTGCACTCACACCATGTGGGTTTTTGCTTTGAGTTTTAGGTTTGAATGGACCAAGTACTTCAAAGCAAGACTCTAAATCAGGAAAATGCACTAAGTTTTATATGCTTTCCACTCAAAACCATACCTTGGCCCGGATTCCCTCACAACGGAGCCCAGCCTCACTTGAAACTCGGCCCACGTTTGTTGAAACTGTTCACGAATGCCATCAAAACTGGCCTGAGTTTCAAGTTTGTAATAAAATCCAAACCCAAGAGTTCTCCTGGGCTTCAAATGTCTCTCTGTTCTAGTAATTTCCACTTGTTTCCGCTAAAACGAAAAAAAAAAAGGTATAATTCGTGTTGATTTCTGCCTGTTGCATTGGTAAACCTGGAATAACTCTATTAACTCATCAAGGTTGTTTCAGATTCGTACCCGGGTAGGTGTGAGCAGGTTGAACAGAGGTTTTACTAAGATAAAGGTGGGAAGCCAGGTATACTCCAAAGCCAAAATTCCAAAATGCAACGCATGTCTTTCTGTTGAAGTTAACAAAATGCAACTGCAGCCCGTAGGCTTTCTTGGGTATAAGCAAATCCTTCTGGCTTTGAATGTGGCACTCGAAGTGCCTCAGCATGGTGCCATGCCAAAGGGCAACGTCCGCCTCGCCAAGCCCAGGCTGCAGCAGCCCCCACCACACTGCCCCGCTCCCTCCTGCCCTTTCTGCCAACACTGGCCTCTGCATGGTGACCGGGTGAGCAGACTCAGGGACTGTCATTTGTTTCCAGCTGCATCCAAGCTTGCGACCAAGCAAGACCTGAAGCAGTAACGTTGACGAAGAGGATGGATCAGGAACATGCAGCTGGGGACACCGGCGTGGGTGGGAGCACCAGATCCTGGATTCAGAGTGTCTTAAACCACCACAAAACCACCCCTGGGCTTGCAGAAACAGAATTGCGTGAATACTAAAGCCTCTGCATTTGCCAGAGTCTACTATCTCACTGTACACTGCAGATTTGCCAGTGCATAATCTATCACGCAACATTAAGAATGACATCACTGACACACCTATTACCTGATCCGCCACCGGATCGTATTGTCTGAGGAAAGCCCACCACGATGAAAGAAAAAAAGCCTGCAGCTATCACACACAGCAAATCCAGCCACCAAACCATAGTAGGGGGCTATTCCACGGACAGATCTTGGTAAGAACAAGAGAGATGGCATTGCAAAATCCACATAGCAACTTTATGGTTGCAACCTGATTTTAGACTGGAAGTGCTGAGACATTGCAGGGATGTAATACGGCAGGTAAAACACAGTGGCAGTCAGATTTTTGCTCTGGATGCTCTCAGACTGGTTATCCCTTTTGCACTCCCTCCATCATGAATCCTTGGGAGGAGAACTCGCCCTGACCCCGTGGCGTTACTACAAGCAGGGACCAGGCTCGCAGCACTCTGCTTTGCGAAACCAGTCCCTTCAGCTCCGTTTTTCACCCTCTCCTTTTCTCTGGGGAGAAAAGGGAGCTAACTGAGCCAGGGACTGGGGAATCAGAAATGCACGTTGTATTTGCATCCTTTTTAAATGAACCGGTTTCAAAAGACAGGTTTGCTCTGTCTGTCCGTCCCACAGCCTTTTCCACCTCACCCTTCATTACCCCTGAACGATAAATGTGTCGTTAAATAGCCCACAGCTTCGAATAGTGCTTTCTGATCATGACAGAAATACTTCCTAGCACTGGAAGGACTCTTCAGTGGCTCCTGCAGTTTGCTCCTGCACTTTCTTTTCATCCGGTGACAGTCCAGAAGCAGTTTTGAGCAGCTCCGTCCCACCCGGGGCTACTCTCGCCCCTCCCTTCCCCGACCCTTTTCCCCTGGAGAAATGTGAAGGCTGGAAAACGGCTACCTGAGGCCCTGAGCCGTGAAAAGATGCGGTTGGAGCGCCGGGATAACAAAGTAAAGGCCATGAGAAGGCAGCCCCCCGCTTTCCCCCGCCCCTGCCCCGGGCCCACCAGAAGAGGCCGGAGCGGGAGCCGGCAGCCGGGCCACAGGGCTGTTTGATTGCCTAAGCCTGGTGGCCAGACAATAGGACCAGAAAGAATGGCTGCTTCCTTCCTTCCTGTCGAGTGTTCTGCCTGAGTGAGCAAATTCAATAGCACTTCGCTTCGCAGCAACACCAGGCTCTCTCGCACAGGCGAAAATCAACAAAGAGCCATTCTCGGGCATTTCCAACTGCACCTAAGCCAAGGCACTGAGCTGTGGAGCCATCCGGCCAGGGGAGGGGGGCGGCGCAGACGTCCCTCGAGGGTGTGCGGCCAGGCACAGTAAACATCCAGGTTATTGTTTATGGTGAAGGACTGCCTTATTTTTTTTTTTTTTTTTTTTTTTTTTTTTTCCGCGACGAGGGGGGTGTGTTATGTCAGGCACCGGGCGGTTTGGTTCCCCATCCCACCCCTGACCCTGCCGCTTGTTTTCTATTTTTTTTAAGTGTTCCTGCTGCATTCGCTGTTTTAAACCCCTCCATACAGGCTGGTTGAAGGGTGCTATGAGGTATTCAGGCGTTACTAAACTAGGAGAAGGTGACACAAGAGTTGCTGTGTGAAAAACATAAGCCTGCTGCTTTCTTCAGATTGAAGTGGTCGCACGTTTAAATCAGAGGCCAACAGTGAAAATAAAATATGTGTCAGTCAAGGAAAATATCTGAGAAAAGCAGGTAAGCAGATGACAAAGATTGTGCTTGAGTGGGTATAAACTGAAACATTTTCCCCAGTAAATTCCATAAGAAGGTAAGATAATAATTACGGATTGCATTTTTTATTAGTATCAGGCTCTTTTCCATCTTCCAGATCCAGCTCTTCAGTTCAGCCTTGTGCCAGACTAAGAAGGAACATCATGTCGCTAAAAAGACAAGGACCTGGGATGCGCATGCCCAGAGCTGCCAGTCAGAAGTCATATTTTTTGTAAGCGCTGAGTTTCTAAATCTTCAGGGCCCCTGAAGAGAGTACAGTCCAGGAAGCTTTCCCCATGCAGAAATAAAGAGCGTGCTCAGTTTCCCTGCTGTCTCTGCAGGACAGTTTGTACATTGCTTTGCAGCGCAACAATTGGTCCCACAAGATTCCCGTGCATCTGCAGCGAGGTATCTCTTCTTGTTGTACAAGCATGGCATAGGACGTGGCTGTACCGAGGGACATATTCTTGTGAACATCTGGGTTTGCTGATTCAGCGTGTGTGGGAAGAGGAAGGGGGAAGCGCAGAAAGTATCTCAAAAAAGAAAAGCTACATGGGATCTTTGGAGTGATCTGTCCCTCTCTTTCTCTCCCCTAAAAAACTAGATTTTTACTTTTTGTCTTTGAAATGAGCTAAGTAAGATTTTGCACTTGCCTGCTGCATCTGTTTTCTCAAGCAAAGACCTGTTTGTTTTTCCCATTGTGTCTGAACCATATTTGAAACAGACCACTGAGCCAAGTTACATCAAGCCTGTTTCTTTTCTTTTCTACTTCTGAACTATGACAGATTATCCTAACCCATCCGCAGGCATGATTAAAAATATGAAAATCATTTTTACTTTTCTTTTGAACTGCCTTTGATATAGTATTTGCTGTCAGATAATCTATAGAGTTTTAACATCTGGTAATGTAAAATGGTATGTTATTGCAGCTGAAGAAAGAACCATTTAGATATTTTTATAGCAAGTTTTTTGTGGCATCCAAGATTGCAATTGTGGCTTCAGTTTACAATAAACTTGTGGTGGTACAGTTATAACTAAATTATTCATTTTTATGCATCAGAACATAGTTTATAACCCAGAGGAAAAAAAAAAAAAAATCCCAGCACGGAGGTCTTTATTAAGATACACATACTGCTTACATGATTATGATAAGTGACATTCAAATATGTCATCACCTACTCTTAGGAAACTAGCTCAGACAACTTTCTATTAAGCAATAACCTGTAAATGACAAAACAATGTCTATTTCAGTCATTGCACGGTGAAGGCTAGATTACTGTAGTTGAAAGATTGTTCTCTTTCTCCAAGAGCATTCAGAAGCAACATGTAGAGAAAAATTAACGATCAAAGTAGGACAACTGTATAGACTTTCATCTTTTAGAATTTGGCATCAGTGAAAATACATAGAATTTATAGATACAGCTGATCTAGTTGTACCCATTAATGTTTATGGTCTGCTTCCCTACAGAAAGATAGTAGCCGCTAACTTAACATGAGGCCCACTGCTGGTTTGGTTTGCTTTGGTTTGCCTTGGTTGTTTTAACCACTGGAAGAACATCATGATATCATGCAGTTGGTTTACTGTTAGCAAAAGTAGTAACCTAAGAGGATGGGGTATGCATCCCAATTACTTTTTATCCAAATTCAGGCAAAGTTTTCCTAAGGAAGCATTACATTATCACTTGTCCTGTAGAAAAGAATTTGCAACTAAGGGTGAAGAAACTGATTTAGATCAAAGAACACCACTGCCAGTCTGTACTCCGATTGCCCAAAATCTGGTATTTGTAAGAATTTTGTTTATGCTGTTCCTTACTTGATGTCCTCTGGAAGTGACATGCAGGTAGCTTCCCCACTCGCTTCAGCCAGAAGCGTGCATCACCGTAAGAAGATTTCAGCCTCAAGTTTGAAGATTCCAAACGTTCGGGTACATCACATTAACTCTGAGGGCAAAACCAAACAAACTATCGGATTCTGGCATCTGGGAGGGTGGTTGTTGGCCATCAGCCGCTCATTATAATGCAACCCCCTTCCTTTTAGCACCTTCTGTTCTTTTAAAACGGTCTGGTCCCTCTTTTTTTTTTTTTTTTTTTTTTTTTTTTTTTTTAATCTCCACTGTAGTCTCCACTGTAGTCAGGCTGGAGAGAGGTCAGATGAGTCAGACATTGGTTAAACCAACAGAACTGAGATAATTTTTGACAGTTATATAACCTCCTGGCTTCACTTTAGTAGTTTGCTCATTCCTCTAGCCGTACCCACTAGGACTTCCCACTAGGTCCTAGGGAAAGTTGAGAAGATAACTATTCAGTGTGTTTTAGGCTATGTATTAAATACTCTCATTAACCCTATGACATCTGCATTCCTCACAGTCTTTTGATATGTTTATATTCACATTGCACCTCTGAGGTAGACAAATACTTTTACAGGTGAGGAGCTGAGGCACAGTCTACACCGCGGTTGGGAAGTGTGGCAGCAGTGAGGACAGGCATGGGAGAGCTGGTGGTAGCCAGACTAGCTCAGGCACTCGAAGTGTAGACAAAACAGCTCAGGATGCACAAATCTGCCTGGGACCCTCGGCATTTAACCCACATTGGAGCCATGCCATTGGAGTGATTCCCATCTGCAGTTCCCAATTTATAGTAAGTGGATTGCTGAACCATATAAAACAAAGTTGTCACAATGGTGCTTTTGATTAAAATTTTTATAAGGGGCCACAGTGGCCTTTGAAGACAGGGGGGGTTGACAGTGGTCTGCTGGTGCTGCTAAAAAGTTCAGGAATGCTGAACTTTAAGGTTAGGTTGTCTGATTGCAGTGCAAATATATGCTAAGTGACTTGCCCAAGGTCATTTGTATTATGATATCTATAGTAGAGCAGGCACTGAACACTGATTTTCCATAGCTGTGGTTAGTGCTCTAATCTCTGCTATGAAAAGAAAAAATATTTTCTAATCTGACTAAGTATGTTGAATTGTATCTTAGGCAAAGTTTAACTGGCAATACAATATACATAAGTAGGCTAATAAGCATATCAGGAATCTCCATCTTTATTTCTTCCCTATGTGAACACTTGAATTGAAATAGCAGTTCATTTTAATTTACACCTTCTGATATTTTTGGTGCAGGCTCTAACCCAGGAGTTGAAATGGGACACACTTGTTCTCAAGTAAGAGGAATCGCAGTTTTGCACAGAAACAATGAATGATCTGACTTGAAACCACTTTTGTTTCTCCCTACAGGAGAAAGTTGCACTGGTTAACTAAAGGGACGGTTTAAATTAATCTAGTTAAACTACGTTAAATGGCAGGTGGAGGTCTGTTACGCATATTCAGACTAAACAGAACTTACAGCAGTTTAACTGTGTCACTCTTGAAAAACTGTGCGTCACTTTGTTCTATAGACAAAGAGTGCCATTATTAGGGTGCACATTTCTGTATAACCCCAATGTCAGACCTGGGAGGAAGCTCTTCTCCTTCAGGTTTATTTGTTGCCATAGCTCATGAAATTGTCACTCTCTTGCTTTCCATAGACCAATAAATCATTGGGCAGACTGCTCTTCTCAGGGAGCTTAATGGCATGTCCATATTGCTAATATGTTAATATTGCAAAATGACTTATGATTACTGTAACCAATATTCAGTCTCTTTTTCAAAACAAGCTGACCTTACTGATTCCAAAGGATTTCCAGTATCTGAGAAATTGTAAATATATATATATATAATTTTTTTTTTTCAAATGGAAGGGAAGAGAGTCTGTCTTTAGGTGGTTGCATTTTGATTTGGTCTCACTGAAACAGAATTTGAACTTTTAGAATAAATAATAATTTTGGAAATTGTAGCTAAAGAAAGTAAAAGGTAATAAAAGCAGAAACAGCAGTGGTGTGTGGAAGTTCACCCAGGGGATGTAAGAGTCTAAAGGAGCAGCCTTTTTCATACCCCAGAGACTGCTGTGCAGTCACTGGTGGAAGCCTACACAGAGCAAATGGGTGACATATAAGACTGCAGTACCATTCTGTAAAGTATGTCATAAGCTCAGCGAGTAGGGAGACGTTAGTGGGTAGGCTCCCTTTCATTTTTGCTCACAAAATGAATCATGGGCACAGATTTGAAGATCTAATACGTATGTGCTTTAATTATATTACAAGCAACTTACACCTGCAAAAGGAAAATGCCCCTTTTGCAAATTCACCTCTTGGGTGTGGAGTTGGGGTGAGAACTACTGTCATGCAATAGTTCATTAAATGGAAAATGACTGCCTACACGCTTTGTTGCATCAGGTGCTTTGCGCAGTTGTCTGGTTTACCATGCGACAAAAGTACAACAAGCTGATATACCCAGCAGCAAGAAATGAAAATGCTCCGTATTAAAAAGTGCAAACAACCAAACCATTTTTAAATATAGGCAGAATCTATTATAAGCAGTAAAACACCCATGCCTCTCATGGCTAATGAGTATTCCCATCTGTAATGGTCTGCCACATCCCTGGTTAATTAGAAACTAAATTACTAACATCTCTAATTATTTATAATGACATTCTTTTACATCTGTTAAATTAGTTATAAAAATGATTAGCATAAGAAATGCTCAGCTTTGAAATACTAGTCAATAAGTCAAAAAGCCTCTGTTTGCCTATTTAATCTAATGAAAGGTATTTTATCTCACATGGCATCTAAGCGCACAGGCAAAATTAACCCTGTGAATGTAAATGTTTTTATCAAACAAAGCAGAGCTGGGTTGCACTGCTATCATTTACATGTACAGACTGTTTCCCTTTATAAACATATTTCAGAATACTATACATACTTTGAATAAGTTACATAATTTTCAGGGCAATATGGAAAAAAAAAAAAGCTTTGCAAGATGTATGTCGCGTTTTAATGTATTAAGAAAATGATGACCCAACTGTCTCCCAGGCTTTCCAGACACTTGACTAACCTATTTGCTTAAAAGGTGTATATGAACAGGCAAGTTTTCACAGGGTGTCATTTTCCATATAATCAGGAGGGCTTTGTGCTAAATTGTATAAGAAAGCATTCAGGGTTAAAATTCAGCATGACTCTCCCCCAAACAACCCTTCCTGCACCTTCACCCCCACTCCCACTTAAACCCTTTTGGAGGTTCCTGCCCTCCCCTCCCTGTTCTCCTCTTAGAAGCAAACTCATCACCATTAGCACACAAATGCAAAATAACCAGCCTAGGCCTCTTCCCAGGAATACAAATTAGGGGCAGGTAGTTGAAGAGCTTAGAAAGCTGAAATAGCGAAGTTCACAATGAAAAGGATGAATAGATGAGAGACTGAAAGTGGGGTAAAGTGTTCAGCTTTTGTCATTTAAAGTGACGTCTTTAACTCTTTGCCTTCATGAGGCTGCTCTTCACAAAAATAATAATGAATTGCAATTAAGACCTGAAGGACAAAAAGGAATTATGTGGGAGGAAAAAAGAAAAGGAAAAGAAAAACCCCAAAATTATGATGACAAGTAGATTTTTTTTTCCTTCTGCAGCATATGAATATCTGTCAGGAAAGCAGAGAGGATAGTTTTAGAACTGTCATTGTTTAATGTGACAATGGTGCCACTGTAGATAGTGAAGCCAATGATGTCATCAAAGCAGCTGGAGAAAAGTTTGAGATGGTTCATCAGGTCTTCTAATTTTATATCCACACATGAAGCCCCATAGCTACTTCATGTTTTGTTCTACTTTTGGGGACATACTACTGTTTCTTACTGAAATAGGGAATATTTTAGGTGTAAAGTGCTGCTACGTTTAAAGTTATTTGTCCTTCATTTATGCAAAGCCTTTGGGAAATTAACTCCTATCTTCTCAGATTCAGCGGCACCCCTGGACTTGGCTGCCACCCGTTTGTCCCCTGCTAGAACAAAGTTCCATTTTGTAGCATAGACCTGTGCTCAAATCATGGTGAGAGTTAGGGCTTTAAAAGCTTTCTTTAAAATGTATTATTTGTGGATATGGTATCCTGCTGTTAGTGTAAAATGGAATGGCTCTTTGATCACGCTGAGGACAAGCAGTTCTTTAAACAAGTCCTCTGATCCATCTGAATGTGGCGTTTGGATAGGGATCCGAGTTAGGTGCAAAAGCTTTCATCCATATTTTCTCTTACCTCTCAAGTTATTAGAGCTTCTCAGAAAACCTGGTACAGACCTTTGGAAGGGTTCCATAAATCCCATCTATTACCGCAATGGTATTTCCAAACAAAATGGGGTCATCAGTCCTCTGTATTCACCCACAAAAAGCACAAAACCAAAGGTAAGGTAGCACTATGACAGCTTGTAGCAGGCCATGTAGGATGGATCCACAGAGTAGGGACTGCAATATTTGGCATAGGTCTGCAGCAGTACTTAAACAGCAATGTTACCAGTGGAATCTGGAAAAGACGGCTTTTAAACATTGAAAAGGAAGAACTAAACTGCAAAAATAAAAATAAATAATGAACCCTCAAATATTTATGATAAAAAGATAAGTGAATAATATTAGACAGGACTGCTGTAAATGACTAGTGAGGATTATACATCCATCTTCTGTTTTTACCTGGGGTGTTCTTTTTTATTACTGCTATTACAGTGCTGAAGAAATTAATGTTTTTTCATACAGTGTAATGGCCATTTTTACTTTGCTACATTACTGAATTTAATAACAAATATACTTTGGGAAAATTTTGCCAACAGACACATTCATGCAACACTTAGGACTTCAAAGTATGGAATCTTATCCAAAGTTTACCAGGACGCTTAATTTTATGAAAGTAAATTGAAAATTTCTCAGGCTGTCTTGTACTTCCTGTACCAATAGCCAGTATTTCTTGCTCACATTTTGGAAATATCAAAATTCAAGTTCTTCTTAAAATAAGAAGAAACATATTAAAATAGGAGAATAATGAACAAAATAAAAGGTGAATGCACACTACTAAATTAGCTTTTCAAAAAGAGTTTACGTTAATTCCAGCTATTGCACTTGCATGACAGTTTATGGGTGTGGGAGGAAAAAAATCTCATTTTATTTGCATTGTTTTACCTGTTCTCTTTGTTGAGGATTTTTTAGTTCCACGGTGATTGCTTGACATTCCACATTCATTGTTTATTGTGACATTAAAAAAAAAAAAATTAGCTATTTAGCAGCTTTAGGGTATGTCTACAGGGACAGGTACAGGCAGATGCAAGCTTGTCTGTCTGTTCTTCAAAATGGCCAGACATGAGCCAGCTCTGATCCAAAGTCATATATAGACATATTTACATGGCACTTGTGTTTTGAGGTAACAAGCAGGGTTGAGCAACCCAAGTGCAATTACTTGACTTTGGACAAGAGCTGGCTCTGTCTGACCAGGTCAGGGCATAGCCAGAGGATTTTGGGTCTTCTTGTGCTTGTCCAAGTAGTCAGGCTGCAAAAACCTTCCAGAACAAATAGAGGCACAACAGTGACAGCTGGAAACAGCCCTTTCAACGTCCTTATAATGTAAAGGATAAAATCTTAAGACCTATTTTCTTTATGGTAATATGAATTTGGATGCTTTTCAGCAACCTCGCTGAAGTAAAAAATGAGTTAAAGCTTTATCCTTTATTTACATCTTAGAGATGATACAACTATTGCGAGTTGTTGTGATTAATTGGTCCTTAAAAAAGCCTCCCAACAAGAAGTTTTTTGTGGCTTTCTTCATTTCACCATTCCTTTGATTTCTTAAACATATTTTAGTGATTTGTCTCTTTCTTGTATTAAAAAAAAAAAAGAATCTAACTAAGGTGCTTAAATTTTGTTGTAGTTGATGGAAATATTAACGTTTATTCAGAACTACTCATTTTCCTTAGCGTGCCTAAATAAATGTTTCCAACCCTGTGGTCTATTACGGCTTGAAATTCCCCACCGAAGTCAATAGGAACTGAACACGTGTATCAGAAGTCAAACTTTGCCTCTTTATGATTTCTAGAGCGTTTTTAAAAGCCTCTGAAGGAACACCCATATAAAATACATTCTGAGGTAAGCCCCGTAAGGAGAACAAAAGCGGGTATTATTTAACAGCCTCACCAAAACGCAGCGGATCTGGAATAAATCAGGAAGAGTTTGGAATGGATTTATTGGAAGGGTGATGCTTCTGTTTAGCTTTCCATTTTTTACGGGAAGAATTAGAAATGTCATTTGGCAGATGCCTATAATGTTTTTGGAACTGGAAGGAAATTTGGCTTTTCCATTTGGTGTGGGTGGATGTTCCTCTAGGCCACATTTAACATGTAAAATGAGAGAGGTGGGTTTGAAACCCTTCCTAAAGGAGACCTGTAGCTGCATGTTTTGCAGACTTACCTTAGAAAATCCTCTGCCAGCAACCTGCATACCTGATCCATATATTACCCCTAGGGAGATGGCCCTAAGCAGCAGTTTCACCCTTTTTGCAGCATAAAGATTCAAGCCAAAAAAATCAAAGTATCAGGATTCAGAAGAACAAGAAATCAATAGACCAGATAAACTGGTTTATCCTCCTTGCTTTTTGCTGCTGTGCAAAGGAGTTATAAACATGGTCTAACCAGCCAGATTCCACCAGTGCAACTAACCTTATCTGCATTTTGTGCCACTAAGTACGTCTTGGGTTTATGCTTGACATTATATTTAACGGCTGTCCTATCTGTCCCTCCCTGAGCAGGATGCAATTCGAATCTTTCTGGATTTGGGGGGGGGCTGCTGCTGTAACACTGATAATAACCGACAAAGAGAAAGGGAAAACTCCTACACACTGCAAGAGACAGCGTATAAGGAAGCTTCAAACAGTACCACACAGTGCTAGATGCAAAACAAAACTGCAAAGATGCAAAACTGAGTAAGATACAGAGAGACTTGAACATTTCACCGAACATCATTAATAAAAAATCTAAATTTATTATGCTCCAATACTGAGGTAGGTCTCCCTCCCCATGAGAAGAAACTCTAAAGGCGTAACTCTGCTGCTACTCATACATTACAACAAAAAGATGACACTGCCATGATTCTTGTATCCTGCATCATTCTTGAAAATTCTTGCAGGAATTTGAACTGCAAAGACGAGGAAACCAATCTGGTAATATTTCTTTTCCACAACTTGACAAAAGCATTAGCAGCAACAGCAGCATAATAAATGTCTACAGAAAAGAGTGAAGCTTGGTACAGAGACCCTAGAAACATATGTAGCCAGTTAGATGAATTTGCTTTGTGCTGCACCTGAGCTAATAACCCCTGCTGAGAGGTTCATAGTACAGGTTAAGTGCTGCAATACAATCAAGGAATTATAGATCAAAGTATAGATCAGTCAGTGCACCTTCAATCCTCATAAAGATACTGAAATACATCTAAAACAGTTAGTTTGCAAGCGTTTAAGGTGAAATTAATCTTACCTTCTTTGGCCAGCTAAAAGCTAGATTTATAGTCTAATGGTGGAACTCCTTGCTGAAGGATATTGCAGACAATAATTTTAGAATGGCTTAAGAGAGTAGGCTTTAGAAATTAAGGTCATTAAAGGCCATTAAAACACTAGATTGGATGCAGGAAGTTTCTGGGTTGAAATTTTCTCAATTATGGGAGAGTGTTCCTGGGATAGCATCTGTACCAGCTAGCATGTTTTTATGTGTCTCCTACTTCTGTAAGGAGTAGGATAAAGGGCGACATGGATCTTTTGTCTGACCAAAGGTGGCTGGTCTTACATTTTTGCGGTGAGACAAGGTCGTGGTGTTCCGCTACAGTCAATGCAGACATAAGCACTTCCACAGGATGTTCTAGATGTAATCACCATAAAATGTATGTGCAGCTGATTGAAAGATATTTTTTCTTTTTTTTTTTTCAAGAATCAGAAGCCTGTAAAGAGAGGCAATAACAATCTTCCTGT
>NW_008825547.1:1912035-1932000 GCF_000699105.1 Pygoscelis adeliae
TGTTTAGGAACAGATTAGGCAAATACCTGCAAGGAAAGGTTGCAGTACATTTAGTCCTTCTTACTGTAGATGATTACACTAAATGATCTTAAGTAATTCAGTACAGTCCTGCCTTTTTCTACACGCCTGGAAAAATTTCACCGACACTGTTATTGAACAGTGTATTTTATAAGCCATGAAACAACTTTCTACTGAGGCTCCGTGTTATGCTCCATGAAAGCTGTGCCCGGGGAATTATTTTTGGCAATAACAGGACTGTTCAGGCCCAGAGATACAACTGTGAGGAGAAGTGGGATGTGCAGTTTTCATGTATATTTAGTATATTACACTAAATATAATGAATAAAAGACCATGGAAAACTGTCATAATCATCAGAACCATAAACTGATTAAACTTGTAACAGTTAAAAAAAATGGCAATGCCATTAAAATGGATAAAATAAGGAATTCACTTTCTATTTCTGAATTAGTATGCCATATAGTCACTTGAAATGATTATGTAGTGGTTTAGCAAGTAAGAACAGGATGCAGTAATTCAGTTATGAGGGGTAGGATTCTGTTCAAGATTCAGACATCTAAATTTAGGAAGCAATAAATGTAGGTGTCTAAGCTAAGTCAATGGAGACCTAGTCAATCCAGTCAAAGGAGTCTAGAGTGCTATTCATCTAGTCAAACGTAGAGATTTGCTTTTGGATGATTTAAAAGGTGCACTGAACCTCCTGACTCTGTTGATCCTCTGCTTACTCAGTTGTCTGTGTACAGGTACCTAGTGCAATACCTGGGCTCCACCTGCCATTCCTGATGGTCATGCCAGACTCATGTAAATATCACAGGTACACTTGGACAATTCAAATGGCACAAAGCATTCAAGTGTGAACAACTGAGTAGAACTCCCATTGACTGTAATGGAAGCTTAGACAACTTCTTCACCTGTAGACATATGCATTTAATACAGAAGCTTGCCGTGAATTAATTATTTCTGAATTAATACAGAATTTAGAAATAGTCATATTTTCATTTTTGCTTCTAAAAAAATCATAATTTAAAAATGTTGCTTAGATTTGGTTATGGAATTATATGACATATCAAATAGATAAAAGATCTAAAAAAAGACAGGGCTTACATATCCAAATAATGTACAGATTAAGAGTTAGTAAAATAGTTTCAATACAACATCTTATGTATTTGAATGTGGAGAAAAATTCTTATTGTAAAAAGAAGTACAGCATCAGATTCATTTTCATCAATCTTAAAAGTATAGATGACTCCATCTGTGCTTGTCACATACAATCCCTTCTTAATCAACTCAGTTCATCCTAATGTAGATGAATAAAAAACATATTAAATAGGCCATACAGCTTGTACCCTACAGGTGCATTTACACTAGTTATTCAGTGCATTGGAGGGGTATTTTCTGATGCAAATTTGTCTTGAATCTATATTTGGAGTCTTCTGATTTACACAGCTGGTGTGCTTGAAGCACTTTTGCTCCTGATGGAGCCAAGGGGGACATTCTGCCATGGGGTGCCACTCACAGCACCCCACTTGCAAAATGGATGCAGGGTTATTCAGCAGTTACTCTTCTACATAGGACAGGGATATGCTGTGAATCAGCAACTAGCACCAACATTGTTGCCAGTAAAGAAGTGATGTGAATATGCAGACCTAGAATTATAACAGATCACAACAAACCTAGCCTCGTCCTTCACTTTTTGCTCTGTAACAGCTGGTAACGCAGACACACCCTAAGATTATTCATTTACATACACTGAAGGTCAAGGGAGACCAAGGGTGGTGAGTATAGAAAGAGATGCATAAGCTGTGGACATCTGAAGTGAAATTGTTTTCATCCATCCAGGGCTCCATTGTGCCCTGACGTCTTTAAAAAATACTTTTAATGAAGGCAAGGCAAGGCAAGGCAAAGCAAAGCAAAGCAAAGCAAGACAAGGGAAGGCAATGGAGAGGAGAGGGAGAGGAGAGGAGAGGAGAGGAGAGGAGAGGAGAGGAGAGGAGAGGAGAGGAGAGGAGAGGAGAGGAGAAGAGAAGAGAGGAGAGGAGAGGAGAGGAGAAGACATCCTCAATTTACAGTTACAAATTCAAGTATTTAATATTTCAAAAAGGTCTAACTTTAGAAAAAATCTGCATCTAAAATGTAGAGTTATTTTCTAATTGAGGTGTGGGAATCAAAAATTTGGGCTATAATCATTTTAGTTTTTGTCAGTTCAGACAATGATCTAATAGCTCTGAGGACTATGTATTTAGTCATTAAAATACTATTGCTGAAGGGGAAGAGTAGGCTTAGAGCCAGTCCTACAGACAGGAAGGCACTGCGTGATCAAATCAAAGTCCATCCTGGATCTCAGTGTTCTCTTTACAACACACGTGATTCTGACCTGAACAAAACTAGACCTTGAGAAACCATAATTTTCTCTCCTGCTATGTCTGCACATTAACTTTGTTTCACATCATATTACCCCTTTTCTGCCCAGGGAAGCTAATGTGTAGAAGTTTAGCCTTTAAACCACTGGGGCAGTGCTAAAATATTTTCCAATATTTTACTTCTATACTTCAACAATATCACCCCACTAAACAGGTTTTTATATTAAAACCGTGACCAATAGTATGTGTTTTTCTCCATTCAGCAAAGCTGCAAAGAAGTACTTTACTATTCCTTAAATATTGATGTATTAGAGTTTATATCTTTTCTGGATGTCCCAGGGCTGATCTCCTGAGCATGAATGCTTACTGTCACCTACCCAACTTGCTAACCTTGCAGAACCATCCATAAGCTATAGCTAAATAGCTGTGTTCACATTGTTGGGCTTCCTGAGGGATACCGGTTGCAGTGTCTCATTGTCTTAACTGTTTGAAAAGCTGAATTTTAGTGAAAAATCTTCCCTAAGAACACTGTAGAGAATTACTTTATCAACATATTTAGCAGAAGAATTTTCATCTTTGCCCACTGTAAGCTATATCTATTCACATTGGAAAAAAATCATACATCCAGCACAACTCCATGAGCTGTTTTTCATCACTTCTACACAAGTTTTCCAGCAGAATCCAGATGGAGATGATGGACAAGGATGGACAGCCATCTGAGCCTCTGAGTGAGTAGTAAACTGCAGCTGAGTGACGCACAGGCGGTCACTGTAATTCCCCTACACCTACTTCAGGAAAATCCAAGACAATTCAGACTTGGTATGAATTTCTGTGTCACCAAAATGTCTTAAGAACATAGGGACTTCCTATGGCCTCCGAACAGTGGTGCATATAGCCCAGGATGCAGTTTCTGATGGTGACAACAGAGATGCTATTTAGGGAAAACACGCAGACATGGCCACTGTCTGCAGTCCATTCCCTTCCTATCCCGCCCACATCCACCACTGTTGTACTGGGATATTAGACAGTACACCCCCCCATTCGTTTTAATTTCTGTTCAGGGTTCTATTGCCTATAAAGCAAACATTTCACAGATACATGCAAGGTGCATGTCTCACTTTTTAACACCAAATTTACAGAAACGAAGGAGGTTAAGGCAGTCCAGAAGCAGGTTGCAGTTGGGCTCTTGAAGCTGGTTATCATTATGGGTGTTGATGGGACTGCGTCTAGTTGTGAAGGCTGTTTATCCCTGGAGATTGCCTTATGCATCTTCTCAACTAACTCCTGATTATGGATGCATCTCAGCTTGGCTGCCACTTCTCAAAAGTCTCCTAAGAGGTTCCTAAATAAACCTATCAGCAGGCTCTTCCCTTACTGGATGTCCTCCCCTTTCTAGTCTTTAGCTAGCAGGGAAATACAGACTATTAGTCTACTATAGTCCTTACAAATGTATAATACCTAAAAAAACTGTTGACATAGTCCCTATAAATTGAGGGAAGTTGAATCCAGGGTTTAACTACTGGATTTAACAATCCCTTCTGTGCAGGGCAATGAGGATCTCAAAGCAGAGATGTCTCTTTCACAATCACACTAAAAAGTAAGAATCAAATAATGTAATTACCAGAAACATTTACACTCCTGTGGTAAGGTTACATTGCTTACCAAAAGGATGTTTACGCGTCACGTCCTCTAGGATGTGCAGTAAGGTGTGCTCCTGCTAATTCTTCCTCTCTGCAGCCAGGAGGGGGGTTCTCCTGAAATGCTCTCCCTGTCCCTTCCTGCTTCTAGGCCAAAAATCAAAAGCATCCTGCTTGGGCAATGAAGTGGCGAGTACCTGGAAAAACTCTTTGTAGCTGGTCAGGAGGAGAGGAAATGTTTGGATTTATAAAAGCAAGGTCTCTTGCTTTTTAAGGCACAGATGTGAAATGCAAGATGGTTAGCAACATCTTCCAAGGTATTAACCGGAAGCTCAGGTCTTATCTTCTCTAAGAAAATTGGTTGGGGAATGGTACTTATTTGCTTGTGTTTTTTAAGCAAACACTTTCTGCTTATCAGAAGGTAAAATCACAGTGCTAAGAGCATGACTGTAGCTTTTAACATGTATTGGTAGAGATAGTAAACATTTTCTTGGTAGCACGAATGACCAAACCACATGCGCTGAAATTCCAGCAGCTTTGATCACATTAACGTTTTACCTTATACTAATGATTATGTGTGAGCAAGGAGCTGGTAAAAAGCATATACCTTTTTTTTTTTTCCTTACTAGTGTGGACACAAAGACAACAGCCGTCTTCACCTAAGATAAATTAATTGAGCTAACAGAACTAAACCATCTGCATCTTCTTTCTTCTGACCTATTAAGAAAGAGGACAAAATGTGAACTTCTGAGGCATCACAAATATGAAGGAGGAACTAATTTTCCTCCATCAAAGAAATCCACAAATTATTTTTGAATCTTTTTAAAGCTGTGGAAATGTGGTGACAACCTAAAGTGGGAAAGGTCAGTAGCCTCTCTGACTGGAACGGTAAAAGCTCGGTGGTGAACAGCGACCAAAGCCCATCAATTATCTGAAAGCCCTAATATTCTGTGGAAACCAGGCTCTCAGTCAAGGCTTAGGAGCCAGTCCTTGTCCTTAAAATGAACGGAGCTTTGGGTATGAGCCAGAAACTCTCCTGGTTTTTAAACTGCGTTATATTCTTGTTTTCCATTTTATCTCCTTGCTTTTAACTGTGTTATAGGTTAGGCTTGGTTCCAAAATTATAAACCAAACGTAAGTATAAAGGCACCTGGATATTGATCATTTGTTGCTTCATCTGATCTCTAATGCAATTCAACTGTTTTATGGAAAAAAATGAGAAGTTTTTGTATAGGCCAATGGCATTATATAGGCCTCAGATTCTTATTCTTTTGCAATATAGTCCATGGTGTGTGAGTTAGTCCACGCACCCTTACACTGAATAATAGCTTTCATAACTCCAGATATAATCATTCATGTCACCTTACTTAACTGAGGAGACTAGTCAAGAGGTTCTGTAACACGTGAGATTCACATGGTGACTCGGTAATTTACTACAGGATTCACGTGCTCAAGGCCTGTAGAGGGCTTTCTACCATGATTAACCCATTGACTCTTACTAAGCAGAGCTGATACTTCCCTAAGATTACAGACCTTTTCTACCTCTGAATCTTACAGAAACAGCAGAATTATCCCCAAACAGCCCAGCCCAACAAACAAAAACCACATCATGCCAAAACGCAGGCTCCCATATCAGCAGGGCTGTTGTAGTGGTTGTGCGGCCATAAAGTCACAGCTTTCCAGAGATGCTGGCTCTCTCACATATCACAGCTACGTGAGCCTGCCCACAAACCTCCTTCCTGACCGCCCAAGGGCCCAGGTTTTTCCGTCTCTTTTTTTCATCTTGGGTTTGTCAACATCCCACCATCCCCATCTAGGAGGTATAGGAGCTCCCTTTTGTTTGATGTGAGCTGAACGCCCAGGGGCACTGAAGGGGTTAAGTGGAGGAAATTCTTGTCAACTTCAATAGAGAATCAGGCATTTTAAAGGATTTTCTGTAAGAACCCAGTATGTCTGACATCAGAGCCACAGCACATCACAGCGAAAGAGTAAAATTTTTACTTAAAGGGTTTTTTATACTTTCGGAGTGGAAAATATTCATATTGTGGTTTCGCACTAAAAATAAATTCTTCCATTCACAGCCAGCAACAGGTAGCTGAGGTTAGATCAAACCACTAGCTTACTAATGACTATGAATTGCAGTATCTATAGAAATGACCAGAATTCAAGGCAGCCTCTAAAATAAGCCAGATGAATCATTCTTGAAAAATATTATTCACTCTGTAATAAATAGGCTCAGCATAAATGTCTGCCACACAAAGCATACTTTAAGTATTTTTTTAAAAATTTAAAACACTGTTGCATGTAAATTGAAATGATCAGTTTTCTTCCTTTTGCAGGGGTTCTGCTTTTTTCATAACAAGTCTGGGAACACTCAAGTGATCCTGGGATCCTGAAGTTAAGTGACTGAATTGAAAGCATTCCTTTTGCGCAAGCATCTTGAACGTAATAAATAATAGCTCTTAAAGTATTATAAATAAGGAATCTGAACTGTCTTGAGTTATACTGAAAACTATTGTTCAACAAAGATGCAGTAAGAAACAAAAGCTGATAAAATCTTTAGATTCTTATTCTACTGTGTAACACATTTTTTTGGTAGTAAGTTACTAGGTCAGACGCTCTGCTAGTGCAAATCACCAGAACATTGCTACCATTAGTGGAGCCAGGTTGACTTACCCAACTTGAGAATATGGGCACCAGTTAAATTGTTAAAAAAAAAAAAAAATTACAAAAAACCCCACAGTGACAGCAACTGCTGTCCTGCAATGCTGTTACATAATTTTCTACAGGGGTATATTTTCATATTTCATATCCCATGTTATCTCATTAAGGAAAGGGGGTGATCTATGCCAGCAGAACTGGCAGACCCTAAGAGACCTGAAGGAGGTTAGGACCATTAGGAAAGAAAGACCAAAACAAACAAACAATGGAAAAAAATCACCACCAACAACAAAAAATACCCACCCCACCAAGGAGGCAAACACCAAAACAGCAAAAACCTTTCACTTCGACATTTTTTTTTTGGTCTCTGTTGTTTCCTTGTCCCAGGAACATCTCTGAAATGAGTACCAAGGATGGCAGTATTTTATTACCATGCATGCTGTAGCCTGACTTCATCAGAAAAAAAACCAAAACCCCAACAAAAAAAACACAGATGAAAAACAATACCTTTCATGCCGTCAACATGAGATGTCTAAATCACATGTGGACAATTCAGGTTTAAGTCACTAAATTTAGAAATTAACACTCTTTGTGTCTACTTAGTGTCTGTACTACTGTGGGACTGAATCTCTCAGCAAAGCCAAACCAATAGTCATTATTTCATGGACATTGCTGTGCATGGCCATGGCTACTACAGCCCTCGTGTATCTAGACAGGATTTTTTTTTCTTTTCCCCCCTGAAAACTAGGATATAACTTACTTATAACCCAATCATTTTATTTGTAGCACAGTTGCAGCCATAGAGGGAAATTGGTAAACCAATTGTGCCTATCCAGAAAAAAAGGTTAATCTACTGGGTTCTTCTGCTTTTCTGCATACGTTAAAAATTTTCAACATTTAAAAAGCTCCTATACTTTTAAAGAATATTTAAAAGATTTGGCATCATCAAGATATGCACATATTTGGTTTATATAACCACATCACTTTTGTGCACTCATCCTCCCTTTTACCACTCACCCTCTGATGATGTCTTCTCCCAAAGTAGTTTATAAATTGTAAGGGGCTGGGAATCTGCCTTTCAATGCATTTGCGTGAGAGCTTATATCAGTGCTGTTCAGTGATTGACAAAGCCTTTGAAAGTTGCCATATTATGTATGAGTAGCAATAAGAAGACTAGCATCTTCATCACTCATTTCTCACTGAAAGTACAGAGTGGAGAAAAGCTGTTCTGTTTACTGGACCAACATACCACACCTGGGAGACTTACCAAGTACAGAGTACAGGGCAGATGCACTCCACTCCGCAGATGTACTCTCTCAGGGGTGGGGAAAGGAGTGCCTTTCATGGTCTCATTTGGAAACTAGGGGAGAATGTTACAGCAAAAGCTGATACTCTGAAAGAAGAATATTAGTAACAGTGAAACACGGTAATAGGAAGTAGTTTCCTTCCTTCCATTCCTCATTTCCCCTAAAGAAGATATAATTTTGATGTGCATATATATATACAGGAGCTATAATGTGCAATACAGAAATTTAACTGTAAAAATATTTTGCCCATCTTAATGGGCATTTTAGATCAAAGCAATGCTAGTGCGCATAGACACTTCTGTCTAAGAGTAGCTCATTGTAGTTTACTTTAAGCATGCTTCCACTCATTTAACTTCAGGTAGTGCTTATAGCTGATTTAGTAATATTGTCACAAAAACACTGTGCAGATACTCTTAGTATGAATGAGCCTATGCCAATTAACCAGACTGTCAGCTAAGCCAAATTAATACTCTCCCTAGACTTTTTCGCAACAGCTGAGCTAAACTGAATTCAGTCAAACTGTTGCAGCTTCAGTATACAAGAAAGGTTTGATAACAGTAAGCTGAAATAAAGAGAGAAGAGTCTACACACAAACTTGTACCAGCACTAGTCTGTCAGTAAAAAGCCTAACAAGAATCTGCAGCACCATTAATGGAATTAACCCCCAAAACAGAATCTCTCAGCAAAATCTTAAAGATTGGTGCCTAAAGGAAGCAACTGCATATACACTACAGCAGTGGTAGGAATAAGTTATCTTGGTCGTAGAGTAAGTTAAGTAGGATCAGAACGAAGGTTAAAATCCTAAAGTAAGGTAGCTATTCCTTGATTCAAAAGTGTGTCTCATGCAATTACAAACTTTTTTTATTCCCCTAGGCAGCTGGGATTTTCCCAGGATACCCATTCAAGTGTATGTTCAATCAGTACATATTCAGGAATTCACCTCTTGCCTATACAAAGTTTCAAGGAGGTCAAGGAGAATTTTGTCATTGCCTCCAGTGAGGCCAGGCATTTCACCCACCAATCTTGCAGCTGAAGTGAGGTCTTTGGATAAAAACTATGTGAAATGTAAACAGCACAAATCCTGGCCACATTTAATAAACCGAACAGGATGTCTCTCCATCTAATATTTCGCTTAGCTTAATTTATCAACTTTAAAAAAAAAGAAAAAAAAATAGTTGACATTGTTCCATTTTTCTAAAGCAGAGATTTTAAGGGGTGAATTATGACAGTCCTTTTCTGTCCAGCCACATCCCTCAGACTGCGTGTATATAGAAATATATTTTGCATACACTTAAAATACTTCAGAGAGATCCATTCTCTCAGATGCCAAGCTCAAGTGCAATACTTTACACACCGGTTTTTCTCTATGAAAGCCTGCAAAATCACTCAGCAATTGCAAGGTTCCATAAGCCACCCACTCTATAACCTGGGGGCTAAGGGAGCACAGCGCTGAAAGGAAAAAAGAGAGAACACCTTCCATATCTTGTGGAAAGATGAGGTTATAGTGATTATCACAGGAGGAAACTATTTTTTGCGACTGTTTTCTTCAAGATGCATGTAACTTCCAAAAGTAAGGTATACCATCTTAATTCATTCTTAAAAACTAAGTAAGTGCTGTGACATAAGAAAGCTTGCTCGTTAATGAAAGATAAATAGAGGAAAAAGTCTGTTTTTACGACTTGTCAGTAGTTACTTAAGGAGTAATTTTGTAGAAAGAAAAAATGCCATTCCCCAAATCAAACAAAAAATTACAGATTCGGGTTTGATACAAAATATCGATATATAATTTTAGGTAGGTACTCTACATTGGAGCAAGAGCCCCTATCACCTAAGCTTTGCAAAATCCTGACAAGTTACATTGCCAACTGCCTTACTCCTTTGACAAAAACTGAAATACGTTGCTTCTGTGCAATTAAGCTACTACTTGGGGATTAGACTGTGTCATCCAAACTCATGAAGATGTCTGTCTTTGTGAGTGCATTTCCCTTGAGATTTGTGGGAGGGTTCTCCTTCCTCCTGGACTGCAAATAAACGTGCCCAAGAATGTTCCTGGGCACCATGTTCCAGCTGGCCCTGAAAGGACAGTGTCCATGCTGGGCAACTCCTTTAACCTCGAAAAGAGGGGAGCTGCTGGCAAGCTGACTTTTGGGAACGGCCCTGGAACATTTTAGCTCCTGAAATGTGCTGGGGAATAGCTTGGGAGAGTCACTTTTTGGCACATGCTTAACTCACACCAGGGAAAGTCTTAACGTATCACTAGCGTGGGCAATTGCAATCCATTGTCCAGGAACATTTCCACCTACTGTCTGATTTACTAGTACAGAGGTGGCCAGGGACACTGTCGCGCACTTTCAGACTCTGTACCGTGATTGTATGTACACAGGAGAGAACAGTTCAGGCACAGTCCTGATGTAAATTTCACTTTTTATACCATTACCCCCCTGCCCATACATATTTCAGAATAACTTACACAGTCTTTTTCTTCTACTTGAGACGAAGGGGTCCTAGGAATGCCTTCCTCCCCAAGAACAGTATTGAGAGTAGTAGGCAGTGTGCAGTTAGATAGCCTTCACGTGTAGCTGCAATATTTTATGGGATCCTCATGGACTGGTTTTAAAGTATGAACACAGTGTTTCTCCAACAAAAAAAGTCACTGAGGGATAAAAACATATACATGATAAACATCTGCATAATCTCCATTTGCAGAGCAGCAGGGGTAGAAGACACTAAACCTACTGCTAAAAGGTACATTGCATTCAATGAGTTTTGCAAGAAGGCATTGACGCTCCTGCTTTTCTTTACTACTCAATGCAGCTGCAGTTAGGTAAGTTCCCAAAGTGCATTCTTGGTCCCTTAACTGCTCTACTTACATACTTCATAGTGCCAAATACATCAGGAAAAAAAAAATCATAAAACTAACACTCCATTAAATTATCACTCTGTCTACAATAACAAAATGCATAAACAAAATGATCCAAAGCAAACAAAACAATTTCAGAATTTTCTCCTCTTTGCAATAGTTTATGCAAGAGAAATGAGAAGGAAGAATAACTTTGTTCACTTTGTGCATTTGACAGCATTTGTGGTACACCAACTTTTACATGCGTCTTACATGATAACAAGAAATAACATCAATCCTTTAAGAAAATCAGTAACTGATAAAAACTGCGCTACAGTGGAAGCTGACAAAGGTCTAAATTGATTTTTAGACCTAATGTGGAACTGTCTGTCTCTAATTAAAGTAACAGGTTTAAGTATAAACAATTAGTGCATTTCACTTACGGTGTAACTAATTTTGAAACATGGGTTGCTATAGCCCTGATGTTTGACTTCATTTCTGAAGATGACAACGTTAAGTTTGGATGGTCATTTAGAAATTTTCCGTTTCGGTGTGTTTTTTGAGACACACTGAAAGAGCATCAAGATATTCTTTTATCAGTATCGTATTGACAACCGCGTGATTTATGATTGGCTCATATACGCTGCTTCTTGATCAAAATAAAATTAGGGTGAAAAAAAAAAATTTTAAACCCCCACTTTGTTCAAGGTGCTCTCTATGTCCGTAAGGTGGTGATTCATCCTTATACACCCTTGTGTACTGGCTCAGACTCCCCAAGTTAAACTTGTGCCTGCAACATCTGATTTGCATCAAGTGCCTTCTCTTGTAACGTATCTCAGGTGCACCGAGTGGTTTTGTAATTATACAGCAGGCTTTCAGGAAAGCAGAGCTACTCTGATTATACAGTTTCTTACATTTTTAAAACAGATTATCTCCCTTGGAAAGATGGTTTTAAAATGTAACTTAAACTCCTAAGTATTAAAATATCCATAAATAATCCTATATAATAGTAGGCTACATTGTCAAAGCTTCTGATTATTGGTAACTTCTACTGAAATGGGAACCGATCCATTTTAGTCTAAAAGTTTGAACATTTTAGCCATAAGCTTCTCTAATCAGCATGCAGGATTTGAGTCAGAGCGGAAAAAAAAAGTTTCCTACAGCACAGGCAAAGAGAAACTTCAGATATATAGCACAACATCTGTTGCCTTTTCCCAAGGTTGAAAACACTGAACTCCCACCCTGTTTCAAGCAAAGTCATCGCTACTCATGCCCAAAGGTAACTGCCTCAGCTCTCTTCCGTACAATCCCTGTGACAGAGGAACAGCAGATTATGCTTTTATAGCAGTAAATCCTCGGTCTCTGTCATCTGAAACACAGCGCCAATAGGTTAAAACAAAGGGGAACTCTTTAAAGACACATAAAGCCTTCTCGAGTAATAAAAATCACACTAAAGAAACGAAAATAAGATGTTTTCTGGAACCGTGGATTTCAATGTCACATGAATGGAATAACACTTTGTATCTCTCTAAAATGCAGGATATGTACGGCAAGGTAATAATTTTTCCCACCTTGTTTTAAACTTTCAGAGACAGAGAATACTAATGAGAAAAGCATGTTTCATCCTCCTCTTTCACGTTTTGTCATAGTAAGTGGCAGTAAACCTTTATGTATTATGGCTAGGAAAGGTCAAGTAGAGGGACAGGGACCAGAAAGAAGAAATATGAAGAGAAATAAATGACTACCACATAGGGGGTCTCCTCAGATTTAAACAGTATTTTTGAAAGAAAAAAGTACTATACATATGCACTATATAGATGCACATAGTTTCCATGTCCAACTGTCCTGATTTCAATGAGACATCAATTTTTATTTCTAGATTTCCAGTTCAAAATCAGACTGTGTAAACAGGAACAAAACTGAGTATTTTCATTGGTAAGGATTTGGTGTGCTTTGTCACAATGTAGTCTACCTGCAACCCCAACCTGTAATTGATTTATTGAAGATGAGCCAATACATTGCTGACATTTTCAGTAAGAAACCTATCCAATACTATTCACACAGACGTTACTCAATCAAGCGTGCTCTCTTATTCAGCCAATTTCTTTCTGGGTCTCTGCTCCAGTGACTGATTTAGAAATTAGTCTCAGCAAATGAAATCATTATTACTCGCTGTACCTGCACCCATCTAGGAACATCTGAGACAAGACAGACTGTTCAAATCCGTCTTCCCCAACAGTTAATTCCTAAAAATAACCAAGTGTTCTACTGCAGTACAGAAATGCATTCTATTCTCTCCCTGCCATTTAAGAATAAGCCGTAAGATTTCACTCATCACAAAAATGAAATATTTTATATTTTGCCAAAATTGAAAAAGGTAATACAGGTAATTATGTACATTTAAGAAAAGGGGCAAGTTATGCATGGTGCATAAGTGATCAGTACTTTGCTACTGTCAAGTCACTTCCACCTCACACATGCTGAGTTTTGTAAGAAAGTGTAAAAAAGCTATTGTGTTAATCATCACAACCGCTTAGCTACTGCACTGCCTCATTTGGAGAATTTTGGCTTTTGAAGACTGATTTGGGAACTCAATTGAATATGTAAATACACACCTGAATATGATCTCAAATCCTTTAAGAACACATTTTATTTCCATCTAACGTACTATACCTTCTTATTCTCCACTTGAATCCACGTTTCTTCTTCTTTTAGTGCTATGATCACTATCTCAAAAAAGAAATTATAATCAAGCCTCAAACCATTAAAAAGCAAAATAAAAATTTGCTTAATGATATTAATAGACCCATTTCTAAGTTACTGTACAAGCAAATTTGATGTATTTATTCGTAGCTCACATCATATGGAAAAGTAATTTGAAAAAAGCTATTTCTTTCCATTGTTACTATAGTCAACTGTCAGGCCAATCCTGCAGGTCTCTAACTTTAAGCAAACCTTACAGTGACATCAGAATTTATAGGAGGTTAACAGATCAAAACGCTAAAGCAACAACACAACAAATGGAGCAATAATAAGGCTTTTCCCCTCTCTCATGGCTTAATAGCTGCCTAAAATCGAAGTCCTATATGGTGTATATCTGGCATGACTTTCACGGTTATCCTCAAAACCTGTATATGGAAAATTTTCCTTTCTTGGACCTCCACTTTCCTATCTCAAAGGACAAAGTAGGCATGCTTTAATAACATTATCTCAATCCACTTGAAAAGCCCTCTTAATTCTTATTAAAACAATCTAATCTGTTTGAAGCAAGATTTTGGTTTTATTTAGAATAGTAAACCTTATCTAATTAAGCGTAATATTAGGAAGTTAACTAACATACACAAGCCAACTTTTTAAGAGTCCACTGTACACACACGCTAATTCATACTAACCGAAGCCTAGACCCCAGCAGCGTAGTTAGCCCAACAGGCAGTGCCTAATGCCATCCTCCCGTACGTCCGTGTTCCCAAGTGTCGTACATACAAACCGATTCACGGGTAGTGGGCTTACCTGGAGCAGGAGGGATCCACTGTTTATCCTCATTAGGAACCAAGTGGAAGGTGACAACCAGTGTTTAATGTTAAGACCAGCTTCAAGAAAGTGGTTTTCCTTTTCCCTTAGGCCCTATCTAGGTAGCCAAAGCATTTGCTATAGTGCCAAACAAAACAAACGCACAATTTTAGTATTGGACTTTATCTAGTAGGACTTAAGAGCTGCACCCTCCCTAACAGCTACACTGCTCAGCCATACTGCAGTTTTCCAGTTTCACCTTCAGCTTTCCTTAGAGATATCTTCCCTGACTGAAACATAGATCACTGAAAAGACAGGGCACACCTTCAGTATTGTCAAGTTCATCGATACAGTGAAAAGACGGGATTTACTGTCTACTGAAATCAGTGGGGCTTTCGGTTTCCAAAATATAGCCATAGGTCAAAGATTCCCCAAATAAATGGACTATTTGATTTTTCCCATGTTTGTTTTCAGTCAGCAAGACTAAGTCAGGACAGTTTAGGCATAAGCACCTAATCTAATTCAAGAATTATATTCAGTGAATGGAAACACATGATGGTTACCAACCCTTTCAAGAACAAAGTTTCTAAAAAAAATAATAAAAATCTGTTTATCAGCAGCCAAGTACAATCTCACATATATGCCCCAACACTTGGTCACAATATACTGATGCGCTTTAAATATGGACAAATTACTCATGTAACATAAGCCACCTTCTTCCTGGCAAATTCCACTCAGAAGGCTAAATATATAGTGCTCATCTTTGTATACCAAAGCATCCAGCCAGCTGGTGCAGAAAGGAAAGAAAACCAGCTTACATTTTTCACCAGAGAGGTAAGGAAAAAAAAAACCAGAGAGAGAGAACAAGGCCCATGTATCAGCTATTTTTGTTTTGCAAACTAGTCAGGACTTGCACTTTTTAATTTCACTTGATGGTTGATAACCAATACACACAAACACACAGTGTAAGATTTTTGAGTACTACAGACTTATGTAAAATAGCCCAAACGCTAGATCACAGATGAAAATTAAGGGGCAAAAAGATGTAACATTTACTCAATGCTCTGGTTTTCAACTTTTAGTGAGTTCTTAATTTATTAGTTATAACTTGTTTTTGTTGGAGAGGGTTCAGAAAAGGCTGTGAGATTTTTCTAAGCGTCAGCTTAAAAATACTTACAACTATTTCTTAAATGCCAGCTTAAGAAATGTATAAATAAAATTCAACATTAAGACCTCTAAACTTGGAGAGACATGCTCAGAACAGGAAATGATAGTTTGTTAATAAAGAAAGGTAAATCATTCTCTAGGCTTCCGGTGGGAAACTTGGCAGCGAAAGGATTTTGACCTCAGTGGAAGGTAACTGCCACAAATGACAAATCAAGCAACTTTCTTCTTACAAGTGAGGCAAATGTTTGACATGAGGCTGGACTGCATTCAGATCTATCATTCCCTGTGGCATATTCTTCTACTTTTAACAAATAATCCTGCAAGCTTTTTGCACTGACCGTATTAATTTTCTTTTTTTTCTCTCTCTCTTTCTCTGAGTAAAGCCAGGCAAGCCTAACATTTTTTGTGAATGATTACTTATTTCCTATTTGAAGCACAAAAGCTCATCACTAGAATAGGTCAAGCTTTCAGTGCCTATTAGTCCTAGTCTGGAATGAATTAATGCATTTTCCTATGCTCATTTTACTTTTCTGTTGTAGGACATTGGTGCAAAGGAAGGAAGCAAAAATCCTGCATTATTTTCAGGTGAAGTAGTAAACAACAAAAAAAAATACACTTAAAAATTCTATTTTCATTTTCGTACTGGACTCACTGTGACCATATCACTGTGAAGTTTGCAATTAGAAGTACCAGTTTTCCCAACTCAGAACAATAAATGGCGGGAAAAAATGACAAGTAGCCCAGTTTAATTTCAAACGTTAATATATTTTCTATTTTATAGTGAACATATGCATCATTCACCCCTTATTTGCAGCAACTATGACGTCCTCATAAAAAGGGGTGACATTTGTAAGATGCCTCTTAAAATAAATATTTCTTTTTATAAAATAATAAAACTTCAAATAAATATTCTTTACACTAAACAATATGTTGAAAAAATTAGAAAATAAAGGCTGAATTTTACTGTAACTGTACAATATACATGAAGTCCAAAGGGAAATCAGAGTCTTGTAGTAGGTTTCCGTAAGACAAAATACAATCTAAAAACATACTGATTGATTCACATTCTTCCGAATGTACAACATATTAGTATAATATTTTGTGACTGTGCCATGTCTTATGACACCACTTATTTTTCACAGTTGAAAATATTATTGTATATACAAAAATATAGCACATTATCTCTGGCAGAAAACAATGAAAAAAAGGAGTCATTTGCTAATTTACAAATTTTGCAAGTACTATTCACAAACAATAGAGTTGCCTAGGGAGTGTCTGTGTTGCTTTAGCTTATGCAATATGTGGGTCACAATGTACTGCATCCCATTTTTTTTTTTCTGTATCCCACTAGCTGGATTCTAACAAGCATATCAGTTAAGATGGCACACACAGAGGAAAGCATTTCACTGCAAACGGCAAAGTGTATCCCCAACCCTTCTACTACAGTGCCAAGACCATAGCTGCTTAGTTGGTTGCATATGTACGTTAAAAGAATCCTTGTTACTTTAGCATTTCTGACTAGTGATGCTATGTTGGCTTTTCAAAGTTCCTGGGGGGGACGCTGGGAACTTTGCAGCAAACGGTGTTGGAGTGTTTACAGCGGCACCCAGGCCGATTTACCCGGTCGTAACAGCCCTGGCACAACTTAAGGCAACCCTTGGCTGGTAGGTAACACCACAAGCAAGGCAGAAAGAGGGACACCACACCCATGGCGGACCATCTAGTGCAGCAATGCGACTGACTGCAGGAGCAGGGGTTGTCAGCACAGTTGTCCTCGTCATCGTTAGAGCAGTGATAGAAGAGGCCCTTCACGCAGCAAACGCAAGTCCCGTAATCGACCACGTTCTGGGCTGAGCAAAGACACTGCTTGTCACAGATCCAACACGATGGGAGGGTTCTCGGATAAGTGCACTCCTTACACTTACACTTTCCACAGTCCTCGCACCTGTAGCTGTGCGCTCCCAAGTCTTCTTTGCTCAGTGGCTTCAGCTCACTTGACTTGAGCTCAGACTTGGGCTGCATTCGGACTATCCCATCGGCAACTGGCCCTGAAGATGACCCTAGAAGTCTTTGTTCGGATGAATTACTGCTCGTACTTGTCCTTGTACTGCTCCGCGAACCTGTGCTGACCGTGCTGATGGATCGGGACAGAGGTGCCCGAGGAGAGGCGTGCGTTTGCGTGTGCTGAATCCGGCTAAAATGACGATGCTCGGGCAAGCCATGAGGCCTTTCATTTTTGGGTTGGGTTGCTAGCCGAGGAGCGGACTTGACCCCCGGCCGTGGAGCCACCGTAGGTCCCTCCGTGTACTCATTCGTGTTTCGGATGGCTCTGATCTGGTCCAGCGACAAGACGTGAACCTGCTGCGTCAGGACATCCCGCAGGTCGGGCTCCCCGTGCGGTCTCCCACTGTCACGCCGAGCTTGTAGCAAGGCCTGCGACCCGCTGCTGTGCTGAGCTCTCGTCTCCATCAGTGCCTGGAAGCGTGCTCACCCCGGCAGGCTTAGAACACATCTGAAATCCTGGAGCAACAAAGAGAGGATTCACTATTGCAACACATCTCATGCTCTCTCCAGCAGCCGTTCAAGCCTGCAGGATCCCACAGCACCGCACACAATCAAGTAATGCATCAGCCATTAAAAAAGGAGTCACAACTGGGGCGGAGTGCGGGCGCCGTTCAGCTGAATGCACTGTCCTGCCTACTCCTGTGGAGAGCTTAAAGGGATTCTGTTCTAGGTCCACGCATCTTAACTTGTGGATTCTGTTCTAGGTCCACGCATCTTAACTTGTGGCTCTAGAAAGTCTAGGTATTGCGCCTGCTAACTAAGTCTTTCCAGGCCATCTTCTGGTTAGACCATGGCCTTTAGAGTGATTACATTTCAGTCACTTGAAGTGGCTCTTCTTTTCACATCAGGCTACTGAAAAACTTACATTAAAAAAAAAAAAAAAGCCTTCAAGTATTTAGCAAGTGTAATGTGACCTGCTGATGACAGACGTATAATTCT
Organism: Pygoscelis adeliae; assembly: GCF_000699105.1. NCBI lineage: Eukaryota > Metazoa > Chordata > Aves > Sphenisciformes > Spheniscidae > Pygoscelis > Pygoscelis adeliae. The sequence goes on from NW_008825547.1 coordinate 1,930,538, forward strand.
CCAATTTTGTTTAAAACTGGATAATATTTTGGTAGGCTAGTCTCTTTACACATTAAACTTTACATGATGTAAATAGGAAATTTTAGTTTAATACCAATGGTCCCAAGAAAAACACTAAATAGCAATAAAATGTTTGAGGTTAGACATTAAATGAGTTAGTGCTACCAAAAACTTCAACAGTACAAGTAAAAATATCTCCCTCCAGTATTTTAGTGTGTGTCATACTTGTGTACACCACTGTGATTGTTATTTTAAGGCTCAATACTACAAAAGCAACGCTACCACACTTTTATTTTTTTAAATGTGTAAAAAATTCCATAGACTACGTTTCAAATTGTAAATATTACCAAGAGTGTCTTGTGGGACAGAGGCATGCATAATATAATCAAACAATGCCAGCATCCAAGAAGTCTACTCGATTGCAAATATGACTTTAAAGGATCATTAACTACAAAGTAGAAATGCAGACCTAAGAATTTAAATGGAAACCCAGTAAAAGACCCAGAAGATGTGAACTTGTAAATAACTAACTTCGACACTCAGATACGCAAGTTTCAATTACTGCCCTCTAAATTAGTTAATATTTGTTTTGCCTTTATCATATCTAAAGTGGTTCCAAAATCCAATTACCTATACAAAAATCCAGAACAATATTTTACAATTAAAACCCAAGCAGGAACCAAGCTTCTTACAAGGACCACACAATGTCTTCAATTATACCTAGAAAGAGCACCATAGTGTTGCTCTGTACACATCAGTTACCAACAATAATACTATATCGCAGTATAATAAAATATAGCCAAACAGTTTAACAATGAGTATCTCAAGACACTGTCTTTATTCTAACAGCAGTGGAAAACATTTAACCTTTTAACTCCTGGCTCCCTCCCCTCAAGTGCTTTTTCTTTTTTAAAAAAGAAAAATCTAAGTTTTAAGAGTGACCATCTATTTTAAATATTGCCAAATCCTGGTTTTGGACACAGAGTGTATGTCATGGTGTGTGTCCCCACAAAACAAAAAAAAAAAAAAAAAAAAAAAAAAAGTCTTGCAAACTTATCTTGAAGCATTGCTTGTGTTTCTTCAAATTAAAACCTTTGCCGTACAGAAAGTTTCAACCAACAGCCTAAGTAGACATTTCCTCATCTGAAACTATCTGGAGATAAAAAAGAACAGAAAATACCTTCCCCATCCTTGAGAGGAACTAGCAGCCCTATCTGCCCTCCACGTCCAGACTTCGGCCAGACTCCGCCAGCCGAGAAGATACGCCGAATCAAACCCTGCCTCTCCAGAAATGACAACCCAGGGCAAAAGCAAAGCTGACCCTGACCTGCAGGCGCTTAAGACGACACCGGTCTCGGTGGCAGAGGCCCCCTCAGACGCCAAGGTGGGAGCTGGAGGAGAAGCCTCCGCGCTCTGCCCCCTTCCCCTTTGCAGGCTCCATCCCGGCGCGGAGAGGGCGCGCA